>NC_139235.1:43865902-44068746 GCF_977018435.1 Lepisma saccharinum | reverse complement strand
TCAAAATTCTCTTTTCATGATGCCTGTTCAAAAATCAAACTTTCCGCGGAATTCTTTGAGTTAGAAACAGCACCTTTCTCATTTTTGTCGGGGGGAAAAAAGATTAAAAAGAGCGGCATTTGTGAAAATATGGGACTTTTACTTTGGTGTTCACGAGTGTGGAACGGCATGAGAAGTCAACAAGTTCTTTCATCTGCCACTAGACTTGACGTCACAATACCCTATGCATTTTCTCCTTCATCTGGACAAAGTAGTTCTCACACGGTGACATATGAGGCACAGTAAGTAATAACATTACATATGTATAAACAGACGCCTATGTATACGGGTACAACAGAGTCAAGATGTTCTGCAATTCAATTTTTTCTTCCCCATTTACCGCCGTCAAAAGCGACATTATCTTTTTCGCTTTGTACTTTTTCATACATTTCAATTGGTTCCATACTATATATTTGTCGACAGAAGTAATTAAACTTTGCTATTTAAACTAAACTATTATCTTGCCAACTTTAATTTTCGGTATAGAAGTTCTTCAAGAAAGCACACAGCAACAGATATGAAACTCAAAAGACAAATAAGAGAGAAAATAATATGGTATAGAGTTGAAAGACTAATAATAGAAATGAGCTTGAAGATTGATTGATCAATTTGTTGTTTTAAGTCCACTTTATGCCCAGTAAGGCTAATCGGAACTGGACCTACAGTTTAAAGTTAGATCCGAACCACTATGTGCCTCCACCGGGAATCGAACCCGGGGCCCCTTGATTACAAGCTCCGAAAAGATCTTGAAGAGAAATCGATTGAAGATATAGTAGAAAATCAATATGAGGTTGGTTTTGACATGTTAGGACAGTGGGAGAAAGAAGGAAACCAACGGTGTTGGGAGCAAGATCAGACAAAGAATAGGATGGTGAACATTCCCAGGGAATGTTCCCAAAACAAATATTCGAAATAGTTGAAGAATACCCACTCACTGCTGCCTGAACCAGTTAGCACAATTTATCTCTCCAGGTACAAAAGTTCACTTCATAACTGAAAAATTGAAATTATTCCCTCTGCTCCCCTTAGAATACGGTACACCAACTTACGAAAAGAAAATAGGATTGTCTGAAATGGATGAAAATAAAGAGGCGATAAGAAATAGTATATTATTGTTCCAAACCAAATAATGAAAATAATTTTCGCCCATTTTTTGGGCTGAGAGGACGAAAAAAGGAGAAACATATTTCACAGTTCTTCAAATTATCCTGCAACTTTGATAACTTTGGCATAATTTCAATTTTAATTTTTTCACCTAATATGTTACCTGAAGGAAAATTCAGAGAAATTCCCTACGATTATGGAAACTTTCTGCAACAAGGGAAACTTTCCCTCAGACATCAGCAGAAGTGGAATAAAAAGTAAGCAGGTTAGAACAAATTTCAGTCACAAGAACACTTAGCATGTGGGAAAATACTTCACTGACTGAATACGTCAATTCTGTCTTTTAGTTTTTCAAGTACGTGGCGTTAAGAATAGCCCGGTAGGTTTTCTACAGGTTTCCATGGAAGAGACACCTCGATTCCAGTAGGAAAGAGAAAAAAATGATTAAACTTGAAGCAAACGTAGCAGAAAACCAACTCCGTCTCTTCCTTATTTCCCTCTGTTTGCACCTAATATTCCTCTCTTAAATCTTCACGCTGAAATGAGCACTACACGTAGTTTTCCTCAAACGAGGAAATCGCTTCCGAACTTATAAGCGTATTTCTGCAGCTGCGGAAAAGAAATATGAATTCGGGTGGAAGAACGAGTCACCCCCTACGTCTCCACCCCACACTAGGCGATTCTTTTTTGTCAGTCGGGTGTATAATAAAGAATAAAGGGAAGTTGGTTTTGCGCGACTTGAGTTCACCCAACATAGTTAATGATCTCACGCCTAAAGGATTCTTTTTCACGAAAGCTAACCCCGATGTTTTTGGCAAGAACGAACACATTCGAATCTGCCCATGGCAAATTGATTGAATTCCACTTAACTCAAAACAGATCCCTTCAGATATTTCCAGTTGATGACCATAAAACCACACCGTGTATTGAAAAAAGCAGTAAAGAAAACATGAGCAAATTGTATACTAATTGATCAGCAGGCACGCATATTGAAATTCATTTCGTGGGGGGTCCGAACCAGGTGACTCAGAAATAGAAATAATAATAACAATAACAATATGAATGTTTCAATTAAAATATGTAAATAATTAATATTGTATTGTTATTGTTACATGAATAATTAAAAAGACGGTTTAAGAACATACGTATAAGAACACGTATTCATTAGCTTAGATACTTAAGACCGCCAAAATTTGTATAAAACAACTGCTCTGAGAAGGAAATTAATCTTAAATAGATAAATAATTGAATATTTATTGAATAACAAAAGGGATGTTAGATTCAGATAACGAAAAGTAAAGTTCCTGATTCATCTCTTACACATATTATTATAGCTAGTAGCGGACATGATCCCAATCTAATCCTTACCTTCCAATAAATTCGTCTGAAATAAATAACTCTCGATTATGCAACAAATGATAAACAAACATACGTGCATTTTCATGATTTAATTCTTGTAATTGGCAAGTCATGTGGGGGTCCTGACCCCCTAGTCCCCCATAAATACGTCCTTGTAATTGACTTTTATCACAGATTCATGTGTTTATATGAAGAAAAGAAGAGTTGGAGATTGATATAACTTAACGTTTTAATTTTACTGTACATGCGTTACTATCCCGTTACTGAAATTACAAGAATGGTTGTAACAGCATTACCTCGTTATTTTTCATGACTTTGATAAGTTAAGAACCGCTTATTTGCCAGGACGAAACATGCTTTGATGTTTTAAACAAGAATGCGTAAAGTTACACTAGATAAACATGACTACAGAGAATTATATTATAGCCTACCACAAAATAACCGTAAGGCGTTACTTTTGGGAGCAAAGTAACAGTTACAGTAACGTGTCACTTTTGGGAACAGTTACTTTAACACGTTACTTTTGGGAGCAAAGTAACAGTTATACGGTAACGTGTTACTTTTGGGAACAATGTAACAGTTCCGGTAATGCATTACTTTTGGGAACAAAGTAATTGTGCCGGCAACACGTTACTTTTGAATTTAAGTAAGGTTGACGGTAACGACATACTTTTGGAAACAAAGTAACGGATATGGTAAAGCGTTACTTTTAGAAGCAAAATAACGGTTATGGTAACGAGTTAGTTTTAGAAGAAAAATTATATTTATGATAACGCATTACGTTTGGAAGTGATGTAAAAACGATGCATGTGCTTTAAATATAAAACAGTTCCAAGTCGAAATAATATTGTTAATATAGTTGTCTCACAATGCATCTATAGTAAATAATATTTACTATATATTTACTATATACGTATATATATATATATATATATATAACGTACATATAATATATTTACTAAATACGAGTATATTCATAATAACTTCATTTTTGAAAAAGACGATATTGAGATGACCTTTTCTGAAGACACCCAAAATACAACCTCCATTGCCGACTGTATTTTGCAGACTGACGAGGCTCTGGCGTTTGAGTGATGTTATGACCAATCAGCATTGGGCATACATGCCCACACACAAATAACCACAGGCCAACCTAAGTACAAGGGCCATTAGGTTGGCATCAGGGAAAGCTTGTGAGAGCTATTTTCCCAGAAACTTATACCCCCCACCCCCAATTAGAATCATGGGTCATGTTTACCAACCAGTTGTCACTCATGGGAGGGGTAGAAATGCTTTATTTATAAAGAACCAACCATTGTTAGGCTAACAGTAGCCATTTTGGAGAACAAAAATCATGTGCTCCAAATCACATGTTTACTAAATCTTTTATTCTTTACTGAAAATCAGAGATAACACTCACCCATAGGTAAAATAATGCCTAATTTATTAAAAGTAAACTCATTTGCAATTATCTGGCATAATTAAGCCAGAAAAGCTGAAAAAACACTTTTGTTTATACTTTTTAAGCAATTGATAACTCTGCCATCTGGTGGGAGAAAGTGGCACTTCTCCCAAAGACAAGGAAAGATCTCGAAGGACTCCAGCTGGCCAATGAGAAGCCGTCAAGGCTGTGACGTCACAGAGGAGACTTTCAGATGGCCTATTGTGTTCTGAGCTTGCTATTCAAGCTCACTTGTATTACAGACCCACCTGAGAGCAGGTCACCTGGAAGTTGCTGGTAAAATCCAGTGTGTGAATGCCCACCTGTGCCAGCAACAAAGGATACATAAAGGGAAAAGGGATCTAAGGTCCTGTTACAGTAAACACAGGCCTAAATGTGTGTGACCAAGTGGGATATTGTGTCCACAAGTGCATTTAAGGATCCCAGTGAAAATTCAGCAAAATAGCGAGTTTTGTGTCCCTCATCCCATGTGGAAATCCAGACCACATGGTCGGCAGAACTGACGCCATAGAAGCATCCATAGGATATCAGAGAATATCCAAGTTGTTCTTAGCCATCCATCCAAGAAAAGCCAGGAAAACTCATTTATCACTCCCCCAAAGCCTTTGTTACACCAAGGAAGCACATAATATTAAATTGTTAGTGTGGTGTACCCCAAAATTGTCCATGTGTCGGGATGTGGAGATAAAGAGTGAAATAGTGTGTGTACGGCCCCAGGTATGATTGATATAGTGTGAAAACGGCTGATATGTAAGTACAAAATCTTTTGTATATCTTTTTTGTGTTATGTACAGTGAAGTGTTCATGTTTGGTGGCAGCTATGCCACAAGCGGTGTCCTTTTCAATGAATAAATATGTCGTTTAAAGGTGTCTGACCTTCTATCATTTTTAGTGAATCATAAGCCTACTAAGCCCTCCTCTAGTTACCGATTATTAAAGTTAGGCTAAAGTTCGTCTGTTGCTTAACAGATATCTCAGGGGATATCTGTTACTATACGGAACACCACACGTGGAATAGGGTCTGCGTGTGGCCGCGTAAAGCGTGGTTCTTTTTTGTTTTTGCTGTTTTTGATATATTATATATTTGAAGTTAACCTTTTGTAAAACCAACTTTAAATCAAAGCAACGTAACATAATATAAACAAGTGGCAAAACCAATCCCCTCTTAATGTGTAGTCCATATGTTTGTGATTGTCCTTTCATCAATTTTATCTTATCACACTTCAACCTCATCTTCGAGATCTGTCAAACGTGGCAGAAAAGTGAATTAAAGTAAATGAAATCAATTAATGAGCTTCATCAAATATTCTATATCCCCAGATTGGCAGTTCTTGATTTCCAAGCAATAGGAATAATTCGATACAACTCTTACAGAAAATTTTGTTTTGTGAGCGATGCGGCAAGAATTTTTTTTAGATACAAAGATGAGCATAATTAACTGACTGTTTTAAAATAGCAGAAATAAAACGAACAAGTTTCACTAGAGCATATTATGTAAATGAAATAAACTATACACTTCTTGGAAACTTCAAGAAACAGAAACAATTAACTTGTTGAAGAAAAATTGAAACAACACAAACACATACTAACCAAATCATCGGAGTGGTCACTTTGTGATGCTACACAGTAGGGGAATCTTTTACTGAAATTTAACATGACACATTTCAAGACATCCTTCCCAAGTGGCGTAGTGGTAGCGTTGGTAGCCGGACAATTGCGATGGCGGACAATTGCCATGACGGACAATTGCTATGAACACAGAAGTGAAAGTATCGGTGGGCAATTGCGATGACATTTTAAATCTTCTATAAAATTGAAGGGTGACTTAACACTCTGTACAATACCTCTTACAAGTGAATTATGTGAAATATTTATATTTGGAACAGAACACTGATTCCTCTCACACTTTACCAGGCTTGAGACTGCAAAGTAGCTTGTAAACGTACTTGCATTACAACCGCTTTTAGGTTAGGTTGAGTTGGTATTTTAAGTCCATTTTATGCACAGTAAGGCTAATCTGGACTGGACCTACAGTTTAAAGTGGGATCCGAACCACTATGCGCCTCTACCGGGTATCGAATCCGGGCCCCCTTGATTACAATGCGACGACGCTACACTACACCATCGGGGAGGCAGGTTATGTTAGGTTCGGTTAGGTGCACCTGTGGGTTAGCCATCCTGATCATCACAATTTCCCTACCATTAATTTGTAAAATGACCTTCACCGTCAAAATCATCGCAATTGTCCTTGATTCGTAGCGTTATTCAGGGGTCCCGGGTTGGATACCCGGTGGAGGAACATGGTAGTTTGAATCCCACGTTAAACTGTTAGTCCAGTCCCGATTAGCCTTTCTGTTCATAAGGTCTATACTTAAACCAAAATCTCCTGCTCTTTCCGAATATTCTCAACTGCTCACTCGATAACACTCCAATACTGTTGAGCATCAGAAGGTGACCACTCAAGATTATCTATAGGTTTGAAACTAGGATTTGTTACAACATCATTGATTGATTGAAGTGAAAATGTTGGGTGCGTCAGCACTTGGGCTATTATACGGGGTGAAGTCTCTTACCAAAACTAAAATCAAAACGTGTCTCTGAGAACTAAAATCTCTTTATCTAAGTTAAATGCTGAGGCTGTGAAGGATTGAGAAGATGGGGGTAAACTCTTTTATTCTTCCCTTCCGTTGTGTTTTTCTTTTGTCACTCTTTTCCTTATATTTCCTTATCTCTATTTTTCCTTTCTTTCTTTGTACACTCTCTCTCTCTCTCTCTCTCTCTTTCACTCCTTCTATTTTTTGTTTTTCAATCACTTTAATTTCTCTATTTTCCTACCCCTTATCTTTCTTCCTACTGCCTCTCTCTTTCTTTCTATCCTTCTCTTCTTCTATCTCCTTCACTCTTTCTATCCCCTTCTCTCTTTTTCTCTCTCTTCTTTCTTTCCTCTCTCTCTCTTTCTTTCTATTTCCTTCTCTCTTTTTCTCTCTCTTCTTTCTTTCCTCTCTCTCTTTCTTTCTATTTCCTTCTCTCTTTTACTCTCTCTTCTTATTCTTCTTTCTTTCCTCTCTCTCTCTCTTTCTTTCTATTTCCATCTCCCCTTCTATCTTCTTCACTCTTTCTATCTCATTCTTTCTTTTTCTCTCTCTTCTTCTTCTTCTTTCTTTCCTCTCTCTCTCTCTCTCTCTTTCTATATTTTATCTCTTTTCTCTATATCTTTCTGACTGTACGTCCAGACGCCAGAGCCTCGTTGGCCTACAATAAATGAGTTGGAAGTGGAAGTGCGGTTAACTTTTGGGTGACTTCTCAAACGGTCACACCTTACACACATCGTCACATACGAATCATATAAGTACATCATATATCAGATGGGACCACCTCGTCTCACCAGCTTAGTCACACAGAAAGTAAACTGCCTACACAGAAATGAACCTTTGGAGAACAAACCACATCACACTAGACAAATATTCCTGTTGAAAGTGGGACTGGCCACATACCTAATTTGTTATTCGCTGTGTGAAAACAAGCGGTCTCATCAGTCATGTGCATTGGACATACTTTTTAAGAATGTTTCTTTAACGAGAGAAAATCCCGGATTGGCTCTCTTCCGACACCTGACTCGGGCCGTGGGAAACCTAGCCTCATCCATCTTTCTGTCCCATCGACCTTTGTGGCTGCTTTTGGCGAGAATGCCACCAGGAGGCGGCGATCTCAATCAGGATCCTCTCCATGACACGTCCTCCGGATGAGGTATTACGTCTCGCACTTGTCACTTCTTGACTTCAGCAGTGGTAGCAGGTTTTCGTCCTGGAAATCCCCTCGTAAAAGTCCCTCTTTGCTCACAAACTTACTCTATACTGCATAAAATTTCAACCCTTTCCTATAAAATTTATCTTTTATAATATAAATTTCCCATTCGCTATAAAATTTCTCTTTTTTCCTATACTACGACGCCGAGTTTGAATCCAGACATGGGCCCGGTTCTTTGTGAGCATCAATTTCATCATATCATATCGTCCTCATCGTCACGACTAGTCGAAATTGGCAGAAGTGCGACGCTAAATAAGGAAAAAACTAAAAATAAAATATTTTCTCTATAATATTATAAAATGTTATTTTAATTACAAAACTATCATTCTTCTCTCAACATTGCCTTACTCCATTTAGCTGAGTTCATCGCAAATTGTCTATTAGTAACTTTTTATAGATCACGTGATTTCTATTACCTTTCTATCATCGATAAGAAGACGGATCAATCTAATATTTTTATTGTTTTATTAATTTAATTTCAAGTAGTTTCATCTTTGTATCTCCAGTAGTTTCAGAGTTTCCGATGAAACAGATTCGCGCCGTTTTGTTCACTTTATGAACATTAGTCCAATTGACTCCTGTCTTCGATATTGTAGATATTCGACGGCAGTTTTGTTGCTGGAATCAGAATGGAAGACGCATGTAGTTGTAACCAACAGGGTCGTTGTGACGGGAATTTAAATTTATGCGGTCAACCTTCAAATAATCCTAACCCTCCCTCCTACCCATTCAAATAGTCTATGTAAAAAACTTTCAAAATGATTTGTGGCAATACTAAGAAAAAGAATCTTAGAATCAGTCAGAGTAAGACAGAGAGAGAGGGAGAGAGAGGAAAGAAAGAGAGACAGAAATATATAGTGAAAAGATAGAAAATATAGAAAGGAGAAAGGGAGAGAGGGAGATAGGAAGATAATAAGAGAGGACTGTAGGAAGAGAGGAAAAGGGAGTTGAGAAAATAAAAGAAAAAGGGAGATAATAATGGAAATAGAAAATTGACAGAAATGTTCGAAAAAAGGAAAGAGGCCTCGAAAAAGAAAGAATTAGAAAAGGAAAGAATGAGATAAACAAAGAATGAGAAAAGAAATAATGAGAAAAACAAGGAATGAGAAAAACAAAGAATAAGAAAAGAAAGAATGAGAAAAAGAAAGATATACAAAGGAAGGCAGAAGGGAAGAATAAAAGAGTTCATCCCATCTTCTAAGTTAGATAAAATTGGCAGAAAAGTGTCGCTAAATGAAAATAAATATACAATCAACGGCAATAAATATGGGACACCTAGACCCAGGGGCGGCGTCAGGGAGGCGCGACGGGGTGCTTGCGCGCCCCTTAATTTTCTTCCGCACCCCCTCCAGCAACTCCTACGTTCAACTGAAAACACTAACGTTAATATGTAATACGGGGTGTTCAGAAAGTAACTATGCAGTGCAATACACAAGGTATTTTTATTTGTTCGCAGGTCCGGTTCGATTGCAGACAACATCTTGTTTGTGCCAGTCATCATCAGCAGTGACATCAGTGATCCAGTGTGCCAGTCATCATCAGCAGTGACAACAGTGATCCAGTGTGCCAGTCATCATCAGCAGTGACATCAGTGATCCAGGTTATCATGCTAACGATTGAACAAAGAGTGTTTCTTGTGGAGCACGTGTTCCGCAATGGAGACAAGTTTACCACAGCAGTAGAAGCTGCATTTGCAGCAACGTTCACAGGAGTGAAGGTACCGAATCGAAATGCTGTTCGGAACCTCATGACCAAGTTTCGCGAGACCGGAAGCGTTCATAATGCTCCAAAATCAGGCAGGCCATCCACATCTACATCCGAAGAGAAGGTGTTGGAAGTGCAGGACATGATGCTGCAAAGTCTGAAGAAATCTGTTCCACGACTAGCTCAACAGGCCCAAGTGTCAATTGGTTCCGCTCACAAGATTCTGCGGAAGTCCCTGTCCATGTATCCGTACAAAATTTTGGTAGTGCATCAACTGAGAGACACCGATCACCCGGCGCGTGTGAGGTTTTGCAACTGGTTTCTGTCCTTCCTGCAGGACAATGGTGAGGGGATTCTTGGCAAAACGTTTTTCACGGATGAGGCATGGTTTCATCTCTCTGGCTACGTTAATAGCCAGAATAGTCGTGTGTGGACTACGGAGAATCCGCATGAATTTAAGGAAGCACCACTGCATAATCAAAAAAATTGGTATTTGGTGCGCCGTAAGTCGTACATGCATTACTGGGCCGGTCTTCTTTCAGGACACCATCAATGCAGAACGGTACTGCACCTGCATTCTGGAGCCCTTCCTCGGAGAACTAAATGAGGACGAAATTGAGAATGCCTGGTTTCAACAGGATGGGGCGACTGCACATACCACCCACACGTCGATGAACTTTCTACACGACATCTTCGGTGACCGCATCATCTCTCGAGGACTCTGGCCTCCTCGATCACCAGAGGTGTTGTGGTGTTTACAGAGGGAAGTGTATGATTCGGATCGGGGATATATGCCTGTTTCTTTATAAGTGTTCAACATGTGTTGCAAATGTAAGTTTTGAATCAAATGTAACTCCTAGACCTCTCATCTCGTTAACCCTTTTAATTTTTGTGTTATTTATTTTGTAATTGAATTCAATTTGCTTTCTGTTGCGCGAGTATGTCATCGCGCAGCATTTTTCTATGTTCAGATTAAGATAATTTATTTCGCACCATTTTGTTACTGTATTGATTTCATTTTGTAAGGATTTGGAGTCATCAATATTATAAATAGTCCTACCGAATTTTAAGTCATCCGCGTATAAGAGTCTGAATGAGTCACACAGGTACTTTGGTAAGTCATTGATTAGAATTAAAAACAACAGAGGTCCGAGATTCGAGCCCTGGGGGACTCCTGAGAAAACTGCGAACTCTTCTGTTAAAATTCCATTATAAGATACGTTCTGCTTACGGTCTTTTAGATAACAAGCAAATAAATTTAGTGCGGGTTTGGAGAGGTCGTAACACGAGAGTTTACTCAACAAAATATCGTGGTTTACTCTATCGAAGGCTTTGGATATATCTGCATAGATGACATCTACTTGCTTTCTTTCTTCTAGATTAGTTGCAACGAAATGACTTAGGAGAGATAGGTTCGTAACAGTGGATCTACCCGTGACGAAGCCGTGTTGGTTTGCAGAACTCGCGATGTTCTTCACAACGTCTTCCAGAACTTTCAGAAACGTGTGCAACTGTGTCTTCAAGTTCAAGGGACTCACTTCGAGCATCTCTTATAACTACCATACATATGGTATTTACTTACTGAACCAATGTCTAGTACTGCATAGTTACTTAATGAACACCCTGTATTATGTCATGTCGTCATATTGAGCACCGAATGATAGGTACTGAAGTAAGACCGTCATTATTGTATGCAACAGGCAAGCACTGAAAGAGGTGCCGATACTTTTCTGTATTGGCGGCAGCCTCTATAAAGTTCAGCGGCCATTTTTTTTTCTTTCGTCAGCATTGTTGTTATGAAGTTTTTCTTCTTTTGTTTCTACAAGTGGTCTGTTCGTGGATTTTGATAATTGCCTTTAGCGTAATGCGAGTTATATTTTTTCTGTTTTGCATTGTTGATAAACGGTATATTTTCCACCTACTTGTTCTTCCTTACACTGGAGCAAAAATTTCAGCTGCTTTCAAGGTATCACGAGGTCGTTCTCGGGAAATTATTTAATGCGAGTTGTAACATGAAGGGTAGTTTTCTTCTTAATACGTTCTACGTACTTGTTTCACGTAACATGTCTAGTAAACGTACCATTTCAAGCTTTTTCAAAAACTGTTACGAAGAGGCGCAATGTTCATGAAGAAATTTTACAGTTCGTTGTTGGGGATAGTCCGGCAGAAGGAATTGTAAAGAGATGACCCAGTTGCTGTGTTCTTCGCGTTTTGTCTTGTGGCAGACAATGTATGTACTATGTATTTTATACCTCCATTGGTTACATTGAAAAGATTAAAAAAAAATATGTTTTTAAGGGCACAATGATTTCATTTTGTATTGTATTTCACTACATAGTTCAATAAGACTGCAACGTGTATCTGAATGTTTACACTGGAGTTTTCTTGGAGTAGAAGACTTAATACATATTACCATGGACGTCCAGGGGGAGGGCAAGGGAGGGGGAGCATCCCTGGAAAATGAATGGCAATCTAAAGTTATATATTTCACACATATATTTTAATTTCAGTCAGTAATTTATGTTAATCAGGGGCGGCGATTAAGGATGCAGTTGCCCCTCGCTTTTTGCTATTTTTGCCACCGCACTATGCTAACCTTATCTACCAAGGAAAAGTAAACTGTCATTGCCCCCAAAGGTTGCATGCGTGTTTCATGTTTTCAGAATCGCACCTCCTAAATTTCTTTCCATGACCCCTCAGCACCCAGATGAATAATCCTGGCGCCGCAGCTGCTAGACCGTAAAATACTCGCTTCCCTGCAAGGCGTTATGTGTGTTGCATAACTCTACGGCAACAAGCAGTTTTCAATAGCAACTTCTACCAACCCCGTAGTTAGACAACACACCTAACGCTTGGAGATAAGGGTGTCCCAATAAGAGCGACGGATTTAATATGCTTAAGAAAATACTGTATATTTTCAAAATGACAAAAATTTTCACATCATTACAATGGGTATATGTTCCGAGAATGAAAAATGACAGCCGGGATATGTCCCCCGACTAGATCGAGAGCGTGGTGTTTTAATGTCTGCTGTCGGAGCTGATTCCTCAAATTTTTTGATCAACTTGCGAAATGTACTCTCTCACTAGGCGCACTTTCACGTCCAAGGATTGTACGAAGCTTCCTAACACCTAATACTCTCTGCATAACACTCGCCATGCTTGCAATGATTTTTCTATATCAAAACTCGTTATTCCTTTGTTTAACGCTCCATGTCAACTAAGCTGCAACAATCACTGATAAAGGAACTTGTAAGAACAGTGTTACCAACCCAACCACAAGACATGTTGCGAAAATCAAACTTGGCATTCTTAAATCGGAACATTTACCCGTTGTAATGATGTAAAAAAAATTGTCACTTTGTAAATATACAGTATTTTATTAAGCATATTAAATCCGTCGCTCTGAGACAGCCTTTATAAAACTAGAAAAAAATCTACAATGAACGTCCGTCATAATAATAATAAGAGGTAAGAAAATGTCATCCAGACCCACGATTTGATTTGATTTGATTTGATTAAATTTTTGTCATTCATCGTAGTCTTTTCTGTCACTTCCGGCTATACTCTGTCTCAGTTATCTCTCTAGCAAAACCGCGCCGCAGAGCATGGGGGGGGAGGGGGGCATCGAATGGACAGAGCGAAGCAGTACTGTCTGGCTACGTTAGCTGAGACCATGGACGGAAGTGCTCATGCGCCAACTGGACGTGTTCAGTAGCGAAATAGGGGTGACGGCAGCAAGTATGTTTGACGCAAGAAGCGGACTGCGGGAAAATCGTCTGCTGCGAAAACAACAATGAAGTTTCAAGCTAAATAATATCGTCGGCAAAATAAAAAAAGAGACGTTCACGTATAGTGGAAGGGTTCAGAATGAGATAAAAGCTATCCGTATACCACACCAGGAAACGGAATATATCTGGGAAGTATTCATCGCTTCACATTAGGAGTTTACATTGTATATATGTAAACCAGTAATTTATTTGAGATAATTCAACTAAACTGGTCTCCTTGACAAATATTAGGCTATAATAGAACAACCTAATGTATCATTAATCAGGATAGTATTCACTAAAAAAACCTAAGCATTATAAATATCGCCAATTGAAGAAAATGTAGTAAGATATCTGTAAGGAATTTGGCCTACCTCTAAAAAGTGTCCTCATCAATTTTAGAATCACCTGTCGAACTGCAGTCACTTTCACTTTCACTGTCATTAAATAAAATGTGGATTGGTTCACACACTTCTTCTATAATTACGTCCTTCTCGCGGTAGCTGGTTTCCAGTTTCATTACATGTTCGCAGAATTTGCGCCAGTTTTCAACTGATATGTTGCTTATAGCATCTTCTGTCACCTTAAAATTTTTTTCCATATTTATGTCACCTGTGGGGTTAATATTGCGGACCCACACATATTCTATAGCGTTTATATCACAGTGGTATGGTGGAAGCCGAAGTGTAGTAAATCCATGTTCTGATAACATGGTATCAAATCGATATGTTTTCACTAGTGTTGCCCACGGGACGAGACGGGACAGGCTTTTAAAAATTCGAGACGAGACGAGATTGACCATGTGTCATAACAAAAACGAATATTTTCGAGACGAGACAGCATTTCCACGAGACTTTACGAGACGAGACAGGCCAAAGTCTCGTCTCGTGGGCAACACTAGTTTTCACTTTCGGAGCGTGTAATTTCACGAGTTCCATCAGCTCAACTTTAATGGAATCAGGTGAATGGGGGATGCCATTCGTAGCAAGCAAGTCTGTGATTGTTTTTTTGGTGCTGCTTGAATTTGGCGTCTTATTAATCTGAACGGAATGATATGGAGCATTGTCTATTATAACGACGGCATTTTGTGGTAAATTTGGGATGAGTTTTTCTGTTGCCCATTTTTCGTAAATATTAGCGTTCACATGTTAATCTCCTGTGGTCGTGTTTGCCTTGTACACGAGATTGGTGTTAGGTATAAATTCCATCAGCCCGCCCGCACACAAAACAATGACTCTGCGTGAAGCTTTTCCCGTTTGTAGAATTCCATCAGTTTCATCTGATTGCCAGCATTTACCAAAAGTCAGGTTACTGTCGACCAAAGTTTCATCGATGTAGACAAGAGGTCTTCTTTCTTCTCGGAATAGTTTTATGTTTCTCAGAAATTCGATCCTCTTTAAAACAATATCATCCCGCTCAATCAAAACTTTCCTCTTATTTTGGCATCGTTTCCATTTAAAACCAATTTTATGCAGAATTTTTCTTAGCATCTCCTTTTTCCAGGTAAAGTTGATTTTGTCCTTTAAAACTGGCAGCAATTTGTTTAAGGATGGAACCTTTCTTTCTCAGACATAGAAGTCATGCACCGTACGCCTAATTATGTCGCAATCGAATTTATCTATTCCTGTTGTCTCCAGAATATCCTTCTTTCGTCGTTTTTTGGGAGAACTAAATTGGAGAACATCTTGCTTGCCTCCTTCACGACGAATCTTCTTTATTGCCGACAATGACACACCAGCAATCTGACTTGCTCGTTTCGAAGAGCGAGCAACAGGAACCAAAACTTCACCGTTTTCTGCTTCTCGGTCACAATAATCAATTATATTCTGCAGAATTGTTTTAGTTCCACTTCGAAACGGTTTTTTACCAGGTGAAAGAGCCATCACAATTCACAAATCACGAACACAACACAACACAGGAAGCAAAAATAAACTAAACAAGCGAACGCATTCAAACTAAATACCGCAGCATTGTTTACAGCGTGCTTTTACCTGCTTCCCCTCTCGCGTTTGGAATAGTCCATCCCAGAGGATTTCGTCTCCCTTGGCCGGACTGTACACGCTGCTGCGAACGATAATAACTGCAGGTACTTTCACCCTCCACGCAATCCCATTTCCTCTCACGGGTTTATTAGTAGAGCCGTCTCACATCACTACTTGAGCAGAGACTTGTTTTCGTTCGCTTGCTCCAGAGAAACCTGGGGCAGAGTATAATAGCATCGATAAGGATGAGTGATGATATTGATGAAAGGACACTCACAAAGAACATGCATGCCCAGATCTGGATTCGAACCCGGGACCAGTTGTCCAGAACGAGACCGTTACTTCTCCCTCTTCCCTTTAATTGACATATACTTCAACAAGTATAGAAGATGTAGAGTCGCGGGTAGGCTGAAATGGATCGACAAATTCTTGCCTTACTATTTCTGCAAGCGACCGGATCGGCTATCTCCAACGAGAAAGGTGATTTGTAACGTACAGCTGAGGTAACACATCATGTAGTTGCTTCCCGTCAATAGCCAATAGAAATGCACGACTTCGCATTCGATCGCCCCGGGCAGGAAACCATTTCGGCTACTCTAGAACTTCTACCTCATTAGCAAGTCGATCGTCCGTTTGATTAGTCTAATCCGACCTGCAATCCCGTAGCTTTCAAGTTTCGACGCTACATGGCGCTGAAGTCGAAACCTGAATTTTATCAAATGCACCACTCTGGACATGTTGAGGTAGTACAAAAATAGTCATAAATAAAGCTTGAAAACATCCGTTAATCACTGATGATACAAAGTACCAACCCACAAACACGCCGGGGAATGATGGAACGGGTCGTTGGAAGGACTCGCTGCGAGAACATGTTGTTGGCTTGTTCCGGTGGCGCTCGACATGCAAATGTTGAGCCTGATATGGACTCTCCCCGCTCCTTGAAAAATAAGACACTCAATCACCAGTTTGGACAACAGGCCATTCGTCATGGAAGTTTTTCGGAGTCTTGTAAAACGAAACAGCAGTCTGGACTTGTCACGGAACAAGACATCTCCGAAAGGAGACTTCAACTGTGGGTTGAGCTAGGCACCCAGTGTTGCCAAATGTTGTGATTAATTAATTGAGCATGTGTATGGATTGGAAACTGAATGAAGTACCCACACGTGAATATTCTGAAATGTCAAGTGTTTTTACACGCAACTGTAGCACAAGTCTCGCCCTTTGATGTTATTTGTTATGTGATTATTTATTTATTTATTTACTCAGAGTTTCAGATACAGTCTTATTTGGCCATTTTACACTGAAACAACATAAAGTAGAAACAAAAAATAACAAAAGATAAAAACAATAACAAGATGGGATAGATTTACATGTTCCTGGTCAGTAATATACAAATAATACGTTCTGGAAGGAAAATATCTCCAACAGCATGTTCTGTGCCTCTCCCAGGAAAAAATCGAGATCCGCCTATGAACGTCATCAGTAGTAGGTCGGGTCAGCATTACACCGTCAAATGTGTTTTGAATAGGTGTGAAATTTACGTAATTTTAATGCAGTGTTCCTAGTGTGTGCGTAGATAAACTGTAATAACTGCAATATGGTAAAATGTTATTTCGATCCATGACAAGCGTATGGTGACGATGTAAACGAATGTAAGCCTTGTTATAAGAAGGTACTGATCAAACCTAGCTACCTTTACATTACTCAAAATGCTTAGGATTGATACCGTAACGAACTCTGTGGTTCGTGGGATCGGAACCAAGAACCTTAACCATTGATGTGGGTGATGTAGCTTATTCATCATTCATCCTCAATGATGAGAGCACTCGTCATTGACATGACAAGTCAAATGCTTGGCAGTGCGAAAGGCACAACTAGAAAAGACAATGGTCACTCATTCGGTTATATGAACCTTCGAACCTGAATCATGCCTGGGTTAGGACAATTACCTGTCTATCTGAAGAGTGATGATTAATTCAAAGTAACGTCGAATGAAATAAAACTAAGTCCTCTCTAGGCTTCCTTGCTCGTTGACCAGGACTCGCCTCACTTTTCCTCAAGTCCTATCTCTAAGCTCCTCTCTCTCTCCTCAATCCAAAACCAAAGTCCTTTCCTTCTCAGTCTGTCTTACCTCTATATCATCCAGGCCATGGAGACCTTCCTCCATGCCGAATCGTGATTTTTACTACCTCTATTGCAAACAGCTGACTCCATAAACCTGATGGAACTTCCTATATCCTGAATACATGAGGAAGTTTGCATAGCACAACACTGTGCATTATTCACATACCACGGAGGTTGAGACAACTGGAGTAAACAAGTGAATGCCCTGGTCAACATGAAGCATCTAGAGAGAGTTTAAATAAAATATAATCTTATAGATTAATACGATACATTCGTATACTTGTGTACGTTGCCGGACAAAGGGTGGTTGATGGGTGCCAAGCGCTGACGATTTGTATGTTAGAATCAAATCGAAGATATCAATGGATATTGAATTTACATTAAGATAGAAATACAAATCTTGGTCAATGCATTGCAAAAAGGCTCTATCCTGCTTTCGAAAATCGTACTTTCATTATTAGGTTAAAATTTCAGTCTTGAAAAAAACCAAAACAATGGGAAGAACCCATAACGCGAGCGATCAACTAATGTGATGAAAGATCTTTTTGACCAAATGTCTACAGACTGCTAGCACTCTTCCTAACACCACTCAACGAGATCATTTTTCACCCTTGACCGATTGAAGTTAATGCAAAGAATCCCTAAATGGACTATTAATGAGATCTATACAAAGGGACTTAACAGAATACACCAGAAGAAGTGTTAAATACGTTCGAATGAAAACCAGACTCATACTATTGAAAAATACATAATGTTAGAAAACCAGAAATTAGAATTCAATCGTTTATTTCAGATATCCCCTGTCTACCACTTGCGGCGAAAATGATGTTTTTACAGTTTCATGTAGCCCTTGCCAAGACGCATCGTTTAATGTAGAAACCACTCGTGTAAACGCGTACTTAATGCAGGTAAGTGGCCTCGAAATATCCGTTTACTGCAGAAACCCCTCAAGCGCCGCGACATAGAGGTTTTCTGCAGTAAATACGCAACTACAGTTGGTACCAACTGATTAAATTTCGCGTTCCGTACATTTGGAAATACTGTGTTGTATCCAAGAACAATCTGCATAGTCGTAGAACTGCAGCAAGATAAAAACCACACCGTTGTGAGGTTTCTGATAAATCTATATGACAAGAGGGTGGTTCCACACGATTGACTTTACTTCCTAGTTCGTGGTCCTTCATTCCTACCGTGCGAGGTGTGACCGTGATTTTGGTTACATCAAACGCGCTTTGAGAAAAACGGACCGAATTTATACGCCTCAAGACTATGTTGTCTGAGGCAAGCCGAATTGTACGTTTCTCCATTCACAGAGTTTAAAATGACGAAATCTGTTCTTTCAAGAAGTGGTGGCCTCACTCATACAAGAAAGCAACCAACTCCGATAAAAGAGGTATACCGAAGTGTCACGGTATTCAGTGACGTGTAAATCACAGTTCAATATTTTTCATTATGTATAATTAACCATAATACGACTTACGTAAGGCGTGAGATTTTGTTTTGTCATTCGAATAGTTCATAAGTATCTGTTTTGAAAATGAAATTCGAGCGAGACAACGCCCTCGACCGAGTTGAAACACAATAGACCCAGGGTTCATGTACCCCGTTGGAACAGAAGCGAAGCTCCTTTTAGCGTCTTCCAAACTGACATTTTTGAATCTGGTATAAAACTGCGGGGCTCTGAGTTTTCCACACAGTTTGTCAGGATTTTTGTAGCGAGAGCACCCGTGCGCTAGACCTCCGTATACTTATTGTTTTCGTGGACTTAGTTTTCTTGCGAACCGTCAGGGAGTAACTGCCAGTGAGCTGATTTGTGTGTGCTTGATTCTGTGAGATCATACGCAGTGAATTGTTTTGCGAAAAGAGGACAATCGAGAACTATGGCATGCTAAGAGGATAAGAGGAGAGAGGGACGTCGGGTTCCCGAATCCCGCAACAACTCTGCCACTCCATCTGGCGACGTGACTCAGGAATTCCGAACCTAACTTTCGTGTCTTGTATTTTGAGTAATTGTTATATAATAGGTCGTTTCATGTTTATAATTTTTTAATCTTTTAAATGTCAATATTTTATGATAAAGCTCCTTTATTGCGTTAAAATCTTCATGTAACTTGTCAATGTGTGCTTCACTGTAATGTAATCAGCCGCCCAGTCGTTTCAATAACTTATCGAAGGTTGACTGTTTAGTCTTTTATTTGTTGAATATGTACGTTAAATTGCTCAGGTCGTGGAAGTGAGGTATTCTCTATTGTATAGTGAGATTGTAATTTTTGCTCGCGCCGATGTTAATTGAAGAATTCCGGCAACTGGAGCCTAATTAAGTATTGCATCACTCTGTAGAGGTGTAATTGTTTTCGAAGGACGAGAGAGGCTTGTTGTAATACCCCCGTCCGAGAAATTTGGTAAATGTCATGCTTGCGGTATAGATACGTATGTTCATTTGAACGAAAGGTTCAACCACGCCGACCTATTTTTCTGATAATTGTTCTTCCGAGGGCTGGCACATATTGATAGTAATGAGCACAGGAACCGAAAGATTAACGACCTAATTCAAGTTCATTTTAAACAAAAGGAAGAGTGCCTTGATTAAACGAGCCTTGTATGTGTACTTTCATGTTGAAATATCCCATGAGAATGAATGAGTGATAGAATGAAAGAATGAGTCAGGGAGACCTGTAAGGTGTTTGTTATGTAAATATTTTGAATCCAATATATACATATTTTACTCTTCGTACGAGCTATCATTGATGTTTACAGGTACCAGGTGTATCAGGTACAATACTATTTGCTGTTTTTTTTTCCAGTGCCGACAGATGTCAGGTAAAATGCAAGGTGATATATTTCTAGGTATTTTATCCCCATTCACGCATTGAAAGGATGGAATTGCCGTTCAGAACCCGAACTCAACCTGGATCGTTTGCTATTGCACAATCGGCATTTTTGCCATTTGTGCGGTGGTGTTAACTGTGGCCACGCCGTTAGGGACCGTCGTTATAGAAGGAACAACCGCTACCTCTCTTTATTTATTTATTTAATTGAAACACAACAGGCGCATACTCATTGCCCAATTACATTGTTAAATATGGAATAACACCATTACATAAACAGATCATAACTAAGAAAATGAACAATATACATTTTACATTTAATAAAAATTGTGAAAAGAATTTAATTATTAGATTATAGAGACAAAGGAAACACAGATGTAATACAATAAAAATGACGCTAAACTGTTGTATATAATCTTACAAGCGAAATGAAAACCAAAATTCTATGAACAAAACAAACATACAAAAATTCAGTGAATAGATCTAAAGTTTCAATTTCATTTAAATATGTCTATACTGGGGGATGATATGAATACAATTAAGAATAATGCTAAAATATTTTTCAAAACTGCTAAAGAGATAGGTTTGGAAGTTAACAAAGAGAAAACTAAATATATGCTTACAGGCCGAAACCAAGTGTTAGGTAATAATCAAAATCTAATTATTGATAACAACTCGTTTGAACCAGTTTCCAAATTCAAATACTTAGGAGTAATATTAACAAATGAAAATTTTATTAAAGAGGAAATAAAAAGTAGGCTTAATTCAGGAAATGCATGTTACTTCTCTCTTCATAAACTTTTGTCTTCTCGTTTAATATCTAAGAAACTAAAAGTTAAAATATACAAAACAGTAATTTTGCCTGTAGTATTATGTGGATTTGAAACTTGGTCCCTTACATTGAAAGAGGAACATAAATTGAGAGTATTTGGAAATAAGATCCATAGGAAAATCTTTGCACCTAAAAGGGATGAGGAGACAGGTGAGTGGAGAAGGTTACATAATTTAGAACTACATAATTTGTATTCATGTCCAGATATTATTAGAATAATTAAATCAAGAAGACTTAGGTGGGCAGGCAATGTGGCACGAATGGGAGAGGAAAGAGGAGTTTACAGGATTCTTGTTGGGAAACCTGATGGTAAGAGACCTGTAGGAAGGCCAAGACGAAGATGGAGGGACAACGTTGAGATGGGCCTAAGGGAAATCGGTAGGGATGGAAAAGAGTATGTAGATCTTGCTCAAAATAGGGAAAGATGGAAGGCCTGTGTTGCTGCAGCCATGAACCTTCGGGTTTAAGAAGGCTAGAGAGTTAGTTAGTTAGGTTTTTTTAGTTAGTTATGCTTGGGTTAGTCCTAGAAACTGAATTAAATAACTTGCACATTCTCCTCATGGGTTCAGCTTCGGCCATTTTATTTCTTCCAAGCAGATTAGAAGAATCTATTTTACCATTAGTAAGTTTGGAGAGAAATGTTAATTGACTTATTTGCCTCCTTTCGTCCAGTGACGAAATATTAAAGATTTCGCGTAATATGTTGCTAGGAGTGAGTTTTGGATATGTACGTACTATCATGTTTAAATAGTAGATATCTGAGAAATTTATTTTGAAGTTTCCCTAATTTTTCGATATCTTTCTTGAAATGCGGGTTCCAAACAAGAGAGGCATATTCGATTTTAGATCTGACGAGCGTATAATACAGCAATAGAAATGTTTCCTCTTTTCTAAATTGATTACCCATTCCCATTATAAATCCCAAATTTTTGTGAGCTTCGCTTGGAATGGGCGCAATGTGTGGTTGGAATGTTAACTTTTGGTTAAAAGTCACCCCTAGGTCAGTAACGATATTCTCACTTTGTACTAACACATTAGAAATATGTAGTATATGAATATTGAGTATTGTGTTTGTTGTGGGTGAATGATACATGTTTACATATCTTTAAGTTTAGGCTGACTTTATTAATTTCACACCACTGAAGCAAGTTATCCAGCTCTTTTTGTAATATCGTACAGTCATCAGCATTTACGATATTTTTATATATTTTAACATCGACAGCAAAGATTAACGTTTCAGATTTTGTGAGTAGCTCTGGCAAATCATTTATAAAAATTAAATATAGCAAGGGACCAACATTCCACCCCTGTGGGACTCCTGAACTGGCCACATATTCAGTTGATCTGCAGCTTTGATACACGACATATTGTCGGCGGTTCTGCAGGTAGGAAGAAAGAATGGTTATAAGTGGAGGAGAAAGGCTATTGTTGGCTAATTTCTGTATTAATATATCGTGGTGAACCGTGTCGAATGCTTTTGAGAAATCTCTATATAAAACGTCAACTTGGCCTTTATTATATGCAAGAGAGCTAAGAGAAGAGTTGTAGCTCAGCAGTTCATCGGTGGGATTATTTCCTCAGAATTCACATTGCTGATCTACTTTCAGCAAAAGCTTACCCAGTAGGAAAGGTCCCCATAAACAGTAAGAATCTAAACGATATTTTCGTTAGTTTCTGAGTTACACAAGCGGATATGAGAGCTTCTGCTGTGGCCAACAACAGATGCTGAATGCTTCAACTTGGACTATGATGAAGGTTGGACCATTAATATACTACCTATTTTGTTGCATGTGAATTTTTATCTTTTAACGGGAAGATTTTTTTCTTTTGTTCTCCTAAAGTTTCGCTGAAATTATTCTGAAGAAGGCAATATATTTATGTTTTCAACTTATATTTCATTTTCTTCACGCTTGATGTCATTTATTTAATGAATAAAAAAGAACAAAGTCTTAGTTTTGGATTAATTTAGATTTTTCCCCTCCGAAAACGTAATAACAAATGAGCATTATTAAATCGCGCAGATAATGGCGCAAAACAAATGTACAAAAGTGGTTTCTTGCAGAAACCCCCTATGTGAAAATTAGAAAAATAATTATTCTGTCACTACTAAATATCGAAAACTCTCAAAACCATGTAAAAGTGTTTGGGCAATGGGACTTCAGTTTGACCAATTTCTTTTACTGCTCTCAAATATTATGTGGGACAATAGCACCTGTTTTCGTTTTAATAACAAACGTTATTTTTGGAGATAGGAGGTTTCTGAAATGAACGTTTCAATTGAAAAATGTGTTAAAGGACAGTTTTTGTATTAATTGTTTTGCTTTGTGAAAGGTCGCCCCCCCCCCAGTCCCTGGTTTAAATCCCGCCCTCTGGATTACTTCCTGCCTGAATCCTTCGAATCTCTCCTTTCACCTCACCCTGGGTGCCAAGCGAGCAGATTACATTAGCGCCGGAATTACGAAAGGGGTGTTTCACATAACAATTTATATTTTTTAGTCCCTGGTTCGTTACTCATGTACAGCAAGTGAATAAATATTTGGTTTAAAATGGACAGTACAGTAGTTCTAGGAGTTAATTCAGCAAATCATAACATTTCTAGTAGGATTATATTGGTTTATTATACGTTGTTATATATATACATATTTACATAGCGTTTCCATGTGTGCATTTAAATAATCAACCAAATTCCTTAATTCAACATAATTGCGCACCTATGGCTTACACCATCGGCACTTCCTTTACCGCAGAGTTAGCACAACTATATCAGCTTAAACGATATTCCCTTCATTACAACGCGTTTCCTTACGCCTTCACTCTTTCTTTTGGGCATCAATTATTCAATACGGAAATATCCACATATTCAAGGCTTTTTCTAAAAGGGGACTTGGGACAGCAACAGGGGTTGGCTTACACCAAATGCTACATTATTATATTAAGTCTAGCCACCAAAAGTGGACTAAACTTGAGGAGACGTTCCTCTTCGTCGATCAATGGGAAAGCACTGTTTTTTGCTAAAGCCCACTTTCCATTTTTATAGTCGGGGTAAACGTCCGTGGACGTGGACCCCGTAGCGTTGGAAAATTCCACTGTAATGGTCTTTTGAAAGATATCTAGCTCCCCCAACCGGGGAGATAAAGAACAGGGAAATCTAATATCCAGTAAAGCACAATCCAATAAGCACATACACTTACATGCAATAATAACATAAAAGTACACTCATAGAAACATATTACTTAACCCTACACCTTGTAGCTGGCCAGTAATTAATGAACACAATAATAAAAAACCAGTAATGGTCAATCCGACCATTACAGCTTCTGTTTTATTTATGGTTCATCCCCTCCGAAAACGAATGATGACTACGACCTTGTCTATTCTTGTTATTACGCGTATTAAACGTTTTTTTCTTTCATAAAATCTTTTAGGGTTATAATGTTGCAGGATTGATATCAAATTCAAAGAATATTTTATGGTGCTTCATTTGTTTCAAGCTAAGTTTTATTCAAGAATGGAAAATATATTTGCACAAACAACGAGAAAACAGTTTAAAATATGCGTTCTTCCTTCTTAGAAGAGCTACAGTTAATGAATGTCTTGATAGTCAAAACGTGAATATAGCTCATTTTTATGTGAAAATTTCAATTCAAAAACTTTTTAATAAAAGTGTCTTAAACAAATTTTAAAATTCGTTGTAAATACATGACAAAAAGTATATTACTAATATCTTGCAAATGTAGTGATATACATCTATTATAAAGAATGTTTCGTTTGAAGAAAATATTTAAATATGTTTTACCAAATTTAATAAAACATGATATTTAAAATATTAAACAAAAACGAAAACTAAATATGGTTGAACATCTTGTAAAATTCTTCTTCTTAGCCAATCTCCGTGGCTAAGTGGTTAGTACAGTGCGCTTCGGGGTTCGAGTGCAGAAAAGCGACGCTAAATAATTAAAATATCAATAAAAATAAAATTAAATAAAAAATATTCTTTTTATACCAAAAAATAAATTGTGTTTCCTCTTGATGCTTTTCCAAAATATATCTGGCAACTCTGTCGCCAGGCCGAAGTCATCGAGCTTACATTAGATCGAGTGGATCGAAGTTAGCATTCCGAAAAGAAGAAACATTCTTACATTTATATTTAGCTATGATTTGTGGAGGAAGAGCGCTACCAAAGGAACCTGTTTTTCTGTGCCGGCAGACAGGTGTGTTTGGAATTAACGATTTATATCGCCATAAAGTAGTGTCGTTACAAGAATGCACATTTCCATCCTCTTTTAAGTACGAACTGCATTGAAGCAGCACAAATACATGGCAAGGGTTCCAATTAATACCAACTTACACACGCCAACTTTCCGTTAATCCCTTCAAGCTTCTGTTGGTGTTGCAACTTCAAAAAAACTGTAACAATGCGGGCAAAATTTATAATCTCATTACGAAAGAAGTGTCGAGCTGAACTAATGGAAGTAAGATGAAGCTTGCACAGGAAGAAAATTATGGCTAAAACAGCAGTGTGTAGGTGTTATCAGATTACATAAAATTCTGTCCTTGTGGTACTGCGAATATCGTCAAAGACTTGAACAAAGAAAACCAGGTTTCAGCAACGGTGGATAATTTTGTTGAAAGGGAGAATTGGGTAATCCTTATAAACAAGATGTCATGTTGTGTAATGTCTTACCTTGCATCCTGATAGCAGGGCTAAATATTAGAGCATGATTCTTGAAAACACGTTGACATGAATGTTTATGAGTTTCTTCTTGCTCGTGACTTAACACGTTTGAATCCGGATTTGCCCTTGTACTTTTTATGGTGAATTTATTTTTGGAATGGACGTTCTGTCAGTCACTTTCGCTTATTAATAACATTAATTATCATCTTGATTTGTTAACTTCTCTTGTGAATTTATTAAAATTGCTCTCAGTAAACCAGTTTTCACCTTCATTTTTAATATTGTTATTGGTTTTAGTGAGTTGGCTCTAATTTCATGATACATATTATTGAATATAGAATAAAGTGCGAATAACGAAATACCTGTAGCAACAGAACATTCCAATTTCCATCATTAAGCTATGTTATACATCTATATCTTTGCATAAACACAAAGTCTGAAATACAGAACTCTTTAATGCTTCTGTTTTCTACATTTCTTTCTTTACTTTTAAATATATTATTTGTAAACACACACAGTGTTTCTAAAAAGCATTCAAGCTTATTTTTTTAGTAAATAACATATTATAAAATAAATATTAATTTTTATGTATGGGGTTTTATATATTATACTCGCGTACTTTCGACGTGGCCTTTGGCCACGTCTTGTACGCTCGCATGCGTGATCTTCGGCAACGTTGTGGGCGTAATCATGTTATAGATGGGGTAAAATGTCTGCATGTTTTATTGGATGAAGCCAACCAAGTGTATAAGTTCGCTAATTTAAAAAGTTTAGAAAGTAACGTTATGTCTGTATGGGCTCTAATAAGGTAAAATATTCAAAATATTATTGTCTATTTTCCTAATAATAAACTGAGTAAGTAATAACAGTTTCAAGATAATTTGTTGGATGTTTTGCATAAACGAATTCAATAGCGACACTATATTGGAAATGCAATCTTTCTGCCATTCTCCTCGAATTCCTACCTTGCCTCTGTAATAAATTCTGACTCTCGTATTTTGAAATTCGAAAAGTCTAGCATAATTCCCTTACAGTAGTTCTTGGGGTGAAACTAAACTTTCTGTAAGTTCCCTAGCAACGTCCGTTTCCATGGTGAACAACAAGCACGGCAAACGCTCTAAATAATTGTTTGTTATTATACCTCTAAACATTTAATTAAAACAACCACGATGTAAATATATTCGCATTGAGTTTACCAATATATACGTTTCGTTTATTTGGAGTGTTTTGAACGTAACTCTGTGTGTGTACGGGCTCTAATATGGTACAAATTTACAAAATATTCAAAATTGTATATTTTCTTAATAATAAAGTGAGTAAGTAATAACTGTTTCAAGATAGTTAGTTAGATTTCTTGTATAAACGAATTCAAGAGCGACATTAAATTGAGAAAACAATATTTACGTCTTTTGACATTTTCACATTTGTAAACGTAATAGAAAAATAATTGTTTTCCGTCGTTCCCATCAAATTCCTACCTCTCCTCTGTAATAAATTCTGACGCTCATGTTTCGAAATACGAAAAGTCTAGCATAATTCCCTTACAGTAGTTTTGGGGGTGAAAATAAACGTTCTTTAAGTTCCCTAGCAACGTCCGTTTCCATGGACAACAACAAGCACGGCAAAAACTCTAAATAATTGTTTGTTATTATATCTCTAAACATTTAGTTAAAAGAACCACGATGTAGATAACATTTTCGCATTGAGTGTACCAATATATACGTAAGTAATTGATTCTGGGCTGAAACTCCTTATGTAGATGTCACCCTTGTTTAAGGCACCTTTTTGAACCAGGTGTTGATTCATCTGTGTGTGATCTGTGACAAATATAATGTAGCTAGACAATTAAGAATTGAAGGAAACAATGTGAGAAAAAAAGAAAAGCCTTGGAAACGGTTGCTAGGGACGTGAAAAAGGGCATTTTCACCCTTAAAGAAGGGCTAATTGAGCGATTTCTTAATTTTCTCGGCCTTTTGGGACGATTTCATGGGGGGCCGTAATCGGGCGTTTTTCGCCTCCGGGCCTTCCTTCATGGAGAACATTTATGTCAGTGAGTGAGTCAGTGGTGGGATTGGGGCTTTATATATATTGGACTCGCGTACTTTCGACGTGGCCTTTGGCCACGTCTTGTACGCTCGCATGCTTGATCTTCGGCCACGTTGTGGGCGTAATCATGTTATAGATGGGGTAAAATGTATCCATGTTTTATTGGTAAAGCCAAACAAGTGTATAAGTTCGCTAATTTGAAAAGTTTAGAAAGTAACGTTATGTCTGTATGGGCTCTAATAAGGAACAAATATTCAATATATTAATGTCTATTTTCCTAATAATAAACTGAGTAAGTAATAACAGTTTCAAGATAATTAGTTGGATGTTTTGCATAAACGAATTCAATAGCTACACTAAATTGGAAATGCAATATTTACGTCTTTTGACATTTTCACATTTGTAAACGTAATGGAAAAATAATTGTTTTCCGTCGTTCACATCAAATTCCAACCTCTCCTCCGTAATAAATTCTGACGCTCATGTTTTGAAATACGAAAAGTCTAGCATAATTCCCTTACAGTAGTTTTCGGGGTGAAAATAAAGTTCTTTAAGTTCCCTAGCAACGTCCGTTTCCATGGACAACAACAAGCATTGCAAAAACTCTAAATAATTGTTTGTTATTATACCTCTAAACATTTAGTTAAAACAACCACGATGTAGATAATATTTTCGCATTGAGTTTACCAATATATACGTAAGTAATTGTGTCTGGGCTGAAACTCCTTATGTAGATGTCACCCTTGTTTAAGGCACCTTCTTGAACCAGGTGTTGATTCATCTGTGTGTGATCTGTGACAAATATAATGTAGCTAGACAAATAAGAATTGAAGGAAGGGTCATTCCATGTCAAATCATCCAGAATTTTGCGAAAATGTCACCCACTATACCCGATTTTGATGAAATTCGGTATACTTATAGAACTTTTAATGCTGATTACAAAAATGACAATTTTTTTTAGATTGGTCAAGGGGTTCAGAAGTTACGCCCTTTTTAAAATCTCCGTGTATGCCACTTGCGACTCTACTTTGAATGACACGCATTAGGTTATAAATGATGGTATCTTCCCTCAGGTTTGCCGTAGAAACTTCAAGTTTATTTTCTTTTGTTCAAAGTAGTGTAAGCTTTCATTTAGATAAGGTTTCAGATCAGTGTATTAATAAGCATGTATTTTATGCATAGTTTCATGTATTTTTTTAGAAAAATAAATGCCGAACTTCAAAAGCAAATTTCTTGCAATGCCCCCCCTTCAATTTCCCCCTAATTTTATATGTAGGTAGCTCAGAATGTGTACTAATGCCTGATGGAAAAATTGGGATGGGCGGTTCAGAGACAGGGTGATAAAAAAATAATTTGCATCACATGACATTAAAAGTAAATGTTATTAAACGTGCTTATGTATTTAGCACAAAGCCTCAAGTACAATAGGTTTTAAGGTATAATATTCAAAATTTCTGTTCACTATGTGTGAAGGTAAGCATAGGCGGGGGCAACGGGAAGCATTTGCCCCCTCCAAAATTCATAGATTAATTAAAATTTACAAATAATAATTGCAGTGGAACCCCGATTTCAAGTTCCTTGAGTTTACATTGTTCTGCATTTTACATTCAATCTTGGTGGTCTCAACATAGCAAATTGCTAAGAAATAGCGATTGCAAAGTACTACACAACAGAACCAGGAAGATTAAGTGTGCACTATTTTGAACTTAGGCTACAGGTTATTTACAGTGTTACTTTTTACTAGTAACAGAGTTACAGTTACTCATTTAAAAACTAACTCAGTTACAGTTACTGGTACTTTGAAAGTAATTGTGAGTTACTTTACAATTACTGTGAAAGTAACTTACAGTTAATTATCATTGATTTGTGTAACAATTACACAAAATCAATGATCATGAAGACTTGCGTGTTTTACTTATGTTTCTAGTACATAATATGTCTTCTTATATTTACATTACTACTGCAAATAAATGATGGAACACAGAGTCAACTTTGCTTGAACATTTTTAATTAAGAAATCATTAGCATGCTAACCACGGTATTTTGAATATGATGTCATTGATTTCACTTGCACCTATTTCTTTCTTCTCCATTCCAAGTTCAACAAGATCCAAAGATCCATTCCTTTGAGAATGACTTTTCCCTAGCTTGAGAACCACATTCCAAATGAACGCAGCAGTCCACCAAAACAATGAAGTTTTCACATACAATTAGAAATGAGTTGAAGTAAAGTGTGGATGTTCTAAAGTTAGCATGCAAGAAAGCATAGCTTCCTTGCCAGGCTAGCAATTCCAAGAAAATCTTTTTACGTAATCCAGAAAAGGTACATATATTTTTTTATAGTTAGGAGCAAAATTGTCAAACTTAGCTCTTCCCCTACTGCAAAAAGTAACTCTGTTATTTATTTTTAAAAGTCGCTAGTTACAGTTAGAATTCCTAAACAAAAAGTAACTGTTACTTGTAACCAGTTACTTCGAAACACTAGTTGTTTAACAGTCGATGCAAAAATAATAAGTGCTGATGAAATAAGTTTTGTATAACTGTGTGGTTGACTGTTGTGAAGAAGTTTCTTTCTGAATTTGAACTCTAAACAGTTATGTAGTAGCTTGTGTGTGCGACTCAAACTTGTTTGTTAGATTGCTTTAAAAGTCCATGGGAAAATTGGAAATGCAGCAATTAAATTCTTGCATCCACTGGGTCCATCAACTTCCTACTACTGGCCACAAAGTATCTGCGTCCAGTGGACATTAACAACACATATGGGAAAACATATGTACTTAATGATAAGTGAAATACTTTAGTGTGTTCGAAATGGTCAAAATATTCTTCAAAATTGTGAACGGCACAATTTGATAGTACATGAAATTTTAGCAATGCATAGAGTACAATAGTGTAAGGATTTTTACTATCTTCATGGGAGTAACTTGGGTTGAAATAATCACAAAGTCTTCCATACCATAAAAATAGTGTCCCAGATTATTTTCTAAATACATTTGAAAAATCACAATTATTACTCTTTATTTGTTTGTTCCTCAAGTGTCAGGAGGTTCGAAATATATATTAAACTGGTAAATTTTAATTAATCTATAAATTTTGGAGGGGGCAAATGCTTCCCGTTGCCCCCGCCTATGCTTACCTTCACACATAGTGAACAGAAATTTTGAATATTATACCTTAAAACCTATTGTACTTGAGGCTTTGTGCTAAATACATAAGCACGTTTAATAACATTTACTTTTAATGTCATGTGATGCAAATTATTTTTTTATCACCCTGTCTCTGAACCGCCCATCCCAATTTTTCCATCAGGCATTAGTACACATTCTGAGCTACCTACATATAAAATTAGGGGGAAATTGAAGGGGGGGCATTGCAAGAAATTTGCTTTTGAAGTTCGGCATTTATTTTTCTAAAAAAATACATGAAACTATGCATAAAATACATGCTTATTAATACACTGATCTGAAACCTTATCTAAATGAAAGCTTACACTACTTTGAACAAAAGAAAATAAACTTGAAGTTTCTACGGCAAACCTGAGGGAAGATACCATCATTTATAACCTAATGCGTGTCATTCAAAGTAGAGTCGCAAGTGGCATACACGGAGATTTTAAAAAGGGCGTAACTTCTGAACCCCTTGACCAATCTAAAAAAAAAATGTCATTTTTGTAATCAGCATTAAAAGTTCTATAAGTATACCGAATTTCTTCAAAATCGGGGATGGTGGGTGACATGGCCTGGATGAATTGACATGGAATGACCCGGAAGCAATGTGAGCAAAAAAGAAAAGCCTTGGAAACGGTTGCTAGGGACGTGGAAAAAGGGCATTTTCACCCTTAAAGAAGGGCTAATTGAGGAATTTTCTAGGTCATTTCGGACAATTTCATGGGGGGTCGTAATCGGGTGTTTTTTTATTTTGCCTCCCGGGGCTTCCTTCATGGAGGACATTTATGTCAGTGAGTGAGTGAGTGGTGGGATTGGGGTAATTTTTCCAGGGTGTAGTTTTTAATATTGTTGTACAAAAATTGAGTGGAAATGTCCATTTAAAAATAATTGTTTTCCGTCATTCCCCTCGCACACTCTCGACGTGACTATTGGCCAAGTCTTGTGCGCTCGCCGATGTGACGTTCCGCGACTTCTTTAGTTCCACCATGCTCCTAATGTCGTTGAATATGTCAGCATGTATTAATGTAGTATGAAAACGAGTGAGTACGATCGTTTATTTGAAATTTTTAGAACGTAACGTTGTAAGTGGCTGGGCTCTAATAATCTTGCGAATATTCAAAACATTATTGTCTATTTTCATAATAGTAAGGTGGGTGAATAATATCTGTTTCGAAGTAAATAGTTAGATGTTTTATACATACGAATTCAACAGCGACATAAAATAAAAAAGCAATATTTACTTCTTTAGTCATTTTTACTGTTTAAAAAAGTACGTTCTCTAATGTACGTGTGCGTGGATGCTCCTTTTAAAGTTATCTAGCATCGTCTGTTTCCAGGTTAATGAACAACTAAAGTATTACATGTGTAAAAATTTTAAAACAGCCATGATGGAGATACTTTTATATTGAGTAGTAAGTTGTTACTGTTCATGTAATCTTTGGACTGACTCATGTAGATGTCATCTCTTTTGAAGTATGTTTTACTACGTATACTTGATTCATTTATATTAATCTTGAGGAAAATGTAAAAATGACTCTTCTCGCAAATATAAATGTTTGGATTGTTGCCTATATGCATTTCAAACTTGTTTGAAGTCTGTTTCCAGACCTTTTTTTATTAACACATTGTACCTTGGAGATTTAGAACAATGTACTGTATTACTGCTTATGTTGTAGTACATCATGAACAAATTGTAAGGTCATTCATGGATAATTATTTTTTATTAATTAAAAGTAAGCAATATGTATATTTTTGTTAATGGAGTATCCGAGTAACATACATTAACTCTCCCACTGTGAAGAATCACAAATAAGTTTTCTGACCACTATATTTTTTACGTGCGCAACACCGTCTATGATTTTTTCTGAGGGTACTAGAATTCTAACATTTCTAGGTGATCTAACACGGCTCATCGCTACATACAGTTGTCCATGTGCGAAACAGTCTGAACGAAGATCCACGCCTACAACATCTAAGGTTTGACCTTGACTTTTGTGTATGGACATAGCGTAGCAGAACTGCAGAGGAAACTGTCTCCTGTACATCTGTAGTGGGCTCCCAACCACAATACTAAACCTAAACACTATTCTTGGTATGCCGAAGTGTTGGTTGTCTCCTGGTCGCCGCACCGTGATCAGCCGAGGACTTATGGCCACAATATACACTTTGGTACCGTTCATTAGTCTATCGTCGAAATTAAGGTTTCGCGTAATTACACATAAAGCTCCCACCTTCAACCTGAGGATGTGATCTGGAACTCCTTTCCCACGTGCATGGTGAAGCATCTCCACGTCTACATCAAAGCCATCTGCATCATCCTCATCGATGTAATCATAACTGCACATATCATGGACGTTTCCATCCAGTGAACGCATAAGTATTGAATTTATCTCATCCACATTGGAATTGTGTGTGCAGAGAATAGCTCTATTGGATGATCTATCTTTGTTTGCCAATACTTCAAGGGGGAAAACAAATTGAATTAGATTTTCCAAACAGGTTTCCACTTGAATATTATACATAGGAATACCTTTACCGCAGGCACCATGACTTAAACTGTCGTTTCCAATTTGTATGAGAAATTGAGAGTACTCCTCTTCGCCATGAGTTCTTTGTGGTGTAGTCAGCCTAAATATACGTAAAAAATCCCACACATACGAAGACAGTAATGATACCGATACAATATCAATTTCTGATCGGGCATTCGGTAAGACTGGTGGAATTTGACGAAAATCTCCTGCAAAAATAATGATTTTGTTTCCAAATGGCCTCTGCGATTGCATCAGATCACGGAGAGATCTATCCAGTAATTCAACTACATATCTATGAGACATGGGAGCCTCATCGTAAATGATTACTGTGGACTCCCGAATAAGCTCTGCACGTTGGGAACCATTGGTGAGACCGCTAGCCACACAGAGAACAATGCCATTTTGTGACCTTATATGTGCTGCTATAACCTGTAGCAATAGCGTCTTTCCGTAACCTCCTGGGCCATCAATAAAAAGTGAACTACTGTAGTTTGATGATGAACTAGTCTGACTTGCCATATGGTCCACATAATTAAACACGCAGCGTTGTTCTTCCGATAATTTAGCTTTCCAATATTCTACAAATGTCCTTAGCGAAGATGAATTGTACATTAATCTCTCTCTTCCGAGCTCAGTAGATTGTCTTCAACGTCTGGAAGACCATGATCTCTCAAACAAGTCCCGTGGCGGCGCATGCCACGTTCAATTTCGATGAGCGCCAAATTGTATGCACGGAGGGTATTATTACGAATGCTTTCCAGGAAATCTTCAGAGAGGCAGTGTTGAAATTCGTCCCACAAATCTGAAGCTTGAGCACCAATATTGCAGAGCAAAACGAAAAAAGAGCGCAAGTTGTGTGCAGTCATAAATACTGATGCTTCAGCCATTGCGTCTCTATATTCCTCCTCGTTATTGATAAGACCCAGTGCTCGGGCTGCTTCTTGAAAGGTGGAGCAACACTCCCCTCCTCGTCTAATCAGGTCTCTAAAACTACGGCAAGCGAATCTAGAAAGCAATATACGAAGATAATACAATTCTCCTCTGTTAGGAGCAACCCAGAAAAGACGAGCAACCACAGTACCCCGTTGTCTGAATGTTATAAAATGTTTCCCATCAGGATGCATGTGTATGGGGACTGCTGTAGTTTTGGGTCGCCTAGTATGAACAATATATTTTTCATGAAAATCAATGTACGTTAGGTTGTCGAACTCTGGCAAAGACGGTCGATTTAAATATATGGTAAGCTTAGATGAAGACCGCTGAACAGCCTCAGCCTCCTCACCTGGTCGGAATATCAGTAACTGCTTTCCTTCTAGATGTACAGGTAATACTTCTACAGTAGGTTCCCTACCCGTTATATTAAACTCCAGTACCCGCCAAGCTGCGTCACTTGCTCCGATATACCTCTTTGTAACGTACTGCTCAACTTCATTAACCTTATCTTCGGGCACCACAGCAACACGCCTCAATGAACTTCCCTTGGTTATATATTTGAAAAGATACTTCACAACTCTTCGTGCAGAAGCAATCTCAAGATTTATGTGACATTCATATTTCAGCAGTAAGGAAGAGTTGTATGGCACCACCCACGAATCGCTAATTTCTACCTGTCGGCCACCTTGCTGAAGCAAGGCAGTATTTTCAGTATTCCTACGGTAATGAACAAATCCTCTATCGTCTATGTATGTGACTTGTGTATGGGGCTTTGGGAACCATTTTGTGCATTGCTGTTTCTCAGCATCCCAACATGGCACGTTCGTGCGATTTGGCGGGCCGCACGGACCATGAATCATGTGACGAATAACAAGCTCTCTCAGTCTACCACCAGCTTCCTCAGATCCTGGAATGTCAGCCCGTATCACTCTGTCAATATCCGTAGACTGCCTAGGACCGCCCCCTTCGATTCTGAAACATATGTGCGCATGCGGTAATCCCCTCATTTGGAACTCTACCACCCACACAATGTATACTACTTTCCCAAGAAAAGCACCACTCCTAAGGTCACGTAGTATCTCCTCCAGTTTTATATGGAACACCCTACACTTGAGGCTCACTCTTGCATGTTCTGTGAGTCGATAGCCTGATTTCTTGCCACTGGCCGTAAGTTGTAAATGTCAGAAAATATGTAGGGCCACCAAGTCGTCCTACTAATGCCATTGCATCTAAATAACGCATCTTCATGTATCTAGGTCCACCAGTGAATGTGTTAGGGAGGTAAATTCGACCAGGTATGAAACCACCCTCTCCTAGAACGGTTTCATCTCTGCGGATAGTATTCACTACATGCTCTCTTTGATCAGATGTCCCTATCTCTAAGTCCAACATTTGGTTCCTGGTGGCTGTAACAACACTTGATTCCACCTCATCTAATGGGGCACTTCTGAGACTAGAGCTCGAAGTATTCCTTTGTGAATAATTAAGAAAGCGTAACCTCTCTTCCTCTATCCTTACGTACATATCGACGAGCCAAGTCTCTGACAACCTACCATATTGTGTGAAACGCTTTTCCGACATTAGTAGGCTACGAACATATTTAAGCTGTGATAGTTTGCAACCTTTATTATCCAATCGGTTTATGTACCATCCAGGAGTTCCTTCTGGATACAGAAGTGGGTACTGGAAGGACTCACACAGTGGGTGGTTGGAATCTATTGTGCGAGGCTTGGCTTCTCCCATTTTCCAAATGCATATCGTACGAGGATTAAGTACCTCAGACTCTGTTCTAATTACAGCTGCTATTTCCATGCTCTGTGGTCTGTCACCAAGCACTGGACCGTGAGTTTTTCTAGTGGCTGTTTCAAAAACAAGATGAGCCTCATCCGATGGTTCATCACTTAGCCGTTTTAACATATTTATAAAAGGATTACGAGCATGCAAATATTCAGATATTGCATTCACCACGTTTGAATTAAGGAATTCCCTTGTTGCCCAACGAATCCTCTCCTCGCCGTCGTCTACATACATTGAGCTATGGTTTGGGTACGGACCTCTGTAGGCAAGGTCAAAGACCCGATGGTAAGTCCTGCCTAATATTTTCACGAAGGAAAGCCCAGTCTTGAGATGGTGCCAACCTTGTGGAATAACCAGAGCACTAAAGGCGAACAAATCATTGTACATCCGAGGCCTTTTGATGAAATCAGGATGTTCATAGAAATTACCTGAAAGTTGCGGAAATTTAACAACGTTGTACCTTCCCTGACCACAACACCATTGGATTTTCCCTCTCTCCTCCTCAAACAATGGAGCACTACAATAGCTACACTTGTAACAATTTTGAGAGAGTAATGATGGATTTTTCAGGCGGTAAGGCTGAATTAAATGTAACTGCTCTTTTGAGTAAAAAGCAATACCTTCGCAATGCCTTAGAGAATTTGGGAGATGCCTTACTGTTTGCTTCTCGTAGGACTGAGATGCCTGTCTATTTCTGTCCTTGTTCTCTGCAGCATACCTCTGAACAGCTTCCTGGTTTACCTCTGGGTGTTTCTGCATGTAACGCTGAACAGCTGCCTGGTGTACCTCAGGGTGTTTCAGCGTGTAACGCTGAACAGCTGCCTGGTTTACCTCTGGGTGTTTTTGCGTGTAACGCTGAACAACTGCCTGGTGTACCTCTGGGTGTTTCTGCGTGTAACGCTGAACAGCAGTTCTGTTTATGTCTGGATGGGATATAGCGTATCGTTTAACTGCTTCGCGATGTTGTTCCGCTGTAGTATTAGATGAAGTTTTTGGCCGTCCTCTCTTTAACTTTGGAGGGCGTCCGGCCTTTCCAACATAAACGTCTGACTTTCTACTCCGACCGGTATTTCCAATTGACAATTCTGACTGCCCTGCAACCTCTATTGGCTCTGTTGTCCTTACGTCGGAATCATTTTCTACCTGCGCCTCCGAACGAACACCAAGTTGGAGTTCAACTAGTACGCGATGCACAACATAAAATCGTAATACGCCATCGACAGCAGAATTTATTAGCAAAACCCGCGCTAAGCACTCAATATTTTCACATTTAAAAAGTCGCGCAAAATTGTCATATTCGAAATGAATATCATGTACACCCCTTTCATTCACTGCATGCGAATTGTATACATAGAAACACCCATCAAAAAACCAAAATGAGACAGTGTATGTTTGTCCTGTGAACAGATAACCACAATTGTTTGGAGAATTTTCACACACGGTCATCAAGTTTGCAGCCAACTCCTGTATGCTATCTGGTATATTTGACTCTCTCAGTGGAAATCGCCCGTCCAGCACTGGTTCTACTCTTCCCAAGTTTATCTTTTGAGACAGAACAACAATCTCTGCCGGCAGCTGCTCTGGTTCCAGGAATATATCATCACCCACAATTTGACAATATAAGTTATGACCTTCATGTAGTAAGGCGTCTATAATGTCAGTAGAAAATGAATTGTTAGAAATAACATACCAGGCAATAGCACATGCAGAGTTTGCCACGCACTGGGCGTTTCTTCCCTCTGTGAAGATTCTCAAATCTCCTTGATGTGTTGTGCCGCTTGCAACGCATGTAAAGACATCTGATGTAACAAAAAATACTGTATAAAACATATATCGTAACTTACAGTGGAGCCTTTTCTAGTCTAGTCTAACTTTCAGAACATTATCCATCGAAGCAGCACAAACCGTCATACAGGAAAACTGTAATATTGTAATCCAACTGATATCCATGTACAATTGACATTTTCTATTCATTTGTTTTGTCAACAGACTTTAAGAAGAAATGAAAACGCAGGATATATATGTAACTTTCAATTGGCAGATTCAGCCCACATATTGCAAACACGATAAACATTTCATGAAAACAGTCATGGTAGAGCTATTTTCGTATTTAGAATACCAATGAAGTAAGTTGTATACAAATGTTTATGTAAAATCTGAACTGAATCTTTTTATGTTGATGTCACTCTTGTGTGATGCATGTTTTCTAACTGGGACTTGAATCATATGCGTCCATGTTCTCAAGGATAATAAAAATGTCGGAAGGCACTAAAGACTCAACCAAGGCAGGCCAAAAAGCTCAGAATGTTAATAATGTTTTAGTAATGATGACAATTGTTTTGTACTGTGTCAGTATCTGACCGTGTACGTTTGTAATCCGGCATTGCAACATCTGCTCGTACATTAATCAGTGCCATTCACAAGAATCGAAGTATCTGGAAGAGATTTCTTGTTATTTTAAATAAGGAAAGTATTTATTTTGTAAATTCGTTTGGCATTCGAAAAATATTGAAAGAAGGTACTGTACGTCATTTTCAAATTTAATTATTTTATGTTGATGTTGCTAAAGCCTTGAGTGAAAAATGTCGGATTTCTAGCCCCTGGAAACGGATGTTGATAGGGACGTATAAAAAGAGCATTTTCACTCTTAAAAAGGGCCTCTGGCTGACGTGGTTCCCTAATTTGGAAAGTTGCGAACGTAATGTTATGTGTGTACGGGCAAATATTCAAAATATTGTTGTCCATTTTCTTAATAATAAGCTTCAAGATAGTCAGTTATATATGTTTTATGTAAACAAATTCAATAACTACACTAAGTTCGAAAAGCAATATTTACGTCTTTTCTCATTTTCACATTTGTAAACGTAATTGAAAGATCATTGTTTTTATTTTACCTCTGTAATAAATTGTGACGCAAATACAAAGTCTAGTACATCTGAATTATCGTATAAACAATCATGGCAATCTCTAAATAAAGAATTGTTTGTCATGCCTTTAAACATGTAATTAAAACAAGCACGATTTAGATATTTTCGCATTGAGTATACCAGTATATACGTAATTGTATCTGGACTGAATCTTCTTCTTATGTAGATGTCACCCTTGTTTGAGCCACCTTTTCAAAGCCAGGAGTTGATTCATCTGTATGTTGTAGATCTGTGAGAAATATAATGTATCTCGACAATTAAGAATTGAAGGAAACAACGTGTGCTGCAAAAAATGCCCGTGGCAACGGTTGCTAAGGACGTGAAAAAAGGGCATTTTCACCCTTAAGAAAGGGCAAACTGAGCGATTTTTGAATTTTCTCGGCCTTTTGAGACGATTTCATGGGGGGTCGTAATCGGGCATTTTTCGCCTCCGGGGCTTCCTTCATGGAGAACATTTATGTCAGTGAGTCAGTGGTGGGATTGGGGCTATATATATATTGGACTCGCGTACTTTCGATGTGGCCTTTGGCCACGTCTTGTACGCTCACATGCGTGACCTTCAGCCACGTTGTGGGCGCAATCATATTATAGATGGGGTAAAATATCTGCATGTTGTATTGGATGAAGGGGGGACAAGTGAATAAGTTCGCTAATTTGAAAAGTTTAAAAAGTAACTTTATGTGTGTATGGTCTCTATTAACGTACAAATATTCAGAATATTATTGCATATTTTCTTAATAATAAACTGAGTAAGTAATAACCGTTTCAAGATAATTAGTTTGATATCTTGCATAAACGAATTCAATAGCGACACTAAATTTGAAATGCAATATTTACGTCTTTTGTCATTTTCAAATTTTTAAACGTAATTAGAAAATATTTATTTTTCGTCATTTCCCTAAAATTCCTACCTTGCCTCTGACGCTTGTATTTTAAAGTACGAAAAGTCTAACGTAATTCACTTATAGTAGTTTTCTGGGTGAAATAAACTTTCTTTAAGTTCCCTAGCAACGTCCGTTTCCATGGTGAACAACAAGAACAGCAAGCTCTAAGGAATTGCATGTCATTATACCCCATAAACATTTAGTTAAAACAACCACGATGTAGATAATATTTTCGCATTGAGTATACAAGTATATACGTAATTGTATCTTGGGGTGTAAGGGGCGACCTTCCACGTAGGCGCCCAAAAGTCAACCTCACTTCCACGTAGTGCACCCTGGACAAGAGACTAACGAGGCTCTGGCGACTGGCACCATGGCCAGTATAATTTTGTGTGTGTTGTCCTGTTTTATGTCCTTGTGTGTGCCGAGTGCGTATTTACAGCCTCAGCTTTTAACAGAAGTCAGAACATTTTAAGGTTTTAAAATTTTTAGTTATGCAACGTTAGAGTTGTTATTTGTAATGGTAAGGGGCTGGACCCCGTATAATGTGACGGGAGCAACTTAGCCTAAGTGCTGACGCACCCAAAATTTTAAATTCAACTTCAACGTAATTGTATCTGGGCTGAAACTCCTTATTATGTAGATGTCACACTTGTTTCAGGCACCTTTTCAAAACCATGAGTTCATTCATCTGTGTGCTATTGATCTGTGAGAAATATAATGTATCTCGACAATTAAGAATTGAAGGAAAAAATGTGTGCAAAAGAAATGCCCGTGGCAACGGTTGCTAAGGACGTGAAAAAAGGGCATTTTCACCCTTAAGGAAGGGCCGATTGAGCGATTTTTGAATTTTCTCGGCCTTTTGGGACGATTTCATGGGGGGTCGTAATCGGGCATTTTTCGCCTCCGGGGCTTCCTTCATGGAGAACATTTATGTCAGTGAGTGAGTGGTGGGATTGGGGCTATATATATATTGGATAATTTCCGTTTCTTTAAATAGAGGCACTGTCTTCAGATATAACAGTAGAATTGTTTGAGTTTTGTTATTACACTTTCTTCCACTTTTGGATAATCGCGAAGATGAGAATGAGTGATGATGTGATGAAATTGATGAACGGACACCCACAAAGGACACTCATGCCCATGCCGGAATTCGAACGCGGAACCCCTAGCGTCGTATAGCGTGCTTTGCTAAACAGTCGAATGGTAAAGGCAAAGAAAAAAGAATTGTACAAAGAAAATAACAAAAAATAAAAAAAAGGCAAACTTTCAACAGAACCTTCACCAACTCTGCTCATGTTAAAGTGTAATGTACCCTAAAATTACAAGATTTACACTTTAGTATTTATGTCTTGTGCTTCTGTTTACGTTATTCGGAAGGTGAATATGAAACAATCACTACAATGGAATATTCATGCACACTTTACATGTAATTTCATCCACTACTAATCCTGGCTTTAGAAATTAACACATTTGACATATAATCACCGCGTAGGGTGCGGCAGAATGGAGTCCCACATTTGAAAGGTGAATAAAAAAGAAACGGTAAAAGGTACAAAAAAACACTTTTATTTCTGAACAGTACATGTAATAAGGTTTCATTTCCTTAGAGTTTAAAAATTATGTCGTGCAAATGGTGGCCGCCGTGGGCTATACACATCCGAAGTCGTTCCTTGAAGTTCCTTCAGCCCCAATTGGCAGAATTTCAAGAACATGATCCAGAGCACTTCTGGTTTCAGCTAGATGGGCATCTGATTTCGTTACGGTGCGAAATTGAGTGGCCGCCTCGCTACCCTAATCTGAGCCACTGCGATTTCTTTTTGTGGGACTACCTCAAAGCTCAGGTTTACAAACATCGGCCTCAAACTCTCGAACAACTTAAGGAAGCGATAAGAGAAGAAATCGCCGCTATTCCTCGAGTTATGCTGCAGAGAGTGGTGAAGAACTTCAAGGAACGACTTCGGATGTGTATAGCCCACGGCGGCCGCCATTTGCACGACATAATTTTTAAAACCTAAGGAAATGAAACCTTATTACATTTACTATTCAGAAATAAAAGTGTTTTTTTTTTTTGTACCTTTTGCCGTTTCTATTCTATTCACCTTTCAAATGTGGGACTCCATTCTGCCGCACCCTATATACATATATATTTTTTTTTGCTTTGAATATCGGCAGAAGGAAAGACGCCAAACACTATAATTCCCGGTCGAGACGAGTCGAATGATCATTACCGGGAATTAAAGAAAACAATCAGCTATGTCCAGGTCGGCACTGGAATTTTGAACGAGTCACTAAAACTAAATTAATTTTTGTTAGTCAAGTTAGTATTATGAAAAGGAAAAGTGTTAACATACAGAACACACCACTTAGAATAGATTTCAAATCGACATACTTTTATAGCTGAAGACACTTATTATTATTTCATTAACGGCCGTTCGGGGGGAGCTCTTCCGATATCTCTAGAGTGAATAGTAAACATCAGAAAGTAGATAAGTTTAAGGAATAGAGACATCATAAATGTAGAAATCTTAATGTATAAAAGAGTCTCTCCTCATTTACGGACTAATACGTGGCTGTTTGACCGCAAGTTTCTTCGAAACTAAAAGCGGCAACTCCTCCGGTTCTTAGCTTGGCCACACTCTATACTCTATCCCCGAAAATCTCTGGAGCAAGGCCGCACATGACGGTAGGGAAGGGGAGGGCGGAGCGAAGCAGTACACGCTGTTGCAAAGGCTGGTAACTGCAGCTGCGTTTTCCCCTTCACGCAATGCCGTTTCCTCGAAGTCATTGCTCGAGCCCTCTCGATTCACTACTTACGCAGAAACTTGCTTTTGTTCGCTTGCTCCATAGATTCCCGGGACAGAGTGTAGGTGAAGGGCTAGTAGGAAAACGATGGGCTAATGTGAAACGCACTGTATAACACCCTTTCTATCCTCGTCTTTTCAACGAGAGAGTGGGGTTTCTTAGAAAACAAACACTAAATCATAAACAGGATTTCATTACACGGGCAACAATACGCACTCAGTTCAACTCCCGGAAGGCAAGTGAAGTAGGTTGCTTTGTCTGCCCGTAGCTCTGCAGTCGCGTAATGGCAAAGCTCGCAGCCCAGGCAGTGACGTCACGGATGTCATGGCAACTAACGAAACCCAGCTATAGCTGAAGTCCTGAATGTAGTAGCAGTTCGGCATCTTTGACTCAACCCCAGAGGAAGCTGACCGGAACCGTATCTGGTTTCGAGCCACCACCTGTTTTTCTGTAAAGCGATGTTGTCACTTTTGCCTGCAGTGTTTAGTCATCAATTCATTCACTGCCAGGTTATACTCTCAAGGTCTTTATATTGTATAAAAAAGTAGCACAATACAATAACACAACCTAGCAAAGATAACGCAACCGCAACTTCGCGTTCAAAAATCTCTAAAGAAACTGAATTAGCAACATCTCATTTAGTCCACGTGGAATTGACGAGAGCTGTCATTTCTTGGACGAACGCTATTGGTGGGAAAGGTTTCAAGGGACGATTTATTGGACTCCATGTGGATCTGACATGTTGTTCTTAGGGGGAAAACTGATCTTTCGGAACTTTCTTTGAAGTAAAGTGAGGTGTATACCTTTGTGCGCATAGATATTGCTTCCACAGCTAGAGCTCTGCACTTCCGGATGGATCCGTGCGGCAGAAGCTGTTCTCGAGGGCGCGCCCCGCGTAAGAGACTACAATGCACAAATATATTTCCTTTAAACTAGTATACGTGATATGGAAAATTTAATACAAACATTTTGTACATTAAACTATTTATATTTTGGTATATTTACAGCCCAAACATCTGGACCTATACATGAAAATTCTTATAAACAAAAGCTCTCAATAGATGGCGCTGTATTTATAATACCTTTCGATGTAGTTTGATTTGCAGATATATATGTAAACGAACTAAAGAACATCGAAAATAATAATATAAAACATAGCTACAAATAGGTATAATACAACGGTGGTGAATGTGCTGGCATATTTCTAGTATATGAACAGTGTTTTAATAAATCCCATATTTCATTATTGTATGATCATCAGTGAAACTGAAATAATGTAGAAAGGTTTGTTAGTCTTTACTCGAATCTCTCATGGCCGCGTGCAGCAACACCGATTATTTCTAAGTTCAGATTAACGAGATCAATTTTAATTCACTCTAAATGAACTTGGTTTAAAGATTTGCATTGCACCAACGAAAAACGACGTTCAGGAGATTCCGTTCAACTGATCCGAGATTAATTTGTAAGGCTATATACCTGATTGGTTGGCTAAAACAAATGACAATCAAGAACCCCATAGAGTAATGTGATGTGTTAAAGTATCAACATGTAGAAGAAAATAATTCGGGCTGCAAACTTCTCTGAATTTAAGAGGTGTACTAATCAACCTTGTCAATATGTACAAGGATGTAGTGGAGTGTAAAAAAATAATAATATTAAAAAAGAACTGACTGCACAACACAAAAGGAGAAGGAGAAAGCATGGAACCTTCTTCTACGGGACTTTAATGTCTTACGAAATGCCAAAAGCGAAAGTGTTGAGAAATTGCATCGTTCCGCACATCAGCCCGTAAGAACGTGCACACTAGTGACCTCTTTACACGCCCTTTGAACTACTTAGAGGGTTACCAGCCACATTTCACGTTTACCACATTATAAAGCATGGCACATTTCACAGTTTAACGTGGAAAACGGTGTTTGAATTCTTGTGGCACTTACAGCGTTTACCAATTTTAGTCTTCAAATTCAAATATTCTTCTGAATATGAGAATTTATTGAAGTTCTGAGGTATTCGGGTAGTAAATTTTGTGTTGAATAAAGTCTAAATATTCTTCTGAATATGAGTTGAATTGTTGTTTTTAAGTTCACTTTATGCACATGTAGGTTAATCGAGACTGGACCTACAGTTTAAAGTGGGACCCGAAGCACTATGTGCTATGTGCCTCCACCGGGTATTGAACCCGGGACCCCTTGATTACAAGGAGAAGACGCTACCACTGCGCCATCGGGAAGCCCCTTCTGAATATGAGAATATATTGAAGTTCTAAAATATTCAGGTAGTAAATTTTGTGTCTAAAAAAGCTCTAAATATTCTTCTGAATATGAGAATACAATTGAAGTTCTGAAGTATTCAGGTAGCAAATTTTGTGTTAGACTACAAGTGATTCACTGTCTCTGATTGTCACAAGAGCAATGATGCCTTGAGGTCAAGTCAACGTAAAATTTACTCGAAAAAGATATTATGGTTACGATACATATAAGTGTGCAGTGAGAAATAAAACGTAACTCCTTGAAAGGAATTCGTAAATACTCTACTCCTTAGCCTTACTGTCAGCAACGTTGATGTTTAGAAGCATGTATTTTGTTTTCTAGACGAGCATCGTAGACGTGAGGCGGCTTGAAAAAGCACCTGGGACCTCCACGTTGAGAGACGGTCGCCGTGGAGCCCTGGACCATGTCGCATGTCATGTACTTCTGAAGTTGGTTTGACGGAGCCGACCGACCAGACGGTGCGGCCACCGAGACAAGGAGTGCTAATATGATTCCGTTGTTCCGCAGCACGACCAAAGGGAGACGTCACGCCACGTTTCAATCACCCAATTGCACTCGTGAGAAAGGTAAGTTCCCTATTTGTCGTCTTCCACTGTTCCTTCATTTCGGTTGGTATTCAGTTTCTGATTCAGCGCAAGCTTCATATTTCCATTTTACATGGCTTTTGTTGAACGTGTTTGATGACGTGGTCCAAAAGTTGGAAAAATTATACTGATTGCGGGCCCAACTAGCGGCTGACCTACTTCTAGCTCTATCTGTCTTCCGGGGGGCTTGGCTCGATGAGTGCTTACAACCTTAGTTCCGAAGTATAAGCTGGCCTCTCCGATGGTGCAGTGGTTGCGTCATCGCCTTGTAATCAAAGGGTCCCGGGTTCGAGGCACATAGTGGTTCGGATCTCACTTTAAACTGTAGGTGCAGTGGCAATTAGCCTTACTGTGCATAACAGGACCGTATATTCCAGGCTAGCTAAGCTATCTGCGATGCCTGAAGCTTAGAAAGTAAAACACTAAAGAAAAATCGATTAGAAACTGTCAATAAACCTAATTTTTAATAAGATAATAATGGCGATTCTGATGTTGGCAACCTGAATTTTAGGAGTTGGCAACCTGAATTCTTAAGAGTTGGCAACCTGAATTTTAGGAGTTGGAAGCCTGAATTCTTAGGAGTTGGCAACCTGAATTCTTAGGAGTTGGCAACCTGAATTCTTAAGAGTTGGCAACCTGAATTTTAGGAGTTGGAAACCTGAATTCTTAGGAGTTGACAACCTGAATTCTTAGGAGTTGGCAACCTGAATTCTTAGGAGTTGACAACCTGAATTCTTAGAAATTGGCAACCTGAATTCTTAAGAGTTGGCAACCTCAATTTTTATAAGTTTGCAACCTGACTACCGTTGGGATGGCAACGTGGCTTCCTTCAAGACGTCAAGCATGAGCCTAGTCTTCTCTCCTCGGACCAGGTGTCATAGTGAGCTAGTCCAGGTCTCAGCATACGCCACTGGTCGACGCGCTAGCTACGTTAACGACCGGCTGGCTTTGAAGTCCACGGAGCGCCCACTAGCTGCAACATACACTCTCAACCCACAGTGTTGCCACACATCTACTCTCCACATCTACTCTATGCCACCTTGTCCCTCGGCCTTCCCACGGTCTCCACATTGAAGTTGCAAAGTACGGCAACAGCATATCCACAGTCATGTGGAGTAGACGAGCAGAATGACAGCTGCGCCCATTGGTTGAATGTTGAGTGTGATTGGACGAAAACAACTCGCCCGCTGTTTATCCCCACCCACGTTCGTGGCGGCAGCTCTCTTCAGATCTTGGACGTTAACCAAGTAAACGCGTGGACTTTTACAAAAGCACAAGCCTCGAAATTCTACGACGCCTCCTTTTTAGAAATCGAAACGAGAAATAGACCGCTGCTTCTTGTTACACTTAAACTTCAAGACAATAAAATCACACATTTGACTGAAATTTAGAAAATCCTGACTACAGAGTTTTGTGCGATGGAAACACATATATTAACAAGATTAACTGAAGTTATTAAGGAACTCACAAAACAACGTAACACTTTACATTATAACGAAACTACGTTCTCCGTTCCAGGTTCTGTTTGCACATTCTCTTGTCTGTCAACAGTCGTTTGCTTCTTCTTCCTCTAGGAAGAAGATTCTCTACACAGAGAGAATCCATTTTATATCAGGATATCAACAGAGAGAAAAAAACAAATTAACAAATGAGAAGCACGCAACATACACTAACACACATATACAGGGTGAGTCAGAAGCCTCCATACAAATGATGAAAACGTTGACTAATGTTTATATTTCCTTTTGAGGCAGGTGAACCAATGAAAAAGAGATGCCACTAACGAAGGAAGAACGGATTGACATCATTCTGTTGGCTGGGAGTGGTACCACCTGTTATGTAGCACGTACATTCAATGCAACCCACAGAACACAGATAACCCATGACACCTTGGCCAAACTTATCAGAACTCTGCTCTACGGTCGGGATCGTCCTCTGTAAGATGTTGCAAGAGCTGCAGCTTGTATGGGTGCCACTTGTTCACTTGCAAAATGCGCATGACACTGCTTTGGCTGATTCCAATTTCCGTAGAGAGGCGTCGGGCCCCTTTGTCGGACTCCTGGTCATCGCTGTCAGCACTTGCGTTACCCTCCTTTCATCTGTTGCTGTCTTTGGTCTTCCAGGCCTGCTTTTGTCGGCGACGGAACCTGTCCTTCTGAATTTCTAGATACGTTTGGCGGCCAAGGTTTCATGGGTTATCTGTGTTTTGTGGGTTGCATTGAATGTACGTGCTACATGACTGGTGGTACCACTCCCAGCCAACAGAATGATGTCAATCCGTTCTTCCTTCGTTAGTGGTATCTCTTTTGCATTGGTTCATCTGCCTGAAAAGGAAAAATAAACATTAGTCACCGTTTTCACCATTTGTATGGAGACTTCTGACTCACCCTGTACATGTAACAAGAATAAAACAATAACTAGGGCAGTAGTTCCCAAAGTGTGCGCCGCGGCGACCTGGGGCGTCGTGGATGACTTACAGGGGCACTGCGGAAATGTTCCAATATTTTCACTGAAATGACACTCAATTGTGAGTCTACACATGGTTTTAGTACTTTTACATTTAAAATATTTCTGAATTTGAAATACGTGTTTATTTCTTAACTTAAGGCAAACAACCTAAGCACACTAACTGAACGTTGCAAGTGTTAAATAGGGTTGCATTCCGACTTGGGCGCCGCGGGAAAATCTTGAAACATTAAGGGCGCGGTTGGGAACCACTGAACTAGGGTATATCAAATAGTAATTACTAGGGATAGGATTTTTATGACCTAATAATCACCAAAATATGCCAAATAAAATATGTTCTTATGACCTAAAATTTTACAAAATATGCATTATAATTTGAACAATATACCCTTATAACTGGACAGTTTCAAACATCAATATCTAAATGCTGAGATATTTTCACATACATACTATTTTTAGTTCACTTTATGGGCCCTGAGTTACAATGCACATTGAATTTTCAAATAGAAATTAAAAAAGATTTTGCTACAGTCCAAAGAAAAAAAACTCTCGAGTAAACATGAGAGTAAGAACGAATCCACTTCGAAAATGACTGTTTTTTTCTTGAAAATGCAAAAATATGCTGAATATGACAGAAAAACCATCAAAATATGTTCTACCATGCAGAAATGGCCAAATACGCCAAAATATGCCCTTAAAAAGCACCTTAATTTTATTAGTTTCTTCATAATATGAATTTCTATATGTTTGGGGAACACATCACCTTTACCAAAAAAAATATGCTGTCATAAAGATCCTAGCCTTAGTAATTACTCTTCAGCTGCTTGATGCATGCCTTTCTGATAGCCTGCTTAGATAGATGAAGCCTGGAGGATCATTTAGTGTATTGTACCTTGTTTGTACCCTGTAGAAAAGTGACCTTTGTTCTATGGATAGCGTTGACGCTTTTGTGTAAAAGAAGTTGGTACGTGGGATCCGGATGTGAAGAAGTGGCAAGAGTTCGTTAGTGAAAAGTTGTCCATTCATGATTCTGAAAAGAAATGTTAGATCTGAAACTTGACGGCGAAGAGAAAGATCGTGAATTTGAAGAGTGGATAGAATTTCGTGTTTGGAAAAGTTCACAAGGGCTGGGCATCTATGTTTGACTATTCTGATGATGAAATTTACCACTTTGTCTGTTCTCCTAATATTGCTATCACAGGCCATTGACCAAATACAGGAACCATATTCAAGAATAGGTACAACGGACGTCGTAAAGTACGTTTTGGGGGCAGAAACATGTGTGATATCTGTAAATCTGTAAATTAATCCAAAGGTTTTCATGGTTTATTATGTATGGTTTATTATGAACATGGAACGGTTGAATCGTGCAAGCAATTGAGAGATTACTGTGAGTATGTGTTGTCTGCTATGGTAAATTACAATGCAATTTTTAATTTAATTTATGCGTATTAGCAATGATTACACCGGCCTGCATGTGTTTGAATGCCTCGCAGATGACTGTTGTCTCTAAATAATTTCAGCATGCTGATTCCAAAAATGAAATCTATTTTTACCCATCACGTCTAGTTTTTTCAGCAAATAGCATTCAGCAAACTGCCTTAATTTCACAATAAAATGTGTAGTTTTACCATTTTCTCAATAGATGGCTCTGTTGAAGTAATGGTAAAATATTGATTTTCTACAATACAAATCCTCCAATTTTTAAATATAAATGCATATGGAATAGTAAGCATTTAATCCATTTTCTATCTTTATAAGACACATTGACACGAAAATTGTAAACTTTGATTAGGTAAGTTCCATTTTCAAAATTCCTCATAAAAGTTTCCTTCACAAAATGTCCAAAACTCAATATTATAATGTAGTGGGTTGACAATGGGAGAAAAATCCTGATGTTATGGGAAGAAAGGTATGCCATATCCGTCATCAGCATTCAAAATACTTCCAGAATCACCTATTGGTTTGTAAACAACCGAAATTTCATTTGTTTAAATTTATTTTATTGCGTTTTGTTATAGGCGTAATGGAATGGCGAATATGATAATTTTGATTGTGAAATTGTGAAAAATCCTGACGTGATGGGAAAAAAATGGATGTCATTTCCGTGATCTGTGATACTTCCAGAATCACCTATTGATTTGTAATCGTCGGAATATTTTCCCAAAATGCAGGACGGTGTTATTAAAATGAAGAACATGTTTAAATGTGTTAACCACCCCCCAAAAGAAACGAAACATTTTTGCAACACGACTGCAGTTTGAAAAAAAAAAATGTCGGGACAGGGATTAAAAAGAACGGACTGTCTTTTAGACTTGCATGAATGGTTATAAAACAAAAATTACTCATTGTTGCAGACTGCAGACTTCTGGATCTTGCCTTTCTCCCCAAAGAACCTGAAAAATCATCAATGTTATTGTTGTAGTTTTTTATATCTTCACATTATAATATTTCATAGTTCGAGTAGGTAGCATGGGTCCCATGGTCCCTCCCCTGGGTACGGGTCTGTGCTACAGCTTCAGATTTCAGCTCCCGGAAAACAGAGAAAGACATTTTAGGGTGAGTGAAATTATTAATAATAAATTACTGACAAAAAATGATGTTTATTACTTAAATATGATAATTTGCTGACGTATCACTGAAGATTTTGTATCGATTCACATTGAGATTTCAAATTTAAAGAACGGATGGAGGCCTCGCTATATGTTGCTATACGCCACTGCTAAAAGGTATTCATCAAAGAAATGATAATATTTTAATACTTTTTAAAAATGTTTGCTACTTCTTAATTGCAACGTTGTATAATAGAAATACACGTTCACAAAGTAAAAACCTCTTCTTCTTCTTTTTAAATACAATTTTCAACAAACAGAGATAAAAGTTGTAAGGCAAGTGATTATTCCAATTAAACCCATTAGAACTTGCCTGCAAGCACAGACTCTCAACCTTTGAGAGGCACCTTCTGTTTATGCCCTCACCCTTCAGTCTCGTCTGCAGAGTTTATCTTGTTTTATCAACAGGCGGCGCTTTTATCGCTTTCTGAAAGAGTGAAAAAAAGAAGACGACCAACTGCAACAACACAACGCCATGCACTCTACTGTTCCACAGAGGCGAAGGGAATTGGCACTATAATGAAAACCGTAATGGCCACACTATTCTCTCGCTGTCACTGGCAATAAAGGAATTTTTACCTCTTGAAGCTCCTCTTTTTTTAAGCTCCCTTCGCTTCTCGTGGTTCTTCCACAGGGATGAACCCGAACGTGCACAGGGAGCCGTGCATTGTTCCCACAGATTCCTGGCTCTTTTCACCACAGCTTGACCCTTCTTTCCCTGTCACCTCTGAACGACGGCGCTGCCTTCCTATCACGGTTACAAGCACATACGGAGCACTTACGTAGAAATCAGGGTTGCCGGATCGTAATACAAAAAGTCACCAAAAACTCCGTATGGTAAAGGTAAGGTAAAGTTCCAAGTGCATGTAGCACCGTGTCATAAAGGCCTCAATTAGGAAATGTGGCGGTGTGGCCCTAGACCCGCTTTATGCGGGAACAAGACCGGAAATTTCCCGGGAATCGAACCTGTGTCTCCCGTGTACGAGTCAAACGCCCTACCGACTAGACCACCATAGGTTTTTATGGGCAACGCAATATTGTATAGAGTGTTTCAAAAGTCGCACAACACTAACTTCGATCGTTTACAACATGAAAACTACATAAGATGTTCAGACAGGGTGTTCTGCATTGTGGAGCCTCATCTATTGAGATATACGTCTGATTATTGTGGAGAGGTTTGCTTGTTGGATTGATTCGCTAAAATATTACAGTTATACGATTAACTTTAACAGCAATAAACAAAACGAATCTAGGACAATTGCCATGAAGCCAAAATCACGGACAATTGCGATGATCTTGATGCTGAAGGTCATTTTACAAATTAATGGTAGGACAATTTCGACGATCAGGACCTAACCTAACCTAACCAAAGGCGCCACAGAACTAATAATGCTGTAGAAGGTTGGAATAACAAAATAAAAAGGTGGCTTGGAAGACCGCATCCAAAAATTCATGATGCTCTGGCCTCCCACCAGCATCAAGTAGTGGATGGAACTTAATCTAGAAGGTCAGAAAAGGAAGAGGCGTGACATTAAAATCGACGAGAGAGTTGGAAAGTGTATTTGCACATGTGAGGAAATGGGTCACTTCAAAAGGTGTCTGTTGGCTCTAGCACATGATCAAAAACTTGATTGAACCAAATTCCCAGCCGAAAATATCAATATTTCCCATAATTCTCTTGTAAGAGGTATTATACGGATGTTAAGTCACCCTTCAATTTGATAGAATATTTAAAATGTCATCGCAATTGCCCACCCGCCCTTTCACTTCTAGATTCATCGCAATTGTCCGTCATCGCAATTGCCCACCATCGCAATTGCCTGGCTACCAAACAAAACATGTTATTTATCTGCAAATAATCAGGTAACCAACTCCCCTGTGTATGTCTACCCTTAAGTCGCATAAGAAAGCAAGTTGTGTTTATGTGAAATATTACCAAAGCCTCTAACGAGATGAGTCTTTGTGTCCTCAAAATTCGAGTCGAGGCCGTGGCTTGATTCGCTGCAGTATCATCCAAAATAGAGTAAGTACAGTCAGCGGCAATAGAAATGGAACACCTATATCCTGAAATACCAGTGACGTGCGGTGACGTCGACACTTGGGGTAGCAGTCGGTGGCGTGCTCAAGGGGGGGGGGGGTTGGTGTGGATCACACCCCTCCTCCCTTTAGGGCCAGTATTCCTACAAAAAAGAAGAATGTCAATAACAGGAAAAGATTGCAAAATTATGAATGAGTACTAGAAAAAAGTACACGTGACCCCACCCACATTCGAAAATAAAAAACTATTTGATTTGACTCTAAGCCAGAGAACCTGGGTTCGAATCTCGTGGCCATTTGTGTTCTTTGTGTGTGTCCCTTCATCAATTTTGTCGTACCAAAGGTGGCGGAAAAGCGAAGTAAAATAAACCAAATTGAGCAATTAATCAATGATTTGATTTCATTTTTGTTACTTGGCGTCGCTTTTTGTCACATTTGGTTAATTGCAAAGATGATACGATGAAATTGATGAAGGGACAAGCACAGGGAACGCCCATGCCCGGGTCGGAGTTCGAACCCGGAACTCCTGGTGTCGTAGCGCGCTGTGATAACCACTCCCCCACGCTTGGTTGATTTGGTGACAAGTAACAAACCACAACACACTTTTTTTGTAGTTTCTTCAATGATATTCATTTGACTTTTTGAGTTCTGAGATACATTTTTCATTCCAAATTATTTCATTATTCACTGCAACACATAGGACAAGAATGCGCACTCATCACGGGTTCGAATCCTGGCATGGATTGTTCATATGAGGTCCCTTCACCAATTTCATCATATCATCACTCAATCCTCATTTTCGCGATAACCAAATGTGGCAGAAAAGCGAAGTAAAATAAACCAAACCAACAACAATATGAACACGCGTTCTCTTGCCCAAATAAATACATCCGTATTTATGACTGTTAGAGACCAAGAGTCAGAGAGAGCCCGAGCACATATTTGTAATTTAATCATTATATATTCCATATTTGAAAGAAGAAAAAAGAAAGAAAGCATAACATTATTGTCTGCACATAACACGTTCCCATTTCATAAATAATAAAACTACACCCCATATTATACATACGCACATATTGTACAACGTGTAAAAGGTTGTGTAAATACAGAGAACATAAGTACTGCAGAAAATTTTACCATGAGTTCTTTAGAGGATTTACAAAAAAAAAATGAGAGACCAATCCCCTATCTGTCCTATAGGAGATAGACTGGGGGACCTGAAAGCACGGGCTTTCAACCATTGCAGCGGGGGCGAGGAGGCAAGGGAGGTAGAGGTAGAAATCTTCCTTTTCCTTGGGCCGGCCGTTTCTACCTGGAAACTGGTCTGGCGGAAGAAGAGCGAGCTAGGGTATCCAGCCAGCTTTGCCCGCGGAGAACACCGATGGACGAGAAGCGCGTGGAAAAGACAGTGTTGCGTATGAGCTGTGGTGGCTTTAACAAGATATAAATAAATATTGTGATTTGAATATAATTCGAGATGTGAGATTGATTGATCTATCTCTGCTAGACTAGCTACTCCTCAGTGCACGTCACTGTGAAATACTCACTTCCCTATGCGTTATGTGTGTTATCTAACTATACGGCGATGTGTGAACCTCAATAACAAGTCTTCAATGGCAAACTCGGCCACCGAGAGACAGAGTATACAATATCTTGTAGTACAGGCATGGACACTTTCGTGTTGTAACAACCTTGTCGACTTTCAGTGAGATCAGAAGTGTCCATGACTGTACACTCACCTCATTTAGTAGTGCCGCAATTCAATTATTTATACAGCATTTTTGCAAAGGTCGCTGTTCGACGTACATTATTCGGGTATTTTTAAAGTAAAAGCAGAGTGCGGCGAAGCTAAGAACCGGCGTGGGGACCACTTTTATGGCTGTGACCCGCTGTTGCCGCGTTTACTACGAAGAAACTTGCGGTCAAACGGCCAATTAGGCCTATCCCTTCTTCCCGTTTGGGCAACAAACGGCAGCATTAGAATCCCTCCTCCCGGAGCAGCCAGCACGAAAACAGGATTTGGCAAAATAACCTTTCTGCTCTGTGAATAGGAATGGGAGATAGCGTGGTGACCGAGGTATAATTCTATACAGTGCCGGATCTACAAGTCTTGCCCTTCCCCGCAAAATAGTACCCAAGGCTCCCCTCTACCTACCCATTTCAGAGCAGAATCCTGCTTAATTTCCCACCTGTTGTGTGTGAAGTTTCTGTGTGCAAAGGTTATGTAATATGTTGAAAGTTATATATTGGGGCCCCTATGGGCGGGGGCGGAGCAAACGAGAACTGGACACTGTTTCTCACACCTGGAAAATGATGCATTTGTAACAATCATGCGGTCATAACATTTTCCAGATTAAAGATAGGTTGAAGAAACCTTCACCATTCCATTTCTCGTGAAATTGTAGCCTGATTTGATTCTAGTCTCACTGCCACGCGGGAAATCCAGGCTGGGAGATCTAAGGTCGGAATTTTTCCGGCTTTGTCCCCGGATAAAGCGTCTACAGAGCCCACCCAGCCTCAAATCAAATAGTAGCTACCGGGTGGGGGTAAAGGCGGCCGGAGCGTGGTACTGATCACATCACTTCCAAGATGTCGATATCGAAAATATGTGGAGCCCAACCCCCACATACCCTAAATGTGCCTTCATGGCACGGTGCTATATGCACATGTAACTTTACCTTTATATATTGTATTTGTTTTTGTACCCCTGAGTAACTACGTTTATTTTTACCTACGCATGTACGAACCCTCTACTATGTCAATGGCTAAGGGCCCCAGAAAGGCTTACTTGTCCACCTTCCCCCCGCACTGCGGGGTTTTGCGGCTTGTAGATCCGGTACTGATTCTATAGCAATTACGAAACATTAAACTGAGCGTATCTAAATTATGTTGTATAATTCACACAGTGCTACTAAATTCGTTGACTGTACAACCAATGCAATTCAAGTAACAGTAACTTTCCACGGCAGTCGGCACCACTGCGCCGAGCGGCAAGCATTAAAGGCCCCAACAGGACGGTGTTGCCAACTCCGGTGGCACGCAAGCCCCGCCCCTATTCCCGGGTTCCTCATTGTTGCAGAGTGCGCCCGGAAAAAGGATTGAGAAGCGAGAAAAAGACATCCGCCATCAAGCTGTCATCCCTCCCCTCCTCGTCTTCCCCTTTTTCCCTCCCCACCCACTCCACCGGCGAAGGGAGTGGCAGGACCCCAGCGATTGTGAACATGTGAATCCCCCCCTCCTCCTCTCGCTAGATCGGGTAGAAAAGTTGAACTATTTACCTTCCACACATAATTGAGGCAAAGGAGCCGCCTGGCATTATCCGCATGATGAGCTGTCCCAGCAGACACAATGCTCTGCTCCGGCCAACGTGACACGATCTAAAGATGGAGGAGGGGGGTGTCGGACTTCAAACACGAAGCGGCGGAACTTTTTTTTCTTTTTTAAGGGTTGTTTTATAAAGGGTTAGCTTCCTGTCGAAGCAAATGCATTATTAATTTTTTCATAAACACGTTCTCCTAATGGTCTCCGCACATGGGTCGAATCTCTAAGACCGATTTCTGGAACCAAATAAATGAAAGTGTAGGGTTTCCCTTATGGCACAACGCGAGGACAACCTTGCGTTGTGACAGGCGAGGAATGCGTACGTTGTTCGTTAGGTCTGATTCATTGAGTTGGTGTTTTAAGTCCACTTTATGCACAGTATGGCTAGTCGGGACTGGACCTACGGTTTAAAGTGGGATCCGAACCACAATGTGCCTCAACCGGGTATCGAACCCGGGACCCCTTGATTACAAGCCGACGACGTTACCACTGCTCCATCGGGGAGGTTGCTGTTGTTAGGTTAGGTCTGTGAGGTTTAGTCTCTCACTCTAAATGTATTTTATGCTAAGAAAACTAAACCTAACAATAACCTAACACTGTAGGTATTTAGTCTAACAATGAAAGTATTCCCCGGTGAAAATGGGGGAACCCCCTAAAATATGTCCTCCTCCACCCGCATACATTTGGAGGTATGCGCTATTGTCCCAGTGCCTTAAATTATACCGGAACGTCAGTTGCGTGAAATATTTACCGGATTCCCCCTTTTATCTTTGTTCTTTATCCTTTATTTGTTATTTTCATTTTTTTAAATGAGTATATGATTTAATATCATACCAGAAAAAGCACCAACGATTATTCGGAGACCAGAATAATCATTGGTTTACATATAATGGTGTTAGTAGGGTTAAAATGTTATTGCGTTAGATCTACAATTATTAATTTTAATATTTTAAAGTTAGTTAGAATAGGTTAGTAATCGGAAGGTTAATATTAGTGTAAAGTGTACGAAATGGGATAAAGGAGTAATTTGGTTAGGGATTTAAAGTTGATACATTTACTAATTGGGGGTGGTAGCAAATGTAAATGCATATATTTATTGTTAATTTTTATCTGTTGAAAGTTCTCCATCACCATGAATTAGTAAACGTCAGAACGCAAGGTTGTCCTCGCGTTGTGCGATAAGGGAGACCCGAAAGTGTCAGCACGGCGTATATGGAATTAGTAAACAATCCAAAGAAAAAAACAGAGTTTGTTAATTGATTTGGTTTATTTTACTTCTCATTTCAGTCACTTTAGGCTATCGCGAAGATCGAAGATGAGGGTGAGCGACGATATGATGAAACTGAAAGAACACTCAAAATCAGCCATCCGCAGGTCGGGATTTGAAGACTAGCGTCGTAGCACACTGTGCTAACCACTCACCTACGGAGGTCGGCAACGCTTTAAGTATTTAACTTGAAATTTACAATATCTTACCGTTAAAATTCAACAGTCTGCCTGTCAATTTACAAAAAAATTGACGCATTCACTTTCTTATTTAAGTTTGAGCATTTTATCATGCATATTACAGATAATGATTACAGATTACAGTTACGGTTAACATAAATTATTTTTTAAAAAAACTGAATTGTTATACAGTAAAACCGGACTAATGGGGAGGATAAGTTTAACGAAAGTCCAGAATAACTGAAATAACCTAAAAGAACAGTAGAAAGTGCATTATAACTCCTTTTATAGCAACAAAACACATTTATTATAGTGTATTTAAAGGGCATAAGTCTAAATACACTATACAGTACAGTAAAATGTAAAGCAATACTGTACATACAACGCAGTAGGTACATACGCGGTACCCATATTATGATGATGTGCGATTGTTGACTTCTAGCCACATTTAAAACCTTGCATTCTTTCTCTTTTTCTTTTCTTTTCATTTTGCCTGTCCGGATTAAGGGACGTCCGGCTTATCGGTGTCCGGATTAACGAGGTTTTGCTGTAATTACATAATTAGTGTAACTATGTAACAGCGGTATTTCAAAAACGGTCATCAGCTTGTTTACGGTACTGGGATGGCAGCAGAAATTCAGTCTTAGCCCTTCATTTCTCCAGTTAGCGTTTTACTGTGTACAGTCACCTGCAATAAAAATGGACACGTAGATCCTGAAATATTCGCTTCCCTGTACGACGTTATGTGTGTTGCCTAACTCTACAGTGATAAGTGGATTGTAATAGCAAATTTCAATGGCAGTTTCTACCACCGCCGTAGAGTGACGCATAACGTCTTGCGGGGAAGCGAGTATTTCAGGATATAGGTGTCCATTTTTATTGCCGGTGAGTGTACATACGATAAGAGACGAGTTGAACAAAGACGAAGAAGTTAAGACTTGAGAGAGAGTCAATCCGAGATATTGTGACAGGAGGAATCATCGGAGTAAGACGAGAGAGAGAGAGAGAGAGAGAGAGAGAGAGAGAGAGAGAGAGAGACAGAGAGAGAGAAAGAAAAAGAGAGAGAGAGGAAGAAAGAGAGATAGAAAGAGAGAGAGAGAAAGAAAGATAGAGAAAGAGGAAGAGATAGAGAGAGATAAATAAAGAGAGAGAGAGAGGAAGAAAGAGAGAGAGAGAGCGATGAAGAAATAGAGAGAGAAAGAGAGAAAAGAGAGAAAAAGAGAGAAAGAGAGAGAGAAAGATAGAAAAAGAGAGAGAGAAATAGAATGATAGAGAGTGAGAAAGAGAGAAAAGAGAGAAAAAGAGAGAAAGAGAGAGAGAAAGATAGAAAAAGAGAGAGAAATAGAAGGATAGAGAAAAGAGAGAGGAAAGAGAGAGAGAGAGAGAGAGAGAGAGAGATAGGAAAATTGAGTGAAGGGGAGAGAAATAAAGGGAAATACAAACGGGTGCAAATAGCTGTGTCTCATAGCAGATGTTTTCACTTTTTGGAGACCTGAGTCCGCTATCTGAAATAACTCTCAATTGTCCTCACGATATGTTGGGCCAACACTGAAATTTTGGAGCTAAGTCAGTAAGGTGAGAATACTGTAAAGTATTGATTGATTTGCTTTGGTTTGATTGCTTTATTTTACTTCGCTTTTTGTGCCACTTTTGTCTAATTTGCGAAGATGTGGATGAGTGATGATATGACGAAATTGATGAATGAACACTCACAAACATCCACGCCCAGGCCGGGATTCGAACCCGGGACCCTTGGCGTCTTACTGGAAGAGAGAGAGCCATTCCACTTCCATCTCTAATCAGACATTAGAGCAAATGTGCCCTTTGAACATCACTGATTTCTTTGAAAAAAATAGGCAATAGAGTGATTAGTCATGCATTAACAATAGCTCGTGGAGGGAGGGGTGGGAGATCATCCAACCAGTTTAGGGGGGGACGTGTGGTCAGTACGACGAACCCCCAGTCGTTGTTGTAGGTTTTCATCGCCGAGTTACGTTACTCATTCTTAGCTCCCCAAATTTCCTCACGATAGTGGGTCCAATACACAGGCTGAAGTCTCATAAGAAAAGTTGTTACTCCTCCCCCTAGAGCATCCCGTAGCCGGAGCCCAAGGCTTGACGTCACGGTGTGCGACAGCATCTTTCCAGAAAAAATACAATTATTGCTTTCTCTCTCTCTCCCCCCCCCCCCCCTTTGGAACTATTTTACATCATAATACACTTTCGCATGGTCTTTATATAGCAAGTTTCACGGCAATCCGTTGATTCTAACGGGCTCCAGAGGGTTCTGAGAAGGAGAATTTTAATTCTAAGCGCGAAATTTCCACCTAGTGGTGAAAAGTTCAACTATTTTTTTTTTAGTCAGCATTTTCTTCCCCATAGTCTCTGTGTCACGTGAAAGAGGGTTTGACAAATACAAAGAGGCTCGAAGACCTCTGTTACTACTTCTATCAAAATACTTGTAAGGGGTGACCTTTTGTGAAGATAAACATGTCAACCTCTCTTCTACATATAGTATACCCTGGCCTGCATTTTGCAAACTAACGCAGCTCTGTAGGAATTGTTTTGTTATATCATTATGTGTTTGTGATTGCTCCTTCATCCATCTAATCGTATCACCATTCATTCCCATCGTCGCGATCAGTGACGTGCTTTTGATTTTCGAAAAGGACGGGTTTCTTATATTTTTTCAGTAGTCAGCAGTGTGCGAATTAACTGGGAGGATGCCGGGGATTCCCCCAACAAAAAAAGTTGTCCCTTGCAAAACAAAATTATTTTTATCCCCGCGAGGGATGTTTCTATCCCCCCTCCCCCCGAACTCGCCCTCAAAGAAAATTAAATTGAAAGCATAGTATACCATTTCTTAACTATGTTTCAAAAAAATTGAAAAATCATTCGTGTCAGTTAATTAGTACAGTCATCAAAGATATCCCTATCTAAAATTTGTGCAACCTTGTGGATTAAAGAAGGACACTATTATGCAGCTAACCAACCTCACCGAGCAGAGACAACGGCAGGTTGTGTTTTCCACATGGTATAGTGATGATTAGGCCCGGGAGTTTATGTTATAACGTGTTTTTTATTTGGTGAGATCTTTACGGATCTGATGAAAATCAGAAGAAATAGACGAACTTGATAAGGCTTGTTTTGATATCTATTCTACCAATTTCGTGTTTTTAGAACATATTTCTTCAACTTTCTCGTAACAAGACATATTTCTGTATAATTTTGTAATTATCTTGCATATAATCGGTTGCTTTATAACTTATTCTTCGTACCTTTAGCGCAACTGATAATTTACACCGATGAGCCATTACATTATGACCACCCCGACCCGGGAACATTAAGATCGCCTAGAGCACGGACAGTAACACGTGACATGCTGGCAGCATGGTATATATTGGGCAGGTCTACAGGCTCGCTGTTAGTAAACCCTGTCCCAGCTAACTGTAGGGCCGCGCATATCGACAGAGGAGGAAGAGGAAAATCGAGTGGTGAAAGCGCAGCGTTGCCAACCGTACGGTCCTGACCGTGCATGTACGGATGTACGATCCAGACCTTAGTCCGTACGTTAAATGCACGGCTTGTGAAAATTTGCTCTTGCAGTTTTATCCCTAATATTCTCCTAAGATATTCTTAAATCAATCGTACGGACCTGGAGACAAAAATACGGTCCGTTTGCCATGTGCGTTCGGTAGTATCCTTTTCAAAAGTTTGCAACACTGCATAGCGAAGGAGGAAATGGGGAGGTAATCGGGAAAACTCCCGTCGCCCATTACACAATCCCGTTTCTCTCACTGTTCATTGGTGGAGCTGTCTCGCGTCACTACTTGCGCAGTGACTTGTTCTTTTTCGCCTGGTCTACAGTTGGCTGGTACGGATAATAGTGTGCCCAGCTTCAGAATCGGAAAAGCGGCCGGTATCTCCCAGTTTGATAGAGGTCAAATTGTGATGGCACGGCACCTTGGTACAGCATCCGTGAAACTGTGCGGCTTGTTGGCTGTTGTGAACACGTGGTGCAACGATGGGCAAACAACGACACATCGTCCAGCCGTGTGTCGACAACGGCTCATTGATGCCAGAGGCCAGAGGAGGCTGTCACGTATTTTTCGGAGCGACCGCAGGTTTACAGTGCGATAAATCGCCCACAGGTACAACAGTGGTGACCAGGACAATGTTTCACACCACACAGTTCATCAAACACTGCTGCGCATGGGACTGCGGAAAAAATGTGATAGCTCTATTAGATAGATGGTTATAATGTAATGGCTCATCGGTGTATATTATCGATGGCAGGATAAGGAAATTTAGTGTAACTTGTTCTGACAAAAATTTCGTAGGCTGTTTTTCAAATTCTACATAGTTAAAATCTGCCTAAAAAGTTGTGTTGTGTATTGATTGCCTAAATTTACCCACTTTAAAACTGTAGGTCCACTCCGGATTAGCCTAGCTATGCATAAAGTGTACTTAAAACCATAAATAAATAAATCAATTAACGTTTAAATGATAAGAATTAATGACCAAGGCTGGAAACAATGTTTTAAGGTTAAAATATAAGCAAGCCAATAGTTTAATTTACTGAATACAAATTTTCATAGGCATAATCACAAGTACGTCAACGATTGGGCACCCCCCACACCCGCCAAAAGCAAAAAGCTTAATTCTGACAGTGATAGTCAGTATTCATTTTGCCATATTTTCCTGTTTTTGGTGGGCTTTCTTGGCATACTGGGCCAAATAGGGTAGGGGACTATGACCCCCCCCCCCCCCCTGGGCACAATGGTCGCGATTAGTCAGATATTGGAAGAAAACGACTTAAAATATCCGAATTCAACCAATCTGTTGCAACTCTAGCATAGTATAACTGGAAATTGTTGATAGTCAAGATAACTCTTGCTAATAGAAAGTTGTATATCTCATTGTGTATAAAGAGTAGGGATGGCCGAATCCGGATTTTTTAAAATCCGGAATCCGGATAGTAAAATAGTAAAAACGGAGAACCCAGATTTCGGAGGGAATCCGGATTTCGGAGGGAGTCCGGATTTTGAATGGCATCCGGATTTCGAATTCGATCCATCCTGACTCACGCTTGCTTTAAATGTATAAATAACACGTAACTAAGTCTACTGAATATGTTTGCAGCTAATCACAAACTTAGAAACAGGAATAGTTGGCTAACTGAAAAGCAATGTGATCAGTGTTGATACAGTAGTATTGTACGTACAACAGTGATTTGTTTCGGCCAAGCATGCCCACATTGCTCGATGGCTCTTTATCTGTCGTAGAAGTTGCAAAAGAGCGATATTTTGATAGATTGGATAAGTTCGCGCTTCAGTATAATGGACAAGCACTTTCTGACGCCGAAAGAATATAATCATTTGCATCTGCTTCCTGAAATAACATGCTTCGGAGCTCAAACAATGAAATCGTATACAACTCAAAATGTCATATACGTATATTTCTTTCTTCTTTCGACCAAACCTTTCTTGCTCTCATGCATGGGTGGCGTGGGGAAGAAGGTGCGAAGGGGTTTTTCAGCACGCCTTAATTTTAGTCCGCATCTGCAATGTTACGTTATGTATGACTTACTAAAACTTTGTCTTCACATTGGAGTAACACCGCTGTCTTCGTAGACACGCTTTTCACTATTCACTTCACAACAAAAGTATACTTGAAAAAGTCTACAATCCAGTTCGTTAGCTCTTTTTTTACCATCACAAGGCTTAGGAATCGACATGGTTGTCTGAAACTTTTTAAAAAAATGACATTCCTTCAAGGCAAACCCTTCACAATGGAGGAACTGACTCATTGGCAACCGAAAATACCTATGCACTCTTCCCTCTCTCAACCAGCAAGATTTTCTTGCACTTAAGAAGTAAACTGTTAATCAACTTGCTTAGTCGATACCACACCTACACATTAATGGAATGCAAGAATGTGTCTGAGCTTTATCTTCTCACTCCGAACTTTTGTACTTGATACAGAGTCTGAAGAAGACCTTGCTAGAAGGTTGAAACGTTACGTTTAGTTTATGTTTTTAATAAAATAAATTACTGCCTTGGTCAGCATATTTATTTTTTCATAATCATGGAAACAAGGCTTAATGGTGTTATAATTGGACATTTTCCGAGGCTGAGCAGGAAAAATATGTGAATCTTGGTAAGTTTGGTTGTTTTTAGAGATAAGAAAATTCGGCATAACTACAAATGTATAAATAATATGTATTGCATGTATGAATTGTATGCAGGGCCAAGAGATGGTGGGGGCCGCATGCGGCCCGCGAGTTTGACATGACTGGATTAGAGTATATTGTTAAATTCATGAGACAATTATTGAAAATATGGATCGAAATCCGTTTTCCCTCCAAAATTTGTTTTCCCTCTGTAATCCGTTATCCTTCCAGAACCTGTCTTGCCTCCGTAATTCTTCTCGCTCCGAAATCCGGATTGCCTCCGAAATCCGGTTTCCCTCTGAAATCCGGATTTCCGACAAAATCCAGACTCCCTCCGAAATCCGGATTCCCCCCGAAATCCGGATTTTGTCCAAAATCCGGATAGTATATTTTCCGAATCCGGATTTCTTTGGCCATCCCTAATAAAGAGGCTGTCGTGCATTCAGCAACAGAGATGGGAACGCCTCAGAAAAAGATGAAAAAGGAGACGGATAGTCCTTTCATATTCCTAAGAATTTTTCACCCTCTCCCCATTGAGTGATCATTAGACGTAAAAGCCAAGAGGGGGAGGGGATAAAGGTGTCGCATTGTGGTTGTAATGAAGGGCCTCCTCTGTTCGCAGCGGCCCTTGTCAAGGACCTAAAAATGTTTCGCATAGTTCCAGGCTTCTCCGTAGCGCAGCGCTGTTGTCCCGTGAAATCGAGTTGACAGGTTCGGAAGGAGGTCCGGGAAGCTTAGTGTATCTTACATGTCGGAGAGCAACAAAAAGATCCGCCATCTTGATGAGAGCCGCGACTGACGTCTGAAGGCCAGCGACACGCACGGGGAAGGAATATGATGGTCCAATCAGACGTTGGTGGAAACATTTTAAGGTTAAACAGCCTGATGGATATCCTTGATTGTGTTTTCTGCTTCGGTGTCTCGTGAATTCCAGCAGGTCTGGAGGAGACGCGAGGGAATAAAAAAGGGAAGATGATATCGTCCTCGGAAACTTGCTCTCGTTGCCGATGCTAATTGAGTTTGATTGTGATATTGGCAGGGCGCATTTCCACCTCACGGACTCAACGGATACCGCAACTCTTTCAAAGCACTCGCTATTGGGCTTGCTTTTACCTTAATTGCGTTGGATGGATTCCTCGGACCTCCCTGGCAGGATGTCGGATATCTTTCTGTTGTGAAAAGGATTCTGGGCAAATACAGTGTGGGTTCTTAGGCTTGCCGCCAGCCACGGCGCTCCGAACTGCCGTGTGGAATGTTCCATGCATCTTTCGGAGAACGCCGCTCCGCTTCCATTACTACGGTAAACTGAACTATCAGATAGGGTAGTAAATTTAATAAACAAAGAAAACAAATCCTATTATGAAGGGTTCGATCCCCTTTGGAATCATTCCGAACAAAGATTTGGATCCATATTGAAGCTGTAGGTCTACTTCCGATTAGCCTATAATGATCATGAAGCGGACTTAAATGAAACGTTAAAACATATTCTCGAGCCTGTTAAACGCTACGGCGCCAGGGGGCCCGGATTGGAATCCTTGCCCGGGCATGGATGTTTGTGAGTATCCATTCATCAATTTCATCATATCATCACTCATCCCCATTTTCGCAAATTAGCCAAAAGTGGCACAAAAATCGAAGTAGAATAAAGCAAATCAATCAATCAATTGAGCCTGTTAAACAAAAGACATGACTTTCGAGTCTTCAAAAATGATGTTAGGCATAATAATATATCCAAAAACCTTGGAGTTGGTAGGGGCCATTGCCCCAATCGACCTCCCGTGGATCCGCGCCTGCTACGTATTGGATATTTGGACTTGTTAAAGTTACAGTGGTGTAAGTCACTTTCTTAAAAAGAAAAAAACAGTCTGACTCACAGCACTTTGCTGATAAACACAACAGCTGTTTCCTTTATTACAAGACCTTAAGCTCTCATCTGTTGACAGTTGAATGAATCTCTGATTTAGTTCACGTTTTCTGTTAACAGATTAACTTATCTCGATCTGGTTTCTGTGTCTAAGTCTTTTTTTAAAAGTGACTTACACCACTGTAACTTTAACCCGTCCACCTACAAGGTATGTTTTTCTTTCTTATGCAACAAGCCCGGGCAACCCGCCGTATTTATGTAAGAGCGCTCTCGTATGCACATGTGGACTGGAGAGCGAGCAGCGCTACTGTAACCTAGTAAGATTGTTTGATTGTGTTTGTGTTACTTCGCTTCTCTGCCAGTTTTGGCTAATCGCGAAGATGATGATAAGTGATGATGAAAAGTGACAGTCACAAAGAACACCCATGCCAAGACTCGAAGCACGTTGCGCTAACCACTCCGCTGGCATTGTAACAAGTGTGGTAAGCTGTGAGTGATCGAACAAGTCGGTCGCGTTGGCGCAGTAGGTAACATCTCGTTCTCTAATTCGTGAGTACCAGTGCAGTGTGGCAGAAGAAAGAGGAGGGCACTCATTTCTCCAAAAGGAAGGCGCTGTCTTCCTTAATCTTGTTATAACTCTAGCCTTCCCGAAGTGGGAGAGAGGCTGCCAGACCCACCATCTCTTGTTTTTCGATTTTTAAACTATGAAAATGTTCATATAAAATTGAAAATAAATTACTTTTTTTTTTCCTAGCTTATTTGCGAACTTGTCGTACATATTTATATACACATTTCGCATACTTTGTCCCTCAACGTGGCTGTGCGGTCCAAGGCGCAAGTTTTCGGCATCGGCTACGGGACGCACGCTGGACCACCGAGTCCCTTGGAGGAAGCATAACAACTTTTATTCTGATATTTCGACCTATGTATCGGACCAATGCCCACTGAACATAGTGAGGAAATTGGGGAGCTACGAATGAGTTGCGCCGCGGGGTTATTGCTACGCACAATGTAGCTACATGAAAATCTGGCCACAGCCATCCCGTATTTAGGAACTACCATAGTTCAGAGAATTTGGAGGGTTTTTGCAGTAGATACTGCCACTTTAACCCGATTTTTCGTCAATCATTAGGTAGGTATTATGGCACCATGAATATTTATAATAATAATTTAATTTAATCTTTCATTTTAACATTGTTCAATTAGTTTCTTCCCGTTTCTCCTTAGACAAATACAAGACACTGTGCCGCCCTTCTGGAAGAATGGAATATGAAATAGTGAAGTAACACAAGTGCAAATTTGAACTCTTGAGATCATGGCACCGGATTCCACAACCGAGAGCTGCCGAATAACGAGCCAGTCGGAACGAAAGATCTCCAACGTTTATTTATGGCCCTTAGAAGGATCGAAGCGCAGACAGCTCGACCCCATCTAATCGGCTAAACAATGACAAAACGCCACAAACAAAAGGTGAACGCGCAGTTCGCTCTGCGGCGCACGTTTCGCGGCTGTTAAAAATGTGTATCGCGTCTTTCCTCCCGGCCAATTCACCGGTTGGTCTTCCTCGGTCGTTCGAGACCTCAGGGGCGAACTCGCGGGGGGGCGCGCAGCATCTCCGGCCATAAATTAAAAATTCATTCATCAGCTCCAATTGTCCTCAGTACGACTGGTGTCAGTGGCGCGCAGGTTCGCTAGGATTTATCGGTCCGTTTTATTAGTCGGATTAAAACGTGGAGACGTAAATCGTAGGCAGACCGATCGGGACCGCGGGATGTCTCCTTCGCCAGGTGGTTGGAAACAAAGAACCCAATCGTCTCCAGGTGAAGGTGTAATATTTGACCCCTGAGTGACATGTTGGCACCACACGCGGTGCTTACAACACTTAACGCCGCGGCACCCTCCCGGTCCGATCTATTCCCAAAAGGGGGGCACCATTAGTTTTCCGAGAAATAGCTTGGAATCTAAAAGGTTAGGCAGGTATTTCTCTACCCTCCCATTTTTCTTCGAGATGTCTTCATGAGTTTCCTTCTTTCTCCCAAAGGAAAGGCGTGTCGCCTGGGATGCTTATTCTGTTAACTGCTTTATTCATTCCTCCGCTTGTTACTTCGCGTTTCTGAGTGGTTATCTCCTGGTAAGGTTCAACATCGTACTTGAAGCGATAATCCTCCGAGAATGGTGTCGCAGTCCAGTCTTGGAGAATTGAACTGGAAGCGGGAATTTCTCGAATTACATTTCGACTGCGAAATACAGGGTTATTACTAAGGCCCGGGACTTTGTTATGACATATATTTTTTATTTGGGATCGGATCGAATACCGGGATGAGATCTTTTCATGATGAAATAGTCGAACTTGATAAGGCATATTTTGACATATTTTACCAATTTCGCGTATTTACAACATATTTCTTCAATTTTCTTGTAATACATATTTCTATATAAATTCGTAAATATCTTGCATACAATCAGCTATTTTATAATTTATTCCTCGTACCTTTAGCGCAACGGCGATGGTAAGATAAGGAAATTATGGACGAAGAAATTAAAAGTGAATGCTGTCTTTTCTTATACCAACTAGTACAAAATAATAATAATAATAATGAAATAAATTGTGGCTCTACAGCTCGTAAGGGCCTTGGCCTATCTCTCGACTGCCAGTCTCCCTTCCACAATCCTGCCTAGAGGTGTGGAGTTCTTCAAGCGGTAATGGAGTGACGTGGGATCAGCACGTCGAACCCCCAGCCGTTATAGGAGATTTCCGAGACCGGGTTACGCTACTCACTCGTAGCTCCCCAATTTCCTCACGATGGTGGGTTGCCACCGGTCCTATACACAAGCCGAGAACCCAGAGACTGAACCCAGGCGGACTCGAACCCATGCCGTCCCCAGTCGGAGCCCAAAGCACAGCGCCTTAGACCGCACGGCCACTTAGGAGTACACAGACCAATAATACCCTTCTTTTATTCTATCCCACCGACAATTGGTAGCATTGTTGTGCGGGCACAAGAAGTACTGGAGCGGAAGGATACAAGTTTCAGTTGTTCTCATATCTTTACTTTCTTTCGCTTCTCGCCAGTGCCGGATCTACAAATCTTGACCCCCCCCCCTCCCCTCTTGCAAAATATTACCAAAGACCCCCTCTACCTATCTACGTTTGTACTTGCGCGCACACACACACACACATAATGTAATTCTTGATCTCATGTTGACAAAGTCACATAAGGTCTACAGGGTGATTCAAAAGTCTCTTAACACCCCCTATAAAAAGTAAAGGAGTTAAGCTGGGTACAATTGGTCATGTTAGAAACAGGTTAGGCTTAGGGGGAACCACATTGGTGTGTTCCATATTGAATTCAACTCAAAATTTTTAAATTGGATGGGGTTGATGAGATTTATATATGACACTGTTTTCTCACACCTGGAAAATGCAGTCGTAACTTTTACCTGATTAAAGATAGGTTGAAGAAACCTTCACCACTGCATTTCACGTGAAATCAGCCTCATTTGATTCTAGTCTGACTGCCAAGCGGGAAACTCGGGTTGGTTGATCTAAGGTCGGAATTTTTCGCCCCACAGATGGTCGACATCGAAAATATGTGGATCCCTACTCTCACATACTCTAAATATGCCTTCATGGAACGATGCTATATGCACAGAGAACTATAGCTTTTCCTTTAACTGTGTATATTGTATTCGTTTCTGTACCCCTGCGTACCTACGTTTTATTTTTTACTTTTGCATATACGAACCCTCTACTATGCCAATGGCTGAGGGTCCCCTAAAGGCTTACTTGTCCCCGGGTCCCTCCGCACTGCGGGGTGTTGCGGCTTGTAGATATGGCACTGAAATCAGTCAAAAGGAGAAATAACATCCGGTACATTACAGCCCCTACTCTATTGGCAATCGAGTACGGGAGTTTCAAAACCACTTGACATTTGAGCCTGGCACGTATCAATGTATAACAATGCGAGTGAATAGAATGCCTCGTGTAAAGGAATCTTTTGTGGTGAGAAATTCGAAAGTACGAGGGCGTGCTGAAAAGTAATGCCTCCTATTTTTTGTGACGATGTGAAGACATTTTGGATTTTGAGCAACCATGCATTGTACTCTTCAGACTTTCCCCCTTCTCCATTCCAAGTTTCAAACTTCTATCACCATGGGTTGCTGAACTAGAGCGAGGAAAATGGCAGCATGTAACCATACTATATCGGTGCACCTGAAACTGCGTGTGGTGACAGAGTTTCTAACTGCAGAAAATGTGTCCCCCAATTGACATTCATCAGAGATTGAAGGCTGTTCATGGCAATGAATGTGTAACGTCAGTACTGTATGATGTTGGGCTGTTCATGTTCACAATGAAAACCCCTGCCGAGGAACTCTCAACGTGTGGGACAAAGAACCTCTTGAGAGTTAGAGTTCCTTGGTGTCTTTACACCGTCACAAAAAATAGGAGGCATTACTTTTCAGCACGCCCTCGTACTATTGTGCATATTTGTGGCTTTACTGGGAATATTTCTGCATTTTTATGACACAGCTATTTTGAATTTTTTATGACATATTTTTCAATTTTTATGACATAATTACATACATATTTTATAGTTTTACAGGACATATAAAGTCCTATATTACAAATGATCTTCCCGATTTTAGACACATGACAAAGTTGACAAAACAAGTTGACAAAAATTTATCAAATTTTACTTGAGTACTGAGAAAGGATGTTTCTAGAAAATCAATGTTTGATATTCTCATTTACTGCTCCAACGTTCATGGACCTCGGCCCACTTTGGAAATTTGAAAGAGAGGGATCCCGGGTTAGAATTCCGGTTTGGGCATCGGTACTTTTTTATAAATGTCTCTTGTCATCGATCTGATCACATCACTACTCATGCTTTTCTTCGCGATTCGTCAGAAATGGCAGAAATGCGAAGTAAAATAAACCAAATCAAACCATATTGAAATAATTATACGGGGCGCGCCAGAGTTAATGAATTTCTTACAAATAAAAGCTATTAAAATATGTGCTGTATAACTATCGTGATAATCAATGTTAGTAGTAATAATAAATTATATACTATTTCTAATCATGTCTACATAGTAAAAACAAATACGTCATCGGTTAGTGATATTTATATCGCAAGCTATCAAGGAAAACAATTACTTTCTAGGTAAAAAATACTCTAACTTACATTTTTAAATGGCTGCACAGTATCCAGCGTTCTTTGTTTCGTAGATAACACAGGGCCGCATGGGTTCTGTTGTTTTTATAATTTTGGGTGTTTTACATGCATTTGAACTTGCTGATGCTGAAACTGGCATTAGTTTTCTCACATCACGCAAGAATTTTTTACAATTCACGATTTTTATATGTGGATTGTGGTATGCACGTTTCAGTGCAATTGAAGTGATTGTCGCAAGATGTCACTGGTACGTTTCAAAATTATTCAACAAGTAATAAAGACGAACAAGCTTTAAATACAGAGAAGTTTTGTTTCATTTAAATTAATTAATATGTTTCTTGCCTAAATGCTGAAAATAATGCTATGTAAAACATTGATATATCATTTGAAATTAATTTTATATGTAACTCTCAAAAGTCCTACTTTGCATGGTGTGGCCATGGCATCTCGTGGTTGTCTGAATAGCCAAGTTATGTTTTGCTACATCTGCGGTGAATTTGTTCCTCGGGTACAGAGACAGGAAATTACAGATTTTGTAAGAAGGGCATATTACGCATACTTTAAAATTAAACTAGGAGATCAAGATAAATCGTGGGCCCCACACAAGGTATGTAAATCATGTGTGGAATTTTTACGAAACTGGAGCACGGGAAAGCGGCCATCTATGCCATTTGCAATACCCATGGTGTGGAGGGTGCCTCAGGATCACAGCAATGATTGTTACTTCTGTTCCTGTGAAATTGTAGGTCGAAATATTAGAAACAAGAAGAGGATAGTGTATCCCAATATTCCCTCTGCTTTGAGACCTGTGTTGCACGGTCCAGACTTGCCTGTACCGACACCTCCATCAAGTCTTGAGTGTGTAAGTGATCCTGGTTCACTAAGTGATTCAGTTGAAGGAAGTGAAATGGAAGATGACATTTATGACCCCCCCCCCCCTCACGGATCTCGTGACCCTATACCGTTCACTGAAAGAAAAACTCAATGATTTAGTTAGAGACCTAAATTTATCTAAAGAATCAGCTGAGCTTCTTGGTTCCAGACTTGACGAAAAGAACTTGCTGGCTCGTGGAACAACATTTTCCTGGTACAGACACCGAGAAGAAGAGTTTGTGCCTTATTTCTCGAAACAAGATTCTCTCGTGTTTTGTTGTGATGTGTCCGGTTTGCTGACTAAGTTAAATTTTCCTTGTCTTTGAACTGATTGGAGGCTATTCATTGACTCGAATAAAACAAGTTTAAAATTTGTTCTGTTACATAATGGAATATGTAATATTGTTCATTCTGTGTCACTAAAAGAAACCTACAGCAATATGCAACTTGTTCTTAATAAAATTAAATATGAGGACCATGGTTGGTTGGTGTGTGGTGATCTTAAAGTTTTGAGCATTTTACTTGGACTACAATGTGCATATACGAAAATGCCATGTTACATCTGTGAGTGGGATAGTAGGGCACGATATTACAACTGGGAAAGAAAAGAATGGCCAATACGGAAAGCGTTGAACCCGGTTTCAAAGAACATCGTACAACAACATTTAGTCAGTCCTGAGAAAGTTGTACTTCCTCGTCTTCATATCAAATTAGGGCTGATTAAACAATTTGTGAAGGCACTTAACAAGGAAGGACAATGTTTCCAGTTCATATGTAACAAATTTCCATCCCTGTCGTACGGCAAAGTGAAAAAAAGTGTTTTTGTTGGACCAGACATTAGGAAATTAATGAATGATAAAGACTTCGAGAAAACAATGACTGTAGCTGAAAGAGATGCTTGGATAGCATTTAAAAGTGTAGTGTTGAACTTCTTGGGGAATCACAAAAGTCCTAATTACAGAGAAGTTGTTGAGAATATGTTACTTAAATTTCAAGAGCTGGGTTGCAACATGAATCTCAAATTATTTTGCATTCACACCTTGATAACTTTCCACAAAATCTCTTTGAATTAAGTGAGGAACAAGGCGAACGGTTCCATCAGGACATGAGGGATATGGAGAAAAGGTATCAAGGACATTGGAGTGTTAGCATGATGGCTGACTACTGTTGGGCATTGTACAGAGAAACGCCAGAAGAAAGTCACAAGAAAGTTAGGATAGCTTACAGAAGAAAGCGTGCTAAACAGAACTGAAAAATATGTATTGTGTAATGATTATCTTGTGTGTATATTATATACTGCTATATGTCTTTTTCTATATTATATGGGTCCTTTGTGTCTGTCTATATTCATTTTAAAATAAACATGTTGATGCGTTTAGTGTGATAAGCTACTTATTCTGATTGAAGAAAAGAAAAATTATAATAAAACAGTATGCAATATTGGACAAAGCCCAAATTTTGAAATTTGATTTGTAAGAAAACCTTGCGTGATAGAGAAAAACGAATTTCATATTCGTGATCAGCATGGCACAAATAATAAAGTTCACCTATTAAACAAAAAACAACATTAAATTTAATTTAATTTGCGGCCCTGTGTAATGTGCCTGTAGAAAATAGAGTCAGATTATATCGGATGACGTACAGTTGAGCGCTTGCGTGTGATGAAGCTAGCTCACTCATTAAGCTACTAAGCCTCCCAGATGGTGCAGTGGTAGCGTCATCGCCTTGTAATCAAGTTGACCCGGGTTCGATTCCCGGTTGAGGCACATACTGGTTCGCATCCCACTTTAAACTGCAGGTCCAGTTCCGATTAGCCTTACTGTGCATAAAGTGGACTTACAACACCAACTCAATAGCCTATCAATCAACCAAGCTACTACAGCATAGAGTAAAACTGGACGATCTTACTTCATGAATCGAATCACTTTAGCTAATTGGCACGCAACTACTTCTTACAAGTCAAGTAATTTTGTTTACACCGACTTCATTCTTTCAGTGGACGGAGAATAGATCGGTATGTCTCGCTCATAATGAAAAGTTCAATTCGCTCATTGCCCTCATTTCACTCACCGCATACAACAGTAAACTGTATTTGTGAACAGAGAAAGGAAATGCAATGATAAAATACGAGCTAAGGAGAAAGTGAGAGAGAAAAAACAGTATTAGCTCAGTGTAGGAAAGAACTGAAGAGGAGAAAAGAAGTCTAACCAAATAACCATAATGCAAAGCGGCATGATACTCAAGAGTGGAATTACCATCTCCGTCTTTACGTTTCATTTTATTTTCAAGTAATATTTTAGCATCAGTTTCTGATTTGAAATGCAAATGGCGAAGGCTTCGATATCACTTTCCACTTCGTGCCCTTCTGTAATCTGCGGATAAATTATCATCGCCAGATGTAAATATCGGTCATTCAGAATGTAGTGTTGCAGCAACCAGAACATTTTTTGTCTTCCTGCGGGCTTCAACAAGGATATATTATTGTATTTAAGTCTGCACAGGCGCACAAAATCTCGCACACAAAGGAATCTAGTTAGGAATGCAGATCGTGAATTTACCACCAGTGTTGCCACTTCATTGTAAAAATCTCTCACATCAGGGAGATGTGTACTATTAAACACTTGGTTCGGATCCCTCCCGAAATATAGGTATTTCTAGATACGTGTCTGACAGGAACTAGTGCTTTTCACGGTCAAATCGTCCGTGGAGCTGCAGCTAGCGGGCCGGGAAGTGAGAGCGCATCTGCCGACATTTAAACCAACAGCTGTACGCTGACCTTGGAACTGGACGCGTCAGTATCCACATAGCTGGTGTCAATTTGCACGTGTTTGTGAAGTGTTCAGTGTAAATTCCCTTCTTAAATTTCCCCCTTTGGTTGTATTTTTGGACGTTCAAGAATATATCGATATAGGTTTCTGCTATACATTCTCAAACCTCGCCCTCTGATTCTTTGTGAATGTCCATTCATCAATTTCATCATTTCATCACTCATCCCCATCTTCGCAAATTAGCCAAGAGGCACAAAACGCGAAGTAAAATAAACTAAATCAATCAATCAAACCTCGCCCTCTGTCGACGTGAAAGGCATACATAACTCTACTACTGGAACCACAGAACAGTACAGAACTTGTCGACCTACATTACATGTAATTATTATCTTCCGCGTCTACTGAGCACAATGTTTGTACTTATCGTTGCCCGATATATACATCTGCACAAGGACCAGTTGCCCTTTCTTCAGTAGTGGCACAGAACGACCACAAGGAAAAGAACCTTCGACGAAAAGTCTCCGCGCACCTTCCTCTTCTTCCGTTCAGCTCGGGCCATAAGGAAGCATGCTCCACTCTGCCCCTCCCCTCTACACGGGAGTCACGGGTCTGGGCAGGCTTTTTTGCTTGTGGTTCCACTTGAACTCGTCAGATTGCACCAGCAGAAGTTCTTCATCACGAAAGTGACGACTTGCAGTACGCTTGCACAAGGACGGAGAAGTTTAGAAATACCTGTCGTGCACGCATTTTTCGACAAGACCGATGTGCAGTTTCCTGAGGTAGATGTCTGTACGCCTGAACCAGCCAACACCCTCTTCAATTGTAAAATACAATTTTGTGAAGCGTGTTCGTTAGTCTTTTTTTCGTTCCCTTCTGGTTCAGCATGCATGAGGGTGGGCATATTGAACATTTTCTGTGACCAATGTTTTGTACCATAACTTTTGTACCACACCAGATAGGTCAAATGTCTTTACGGAAATGAATTCCTGAGAAAATGTTAATGCATTTTGATATTCCGCATGACCCCCTTTCTATTTGAAAATTTTGACTTGGATTCAATATGGCGGACTCCAAGATGGCGGCCACATTCCTGACCTACCTCAAAAGGTTCGCCCCCAGCCCCATTCTCTGCTTGCGACCTCAGTTCTGCTCCTTCCGTTTCCTACTTATTAAGGAATTAGAGTGTTCTGGGACTTTTGTTGACTCATCCTGTATTTTGGGACCCGATTTTTGCGCACCTTCCAGCGACCAAAGAATACCTTTACAGTATTACTGGTGCTTTTCTGCTGTCTAATTGTCACGGTATCTAGTGACATGTGAAACGCAGTTCGATATAAATTATTTTTGTTTATTGATTCATTTTATGTTCAAATATAAAAGTGTGAGGTTCTTTATTTTGTGGATAAATTTGTATCCGAGCCAGACGTCGGGAGTTGGAAGACGGGTTTTTCTTGAGTGACAGCCGAACTGTCATTTCGCCTTAGAACATGACATATTTGCACCAACACGGAGAAAAGGAAAGATTATTTTTTATGTACTTTTTGTGTATTTTTTTTTTTGGTTCTTGGCGTAATTTATGGCATCAGGCTGAGTTGCGGGATAAGGGATTCCCGACGGACCTCCTTTTTCTTGTTATGTACCGATTTGTAATCCATATATTGTGTGAGCTCGCGTAAGTTTGCGTAACTGTTCCAAAGTGCGACAGAAGATTAAGCAGATAATTAAGGAAAGGCCTTCATGAGATTAAGAAATCGCCGTATAGACTGTTTGAACAAGAGTGACGTCATGATGGTTTGCGAGGCTTGTGAACAGGAATTTTCTGACTCCGAAATCGACAGGGAGGGAGCCAGACCGGTTTGTCCCCATTGCAAGGGCCCGTTGGAAATGGAAAGGGAGATACCAAGTGCCCAAGGGGGTACATTGTCACGTGCGGACAGCGACCACAGCAAGGAACAAGATGACGTAGGAAGTGGCAGTGGTGCCAACCACCTCCAGCTAATCTTCCAGATGCTCCAAGGAGTTCAAACCAACATCCAGGGGTTGCAGGCTGAAATGCAAGGAGTGCAAACCAACATCCAGGGGTTGGAAACCAGAATGCAGACCGACGCACGAGGGATGGAAGAACGCCTCCAAGGGACGGTTCGCGCCTCCGGAGAAGAAATAACGCAACAACTCCTTCAGACGATCCAAGAATCCGAGGCTCGAATCGAATCCAGGATCGCCAGGACCGACGCTCGCCTCAATGAACAGGAAGCCAAGGTGGCAACACTGGCGCAGAGCGTGCGTGAACAGGAAGGAGCTTTGCAACACATCGGCCAGCAGTGTGCACAGCTGGAGACGGCCTGCAATCGGAGCAACGATGCCCTCGAGCGACGAGTACGGCGAGCGGCGAGCATAGCGGAAGGGAATTCCGAAAAGATAAAGGAAATAGAAGAGAAACTGCAACGACTGAACGTAGCCGACGTTCCCGGATCATCGCGAGAGCCGGCAGCCATGACGTCATCGCAGCCAGCTGCGGTCCCCTCGTCTTCAAGGCGCGCGAGTGACGCAAGACCGACTACGCTTGTCAACGGGGGAAGCGAAGTGGAACCTGGACTACATCTTCCATCGCCGCGACCGTTCGAAGCCCAAACTTCAAGCCGGGAAGATATACGGTCTGAACCAGCACCGGCGAGGAGGGCTCTGTTCCCGCCGGAATATAAGAAGCATTTCAAGAAGTTCTCCGGGGCCGACAGGATATTGCCGTCTGCCTTCATCGAGGAATTCGAAGCAACAGTCCGGGAGTTAGGACTTGCGGATGGGGAGCGATTACTCGTGCTGAAAGGCCTAATGCAAGATCGGGCAAAGAACTGGCTGGATCGGAATGAAAGACACTTTCATTCATACTCGGCGTTTAGGGAAGCGTTTCTGACACACTTTCAGCGCCCCATGCAAGTGGAAAGGATGCTTATCCAACTGAGGAACGAGAGGTACGACAGGAACGGGGGACTTACTTTTGCACAATATTTCTGGCGTAAGTTCAATGAGTTCCAGGCTCTCCAGCCACAGATGACCACGTCGGAGATAATTGCGGCCCTAATTTATCATTACCCGCAAGAGATAAGACGACATCTCAACGGGGCATGCGTTTTCGATGCAGAGGCCATGTCGCTCACGCTCGAGAACCTAAACTAGTGCGAAGAGGAACGCGAGAGGACGCGGAGTGACAGATGGAACAAAAGGAGACGACCGGAGAATGAAGGAAACCGGGGAAACAAGCATCCACGCGTTCATTTCGTTCAGAGGAGGTACGATGGACAGCAACGCGCTCCAGGAGCCGAAGTTCGCCAGTTTCGAGATGATCAGCCTTCGCCACGACAGAGACGCCAGTATCGGGGACAGAGACGTCGAGGTGGTCAGACTCGCAGTTCGCCGGGTCACTATAACCACGGCAACGACAGCAACTTTTCCAACGGGCGAGTGAACAATGGATATTATCAACGTCACCCCGACAGTAGACCGGAGAGCCCGCGTTCTGACAACGGGCACACAAGGCGCAGCCCGCCGAGGGTTCAAAGGAGCCCGACGCGAATCGCGAACGGGCCGAATCCCAGCAACACATCTCCACAGCCGGGGCCGTCAGGTCGTCAGCGCCGAAGAGAGGAATGGGATGGCGAAACCTGGTTAAGCGACGTCGCACCATTTTAGAAGTATAAAATAACACTGCGCCATTCCTAGAGTGTACAATATGTATATTTATTATGTAAATTGGAGGTATCATTTATATCATGTGTTTTGTGTTATCGAACTGGTTTACTTTTCTTGTACAGGGTGTTAAAAAATTTGTAGTAAAAATTTCGTGCCCCTGCGTAGTGAAAAATTTTATTCGCCTACAGAATTTTTTGATCGGAAGGAGGGCGAGATGTCACGGTATCTAGTGACATGTGAAACGCAGTTCGATATAAATTATTTTTGTTTATTGATTCATTTTATGTTCAAATATAAAAGTGTGAGGTTCTTTATTTTGTGGATAAATTTGTATCCGAGCCAGACGTCGGGAGTTGGAAGACGGGTTTTTCTTGAGTGACAGCCGAACTGTCATTTCGCCTTAGAACATGACATATTTGCACCAACACGGAGAAAAAGAAAGATTATTTTCGTCGAGACCGGGCTTGAGTCGCAGCGGGCGGTCGATCTCATGTTTCACGGATGACCAGGAAAATCAGCTGGAGCCCAAGCCTGCAAGGATCGAAGACGCCTCGGTGACCGCGTTTCAAGACAATGGACAGAGGTCATTTCCATCCCCTGGGAAAACGAAGCGAAGCCACCTTTAGCGTCCTTCCCAACGGACAAATTCGAAAGTGACATATAAACAAGAGTACCACGATTCCAGACACAGTTTTTACCCGGATTTCATAGAGAGAGCATCTCCGCGCTACACTCTCGCGTGATTATTGTTTTGTGTCCGTGAACTTCGTTTTCTTACGTACCGTGAACGAATCGCAGATAGAGAGTTACCAGTGTGCGCATTATTTTGGTGAAGATTACGCGGTGATTTGTTTTTGCCAAGCGTGGACTACATAATTATGGGCGGCTAAAGAAGATGGAGAAGGGAGTCCGTCGACTCCCCTGACGCCTGCAACGACGCAGAAGCCAGCCAGACAACGCCAAAACCAAACACTGCCCAAAGCCCGTTACCAGAGAGAGAGAGAGAGAAGGACGTTTCCAGATCGACGTTCCAACCAAAGCCCGAAGGACGTTTCCAGATCGACGCCCAATTGTCTTAGTTAACCGCTTTCCGAGGGCTGGCACTTAAGTTAATTTAAAAGAGCACAGGAGCTGGCAGACAAATGCCCTAAATTCACATTACGGTTTAGACAAAAAAAAAAAGGAATGATATGTTAATGAGATCCATCATTTGTATCTATACTTCACATGTAAAAATACCTCATGTGTGTGAAAGAGAGATAGAGTGAATGTTGTGAGAGCTTGAGGAGGCTTTGTAAACAGTTGTTGATTGCAATATTTTTTTGTTGTTACAATATATATTCACTTTTTACCGTTCGTCAGTGTTGTTATTTGACGTTTTTTTTAGGTATCAGATAGTATGCTATCAGTGTGTTATGATTGTTTGAATCTACATATCAAAGGTAAACAAAACAGTATAACATTTCAAGATATTTATCTCCGCCTCGCAATAGTATGACAATAAACGACCGTCTCAGTACCGAACTTGAAAACCTGGACCGTGAGTCACGACCGGTTCCCCGTACACATAACGACGTTTGGCCCCGTGCCGGGGGTATGATTGACACGTCATTTCGGGGACCGTGAGTGCACTCGTTACATAATAATGCCACACTATACGTACAATTTAAAGCAACGAATTTTTATGTACGACTCTTACGTCATTACGAATTCTTGTAGGGAAATTAGAAGGTTATTGAAGATTAGGCACAAACAGGAGATGTACTACGTAGAAATTTTCAGCGAAAAATGCAGGCTCGACCAGTACTCGAACCCGGGTCTCTGGCATACCGTGCCAAGGTTAGAGCAATGGCACGGTATGCCAGGGACCCGGGTTCGAATCCTGGTCGAGCCTGCATTTTTCGCTGAAAATTTGTACGAAGTTAGAAGGTGTTTTGCAGCAGAATTCCCAGATGATGTTGTTCCACACAGAGACGGAGTTCGAGAACTTGTGAACAAATGTAGGGAAACAGGGTCTGTTCTTGATAAGAAGCGAAGGGTAAAACGGCTTGTGCTTACTGGGGAGGAACTAGACGACGTTGGAGCACGATTGGAACATACTCCTCCAAAATCCCTCCGGTGCCTTGCACAAGAAACATACATTTTCATGACGTCTGCGTGACGAGCTACCAAGCATTTATACCTGAAGCCATACTAACTAACTAACTAACTCTCTAGCCTTCTTAAACCCGAAGGTTCATGGCTGCAACAACACAGGCCTTCCATCTGTCCCTATCTTGAGCAAGATCTATATACTCTTTTCCATCCCTACCGATTTCCTTTAGGTCCATCTCAACGTTGTCCCTCCATCTTCGTCTTGGCCTTCCTACAGGTCTCTTACCATCTGGTTTCCCAACAAGAATCCTGCAAACTCCTCTTTCCTCTCCCATTCGTGCCACATGGCCTGCCCACCTAAGTCTTCTTGATTTAATTATTCTCATAATATCTGGACATGAATACAAATTATGTACTTCTAAATTATGTAACCTTCTCCACTCACCTGTCTCCTCATCCCTTTTAGGTCCAAATATTTTCCTAAGGATCTTATTTTCAAATACTCTCAATTTATGTACCTGAAGCCATACATTAGAAGAACTGAAAGAAAATATCAGGAGAGTAATTGAACCAATTTCGGAAGAGTAACTGATAAGGGTTAGTGAAAATTTCCTAAAAGGATGTCGTTAAGTGTGTGAATGCAGGAGGACATTTTAAACACTTCTTGTAACAAGGTACGTGCTCATTTTAATTGTAACACTGAATGTAATTGTACGAGCTAGCGGATCCAGTTACGCGGATTTTCATCCAGTTCATCGGGAGACGTGCTCTCACTGCCCGGCGCGCTAGCCACCGCTCCACGGATGACTTGACCGCGAAAAGCACTGTACGAATTAGAGTAGCAGACTGGACCACCAGTTCAATTCGAGAAAGAGGGACGATAAGCAAGATGTTATTTTTCAAAGCACTCTACTACAACTCGTCAAAACTATATGGCATTTTTTAAAAATGGGAACTTACATTCATATACAGTAAAACCTCGTTAATCCGGACTAATGGGGTGTTAAGTTGACCGATTTAACGCAAGTCCCGATTTACTGAATTAATATAAAAGAACAGGAGAAAGTGCATTAAAACTAAGTTTATAGCAACGAAACATGTTTATTGTGGTGTATTTCAAGGGAATAGGCCTACATACACTATACAGTACAGTAAAATGTAAAGTAATAATGTACATACAATGCAGTATGTACGACGAATGCGATTGTTGACTTCTAGCCACATTTAAAACCTTGCATTCTGCTATTTTTTTGCCCTTTGCCTGTCCGGATTAAGCTAAGTCCGGCTTATAGAGGTCCCGATTAACGAGGTTTTACTGTATTTTGAAGAAAAGTGCTCTTTTAAGTGGCTAAAGATTCAAATTTATCATCTTGAAGTGGAGAGAGGTATTTTATTGCATGATAAAGGGAAATTATAGTGCAACACTGGCTGTACCTCGACGCAAGCGTGGATCAGACACCGGATAAATTATGGCGACGAAAGAACGACCAGCAGCAGTTAGCGCACGGGACGTAAAAGCTCCTTCGGTCCTCGCCCGGCGCTTCTGAGACGCCGTACCGCCCGACCCCCCGCTGCTGGACAAGGTCTGGCCGGAAACCTGACTCCAAACAAACGACATATCTCCGCCACGATTTATACGTCGACCGCTTGTCTCGGATCCTGTTTAGTGCGGCTGGCATAACCTCGTCTCGCGAGGAACTTGTCTTTGGTTCGGTTGATTTATCCAAAGCTTTCGATTTAGTTGATCACCATTACTGACCACATGCAATATAGTTTGAAAATATTTTATTTCTGTGGAGAGCTGGGAATATTCAACTCTTGTGTCGTGAAATGAAGAAACGATGCTGCTATCAAAAGGACCTGGTTAGTTGAGAAGTTAGAAAGGGAGGCACTGGGTTTCTGTACTGGGGGGACGGGGGGATTTCCCCCACCAACAATCTTGGCCTGAAAAATCCCCCCCACCAAAATTTCCGTGCAGGAGAGCTTTTGTTACAACAAACAAAAAATAAGCAATTACTTTTAATTTCAAACTGCACTAAGAATAATATCGAAAACATACACAAATTAGTGTAGTTGAGAGTGTTCAATGCTTTTATTCTCTCATGAGATCGTAAACAAATCTACATCAATACGCACAATAAAAGTAAAACAAGAATGCAAAACAATAATAACTATGAAATCTAATTGATTTATATTAACATAAAGCAAATAACTAAATAAAAACTTACACATAATAAAACCACTTCAACTATTTCATAATTTATTAACATCTTTAACCAGTTAGTAAAGGAATTTGTTTGCTACATTATAATATATGATATACATAAAAGTGACAAATTTATTTATTTGTGTGTAATTTACTATTTTGAATTACTAACTTAGTAATTAAATTTAGTAATTTATTTTTACTTTCAATAACATTATAAATATGCATATCGTATAATTTATATATGCATGTTGTGGGGGAGGGGAGTTTATAGATTAAGATCTTTCTCCCCCACCAGTTTTAAATGATTTCGCACCCTGCATAGGAGTGCACACGGGGGGTAAAGGTGGGCAGTTTCCCCCTCCAAATACTCTCACTTAGAAATTTAGTGCAGAGAAATATTGCTACCGTTATTAAACAATTTTAGTCTCTTTAAAAATACAGTATTTTCAAGCGGACGAAAGTCTTCTGCAACTGCGGGGAATTTATGTCCTATGTAATTGGACTACCTCTCTTCATTCTCCAGCAAATTACTTGTTATTAAGACTCGCGTATTTTATCCGTTAGCCTAGTTGTGTTACACCTTTGTGATCGCAGAATAAATTGGTCACACATTGGAAATGAATAAATTATGTATAGTTGTTTTCAATATGCTGTACGAAATCATGTTTATGTGTAAATTAGTCTGAACCATAGATTGATTGATTGAATTGCTTTATTTTACTTCGCTTTTGTGCCACTTTTGGCTAATTTGCGAAGATGGTGATGAGTGATTAAATTGATGAATGGACACTCACAAGTATCCATGCCCAGGCAAAGATTCGAACCTGGGACCCCTGGCGTCGTAGCGCTATGTGCTAACCACTCCGCCACGGGGACCCGCTCTAAACCATAGAGGAGAAAAATAAATGGGAAGGGGAACAGGGAACTTTAGCGCCACGGAAGCTGGATAGAACCTGTCCCGTTTCCCGCGCTAGCGATCACTCGACAGTTTCGGTGCCAATGAGAAACGAGAAAAAAGTCGTCTGCTGGTCAGCGAGGAGCGAATGGGAGCCAGAAGAGAGGCGCTTACGTAGACGCTGTTGCCTATATTCCTTGGCTGTTGCCACGTTGCGGTCTAACTCACGTGTTTTGTTTGTGTCTTGTTGAAGAAGCATTGTTTTTTTTTAAGCGTGGTGCTGATTAGTGTGCGTTTTAAAATACCCAGGATGGAATTTATTCTGGTGATATTTGCTTGTGGCCTTTTGTCATCTTAGCTGGAACATTCAGGAAGGGAAATTGTGTATATTTGTGTATTTCCGTGTATTTTATTCACAGCCTGGCTTCGGCTTTCCCCAGCACCGAGTTCGCGCGGTCTGCAGCGGCAATGCCGCGTGGTTTCTGCTAGAAAAGCCAGCGATCAGCAAGCGCGGGAAGCGGTACCGGTTCTAACGAACGCGATATAATAGAGTGATTTTCGGTGGGTCCGGACACACACTATACACGCGCCTGTTTAGAACCCATCAATACAATAAAACAGTGAGATGGAATGAGGCTTTTCTTCCTCCAACTGTACTTTCATCAAGGCTTTTGCCCCCCTCCCCCTTTAATAGAGGGTCTACGTACGTCTATAGTTAGGGTGACTGGTAAAATGTTAGATATATGAGATTTACAAACATATATTCACTCATTAACCCCTTCCTCTCTCTCTGTCACTCTCCCTCTATCTTCTCCTTTCCTCTTATATTTTCTGCGTCCCATAAATTCATCTCATATCTCTCTCTCTCTCTCTCTCTCTCTCTCTCTCTCTCTCTCTCTCTCTTTCTCTCTCTTTCCACAGTCTTTACTTCCATATTCTCCGTCTATTTCCCTTTCTCAGTCAAACGAAACTAAATAAGAGCAAATTTGTGGAATGAGAATTAGTTGGCACTTTTAGTATCAATAATATTGCAATATATAACACATACTATGTGCCGATAATTATGTATGGAGCAGAGACTTGGAAATTGACAGAGAAAGACAAAAGACAGATGCGGGCAGTGGAGATGAAATTTTTAAGGAGTATATTGGGGAAGACTAGAAGGGATAGAATAAGGAATGAGGAGATACGACACGCAGCTTCAGGACAGGATAGATCAGGTACAGATGAGGTGGTTTGGACACATGAAGAGGATGGATGCAGAAAGACTACCAATAAGCGCTTACTATGCACAAGGAGTGTGAATAAGGCCCAGGGAGAGACCAAGATTTCGGTGGAAAGAGCAGACAGCGGAGAGTGTTAAGAGAAGAGGACAAGATTGGAACACCGTGGAATGATAGGAATGGTGGAAGACCAGGAAAAAATAGAGAGGCTTCACTTCTATGCCGACCCAGCCAGAGGCAGGAAACTGCAAAGGATGATGATGAATATTGCAAGAAAATTCTACCTAAAACCTACCAAATTTATTAAAATATATATATTGTTTAAAATAGATGCAAATTTTTATTTATGAGAGTTACAAAAGGATGTGGAAAGTACAGGGTGTCCAAATAATCACGTTACCATCACAAGATGTTGTTGCATACGAATCATGAACGATAAAAAGATTCTTTCACAAGGCTCACATTTTGCTTTACTGTGATTTTTTGTACTCCGCTGTTTCAACTTCATTTTTCTGAAGAAAATAGAGGAATTTTGTATCATTTAATTGTATTTTAAAAATTTCTGGGTGTCTTTACTCAAGAATCTCAACGCATCTATCCACACACACACATGAATATGAATATACAGTTTTGGGAATTTATCTTCCTACCAATCTTGTAGTATGAAGTGACACCGATGTTGCCGATGTCTATAGGGCCGCCTCAAGGAATCAGTCGATGGCTTGTTTCCTCTGAAGCACGAATTTTTCCAACTCTTTTCTGCAGTGATTTAAGGCATTGAGACATAAACGTGTAGGAAAGATGAAAACATAGCCCAAACTATTTCCCCCATTTCCCATTTAACATTTGAGGGAGGCATGGTTGAAGGTTTCTGATCTTTTCCAGATAAAAGTTTCTTTATCGATATCCTCCCGGTCTCCACGGAAATGTTGCAAATACCACTTGGAATATGACCCTCATATACCTCTCTGAACACATCACTGCACCCCTAGACCTGTAATGAGAATGATAAAGTCTAAGCTTATTGTTGATGGAACACAAAATATGATAGCTTTTTATTCATATACAAGAAGCAACAATACACAAGACACGTAATGAACCAATGGAAACAGTTACTTTCATTGTGTAGGTTCAGATTCACTTGTTCCGCAAAACGATGCTTCAAAATTAGCCAATTGAGAGCTCAATATTTCCAAACAACCTAATCTAGTTGACGTCGTTCGATTAAGCGTGACGAAACGGAAGAGGCAAGAGTTTGAAAAGACATATCCTAATTGTTGAACCACGCATGCGCAACGTTATGTCCAAAAGGAGTGTTTATGCGCTAATGACGCATGAAGAACACAGTTGCTCTTTTCAAGTGAGTTAATGGAGTGGGCTCAGTTTTTGGAAGGCAAATTGGCGGAAAACAAATTTTTCGAAACCTGTTAGAAATTCCCCCTCCCCTTCCTTCTCTGTCCGTCCCCAGATCCTCAATGTGACCACTGTTTCGTGCTAAGAGAAAAATTACTGCCTTCTCAATTGTGTGTGCATTCATGTTCCGAGAGTCCAAAGGTCCATTGTGCGTCTCGCAGCAAGTAAAAAAAGATGGTGGTCCGTGGATGTTGGGTGTCGGGTTACTGAGGGTCTGCCCTATTCAACTCGGCCATCGAAGTTTTCTGTTTCTGATCTATATCCGGGGAGACCAAGACTTCCTGTAGCTTCCCAAAATATGCGGGCTTCTACTATTTCAAAGATGGCTTCGTGTTTGCTGTTGTTGTTAGGAGGGGCACGCGGGAGGGGGTGGGCTGGAGGATTTTTGTTGCTTTGGGGGGAAACAATTGCCCCCAGGTGGCGAAAAGCCATCTATGTTTGCTGGCAAGCGGTCCGCATTCACTGTTTGTGGTTTCCCCCATGCTCTTAGTTTGAATTCGAAAAGAGGCCCATGGGACCAAAGCTTCAGCTTTCAACACATCTGACAAAACAGATCTTTTCCCCACGTGGCACAAGATTTCCAGGGATGTATAAGTTCTCCTCAACTATCTGTTTTCCTAGTATGTTCGTGTTTTTCAAATTATAAAATGAAGTACAGAAATTAAAATTTCGACAAGGTTTCCATTCCGATGTTTTAAAGCAAAGTTGGGTTTAACAGGAAAATGTTTGCATGTTAAACCATTGGCTGATAAACATCTTTCCATAGGATGCGGATTTATAGGCACTATAAACTTTCAAAAAGAAGAAGAAGAAGCAGGCAAACAGGTACAAAATGATGAAAATAGGCACTATAAAATAAAAGGTAAAAGGTAGGGAGATTTCACACCGAAGAAACAAGCGACACGCAACATGCTGCAAGCGACGCGTGTCGCTTGGAAGCGAATCCTCAGTAATCAATGTAACCTTTCGAACCGAAGAGACACGGCAAGCTGCACGTATCGCATGTCGCTTACGTGTCTCTTGGACTGGGTTGGGGTGTATTCTCAATACCGTGCACCGTGTCGCCTCAGTTTGTTATTAGCGTATGCGCAGCCAATGCTTCATTCAAACGAGCTATATTTAGACTCTAGAAGAGAGCTCATGTTTGAACGTCTAATTTGTTGACATAATAATAAATCGATATGCACAATGTTTTAAGATTTAAACACAACGTTCTTTTCGCTCTATCGAGTTTTTGATGCAGTTATCGGCTGTAATTTGCCTTCAACATCGTTTAAAGAGTACGTTCTTTGGGCATTTAAGACGTGACATGCTTTTATTTGAAAGAGCCAGCACAAGGGGACACTTTAGTCCAAAATAGATCAGTCAACATGGTAAAGTACTCAAGTGAATTGTTTCTCAACCATTGCACATTCGTCACATTACTTCTGTGAATTTTTTTAAAGAAGTTTACAATTTCAGCATGTGTGTTTAGTTATATGTTAGATTAGAATAAATTAGTCGTTTACATGCGCAAGGACACCTTCGGAACGCCCTGGCGCCGCCCCTGTATCGGACCCTTCGTTTATGCTCCACTACCAAAAGTGGAATTAATATCCGAACCTTTAAGACTTTGGCACTCTGTCGGCATAATGGATCTCCTAACTGAGTCGACGATGGTACGACATGCAGAGCTGCAACAATTGGAATGACTGCAACAATAATTGAATCTAATGAGCTTGATAGCAAACTGGACGAGACAGTTGCTGTGACTCAAAGTTCGACTTCCTCTCCAACCCCCATCTCCCTCACCCCCCAACCCCCGGTCGTCGTTTTCAATAATTGAAGAGGCCCACTAACGATGCGGGTGTCGTTTAGGATTCAATTCAACAGATGGTCCTCATCACACGAGGGCATTCAGCGGCACGCACGCTTTTGAATCGCAGCACGCGTCCTGCTATTTATCTATTTTCTGCTTTCCTATTGCGATTGTTTTTTTTTTATTCTAACTCGTCTGGCAGGAGGTTTCCCCTGTAGGGGAAATGGTTGTACTCAAAAGGAATAGGAGGATCATGTCGCTCGATAACCAAAGTGGTTTTGGGTGGTTTCTAAGAAACTTCCTAAATTCATGAACTGATTTGATTGCATTTGATTTCTGTTATTTAGCGTCGCTTATCTGCCACTGGCTAATCGTGACGATGATGATGAGCAGGGATAGAAAAATACAGGACGCCCCAAAATTTCGTTCCTGGCGTCTGAATTTTCAAATTGTGCTAAAAAAAATATATATTATTTCAAATTTTATTATGGAAATAATAATAAACTTAAAATAAAAATAAACTTTTTTTTAATAACGAGTACAGTATGTGTTTTTTTAATGTTTCCTTGTTTTCTGTTTCATGTGTAACATTAAATCAAAAAAAAATAAACATGCCATTATAAATGTTTTCATTGTTGCTAGCAAGGGATCCCGGGTTCGATACCCGGTGGATTCACAAGTCATTCGGATCCAACTTTAAACTGTAGGTTCAGTGCCGATTAGCCTTACTGTGCATAAAGTGGACTTAAAACACCAACTCAACAACAACAACTTATTGTTGCTAGCAGAATTTTAAAATCTGCAGTGATATTGTACAGTCGGCCATATGTTAGAATGCAGGGTCGTTAAAGGTCCAGGAATTTTAAATAAATTCAATTCCGGTCCAGGAGAGAAAATCATGAAGCGTAAATGGCTTCTGGACTGTAAGTATTTCAATTCGGTCCAGGAACCTTTTTTCCCGATCAATTTAAATGCGGTCCAGGAACCTTTTTTCAATGAAACAACACGCAACTTGTTACGAATTTAAATTGGGCGAGAAAAACTGTTCAGGTCCTGCAGCGGAACCCAATAGAACCCATTAGAATTTAGGGGTCCTGACCTTTAACAACCTTGTTAAATGTATTGAATAGTTGTTCATGCTGTTACTACTTGAGCCTTCTTTGGGAAGGCTACTCCGGTGTAATGATTACTTACTTTTAATCCAATCTTATATTAATTAAAAAATTAAGATCATATTTCAAAATGTGTAGCTTCATCTTAGTAGGATTCGTGGCTTTCTTAGGCCAAATTTCCAAAAAAAAATTTAAAAAATTACTACCCCTAATCATGAGTGATTGAAATTGATGAAGGGAGACTCACAAAGAATGCCCAGGCCGGGAATCGAACCCGAGACTGTGCTAACCACTCCGCTTCAATGAATTAACTCTTAACATTTTTATTCCTTTATTTACGTAATTTTTAAATAATTTTGAATCAGTCCCGTTGGTAGATAGAGAGCAAGGACTCAGCCCCTCGCAATCCTCCCTCCGGCGTTTATATTTTTCCTACTGTCCGACCGCAGAAGACAAGTAGACGAATCTAAAATCGAAAGGGGAGCTATGTAGGTAGAAACATCGGTGCAAGTTTCAGTTCGGATATTTTGTTTATCATTGCTCACTTTGTTGCATTGCGGGAGACACATGGGGGCACGTGCCCCTCTCAAAAGGGATGACTAAAAATTGTAACGTTAATAAGCATTACATTGCAAAGAACAAATTTGTTCGAGCAATCATTTTCCAGATGCTAAAATAATATATCAAAGTTTAGAAAAAATATGTACATTACGGCCTCCCCGATGGCGCAGTGGTAGCGTCGTCACCTTGTAATCAAGGGGTCCCTGGCCGGCCATCGTGGCAGAGTGGTTAGCACATCGCGCTACGACGCCAGCGGTTCCGGGTTCGAATACTGGCCTGGGCATGGTTGTCTGTGAGTGTCCACTCATCAATTTCATCATATTATCACTCATCTTTGCAAATTAGCCAAAAAGTGGCACAAGAAGCGAAGTAAAACAAAGCAATTCAATCAATCAATCAAGGGGTCCCGGGTTCGATACCCGCTGGAGGCACATAGTGGTTCGGATTCCACTTTAAACTGTATAGGTCAAGTACCGATTAGCCTTACTGTGCACAAAGTGGCCTTAAAACATCAACTCAACTCAAACCAAATATGTAGGCTACATTAATTGGGACTAAATTTCCGAGACATATAAGTCGTTACTGGAAATCAAATTGTCTGTTTAACAATATCAACATTCTTACAATACACATGATTTTCCAATGTATTATTTCTAGTATTCCTAGGAGGAAGATTAGTAGGCTACTATTCATTTATACAACTAGACTTACACCAAACGAAATATTTAAACTAAGAGTAAAACTACTAATAATAAGCATAATTCTAGTATTATTATTAATAATATATATAGTAATCCATTATTAGCCCCACCTATATTACAAAACACAGATACTACTACAACATGATATACTTTAAAACATTTATTATGAATAAAATTATATAATGATTAACTATTATAACTGTAACATATTTATTTATTACATTGATTGCAATTGTAAAAATTGCCAGACTATCACAGGGGACCCTAAAAATAATTAAATAATTACAAATGACAAAACCAATACGAATCTATCATCCCTTACTTAAAGTAGCAAACTATGCATTAGTAGACTTACCAGCCCCATTAAATATTTCCTATTGATGAAATTTTGGGTCACTCCTATAGGAATATGCTTTCCAATTCAAATTCTAACAGGCGTTTTCCTAGCAAGACATTATAGGTATTTCAAGAACAGACTTAGCCTTTACCAAATACTTATTTGTCGAGATGTAAATTACGGATGAATACTACGGACTATCCATGCTAATATAGCCTCCTTATTCTTAATTTGTATATATATATATACATGTTGGACGAGGAATATACTATAATTCTAACACAGTGCGAGAGCATTCTAGGTAAAAGATTTCGCCTGAGAAAATTAATTCTCAAGCTTTTCCTTCTGTAATCATTATAACTCAAATAACATAGAACAACAAGAATAATTTATTTATAGTCTCACCTTATTATCAAATGGTTCTGGGTTCGTTTTTTGGTATATCCACTTTGAAGGTCCAGTCCCGATTAGTTTATCTGAACACAAATTCAACCTAAAGCTAACACAGTAATTGTCTTGATGTAAATATTATATATATATATGCTATAATATAATATACTTGTACTTCTATCGGTCCACGAAACTTCATGCTTGTGTCTGCAGTGGTCTATACTCCGTCCCATATATCTCTGGAGCAAGGCCACGCATAGCGTCAGAGAAGGAAGGAAATCAAATGGGCAGAGAGAAGCAGTACACGCTGCTGCGAAGGCTGGTAATAGCATTCGCTTTTCCCCTCCACGTAATCCCATTCCCTCTCACGTGTTCATTGGTGAAGCCGTCTTGCGTCACTACTTGCGCAGAGACTTGTTTTCTTTTGTTTGCTCCATAGATGTATTGGTTAGAGTATAGTCAGTTAAGAATTCATAGAAGGGCCTGTGGGAGTCCCTTCATCAAATTCGTCTAATCTCCAGCCATCCTCAACGTTGCGATTCGAGTAGAGACGTAGAAAAGCGACTTAACATGATAAAAAAATTCACTTTTATTATTATTATTTGCATATTAGTTGCGTATATCTTGACACTAGTTGTTATAGCTTGTACTTTGTAATAAACTTTACAGCAATAATTAAATATATTCATTTTGTATCTCTGTCTTTGAAAAATATCGGATTCGTCAGCCTCCGTGGCGAAGTGGTTAGCACACTGCGCTACAACGCCAGAGGTTTCTGCTTCAAATCCCGGTTTGTGTTCTTTGTGAATGTCCCTTCATCAAATTTCATCATATCATTACTCATCATCTTTGCGATTAGCCAAAAGTGGCAGAAAAGCGAAGCAAAATAAACTAAATCAATCAATCAATCGAATATGGTTCAAGGAGGCCCAAAATGTTATTGCGTGGTGTGGCCTATGGAGTAAATACAACCATGCCCCATTTGCCAGTACGCCCCTGACTGAATGAAACCCGGTAGCTTTCTCAAATACGCCACTATAACTGACTCAACTTGGTTTGAGTTCCATGCAAACTTGCGAACCAAGTCTGATATGTGCATTAAACGAGCTTCCAAACGACATATGCTATTGGTTAGTGCCAGAAGGAACAATCATGTCAGCGTGAAAACAAAAACGAATCGCCATAAACAATCTTGACTTATCTATTCACATCGTCTCCCTCGCAGACAAATTCTTTGCAGTGTTTACCCTGGATGCTAATTGAGCATATACACGCATGCATGTTCAGGGGAAGAAGAGGGGAGGGTTGTGAACACACGTAAACTTGCATATCATCATCTAAGAGATAATGGCCGACAGGTCGATCCTTCATTGCGCCATTACATCGGGTGACACAGCACAGGCTACTCTCCAAGGGCAGCGGGAACCTCTCATTACTTCACGATTTCGCCGCGAGAGGGCTATTATCAACACGCCGCAGCGCATATCTCCTGCCGAGTTCTTGATCTCGTGACGTCACTAACAACCTATTCCGTGCTGATTTCGTTTCTATAAAACCTGCAATTCCGCTCCACTTTAGTTCGTATCAAGCGACACATGCGCCGCCGCCTCTTTCAGGAAGGCCCCGGTGGAAAACGAACCGAGTCATTGTTCGTAATTAGGTACAAATAGGGAAATCAAATTACAAGCTGGCGAGGTGTATCGGGTTGCACTGCCGGTGTCGATGGTAGCTCCCCACGGTGGCGAATCTGCCAAACATTCACGTCCAATGACTCTCCTGAAGGTAACCTTTTTGGAACTAAACATTTAAGCATAGCTAACTCACTTTATTTTCAGCTATTATTTGCCTTTCATCACCACCTTACAAAACATTGTACATAAGTAATATTATTGTGAAACTCAGCTGTTTATCTTGGTACTTTTTTGTTTTGTTTAACCTTTTTACTATTGTTACTTTCTAGTTTAAAATGGCTTATGCTGTACTGGAAATTTCAATAAATAAATAGGTAACAGCACAAACTCAATTACTTTCCAAACATTTAAGCATGCTTAACAGTAATTCATTTACAATTTAAACGTTCGAACATGAGTAATTGTAAACAAACAGTTGGTTTTTTTTTAACATTGGTAACACAACTTCAATTCAATTCAATTCAATGGTCTTTATTCTTGGGCGAGGTTCAGCAAATGCTGATCTACCACCTAACCCGACAAAGAAAAATGTATCAAAGTACCTAGGTACATTATTATACATGAAGATTATAAGACACTACATAAGTAAAATAAGGGGTGTAAGGGGTGAACTTCCACTTAGTACACCCAAATGTCAACCTCACTTCCACGTTAGTACACCCTGGACTGAAGACTAACGAGGCTCTGGCGACTGGCCCCATGGCCAGTATAATTTTGTTTGTATTGTCCTGTTGTCCTTATGTGTGCTGAGTGCCCGTTTACAGCCTCAGCTTTTAATAGAAGTCAGAACATTTTAAGATTTTTAATTATGCAACGTTAGAGTTGTTCTTTGTAATGATAAGGGGCTGGCCCCCGTATAATGTGACGGGAGCAAAATAGCCTAAGTGCTGACGCTCCCACAATTTTAAACTCAAATTCAAATTCAAATTCATAAGTAAAATAACATAAAAGAAACTATAAAGAAAAACTACTACTACACAAAGAAAATCACAAAAAGAAAACAGATGACAAAATATATACAGTGCGTGTGTGCTAATAAATGAAAAGATAATAATATATATGTATTAACTTAGTTTCGGTCCAGTTTTTTCAATAATTCACAGGAAACAGTTTTTAATCATATGCGGTCTTACTTTGCTTCTGATCATCAATCAGTGAATCATATGCGGCCCTACGAAAGTGTTTGTAGTTCAGTTGCTTTATTTCGTTCGGGAGTGCATTCCAGATTTTAGGTGCCATGTAACTGAATGAAGATTGCAAAACAGAAGTTCTGCAGCGAGGTATATGGAGATTAGCGGCGCTTCTGGTGGAGTATGAGTGCGTTTCACTCCTGGCTTTAAGCTTTACACTCAGATAGTCCGGTATGTTTTTATTTATAACATTGCAAGTAATGCAGGTCATGTGCAGTTCTCTCCGTCTTGCCATGTTGAGAATTTTGTGCTGATTAAGCACAGGTAGAACGTGTTCGTGATTTTTAAATCTGTAGACATACCTCATGCATGCATTTTGGACTTTCTGAATTTTGCCTGAGAGCCTTTTTGTGATTCTTGGCCCGTAAACAACATCGCAATAATCGAAAAGAGGATATATTAAAGATTGGACCAAATTTAATTTAATTTTGGGTGAAAGAAAGTCAACAAGCGTGTAGAGGCTCTTTAGCACCGAATATCCTTTACCGCACTGTTTCAGTACATGTTCAGACCAGTCTAATTTTTGATCCATAGTCAAGCCCAAATTTCATTTTTTTAAAAGACTTAAACACAATTAACTGAACTTTTGAACACGCAAATATGGAACTGTACTTGTGTGTATTTAAGGGCATGCGGAACAGTCTCCACCGGCTTCTTTCTAAGCTCTTCCCCACGTGGCAGTGTTGCCACCTTAGCTCTCATGGAGCCAGATCTGGCTCTTTCTTGCACTCTTTTCGCTGTGAACTGGAGCGCCTATCCCCGTGCCCCACTATAATGCCATCACTGGTTCCGGCCCACATAGACCAACTTTTGCCATTATTATACATTTTGTACGTGACGTGACTTTGTTATATTGGCTGCGCCTGCGCCACCCCACCCCTTTGACAACTAACATTAGTCTAGGAAGCACTTCGTAAATCTAGCTCCTTGAAAGTCAGTTTTAACTCCATTTAAGATGAAATTTTGCTCTTTTATGCGCATCAGGTTTGGCAACACTGCGGATGGCCGTAGGAGGAAAGGAGAAATGCATTGCGCTTACGGGAGTATTATTTGATTTGTTCTCTTGGGAATATCAAACTTCCGATGGAATAGAAAATGATATCAACAGGAAGAGGGCTGTTTGAAGTCGAAACTGCCATTTGATTAGCCGTAACTTGATGTTGAAGTTGATTCTCCATGAGGAAAAAATGGTATTCCGAAAATTCTTATTCATCATATTTCAAACATCCTGTCCAGCTTAATAATCAACATAAAAAAACGCTTCCACTTGCAACATGGAGAGAAATTCATACTCTTGGATACACCCAGGGTTGTTTTTTTTTTTTTTTAGTAGCAGTGCCCGTTCGGGCGATATTGAAATAAACGCATAATTGGTGCGTAAATGTACCTCCTCCCCTTAACTAACATAAGTTAGTGCTTTAGAATGTAAACATGAGCAACTGATTGATTATTGCTACGATACCATTAGTTTATACGAATTCCTATCTGTTCCCATTTACATTCTTCTTCCTTTCCACTTATTTTAAACTCTGTTCCTTCTTCATTCCGAACGTATTATTTTACTTACATCCTTACTGTTTATCTTCTTGTGTACTTTACCCGCTCTTCTACTTTCATTTCTTCTTTCTCCTCCCCGTTCTTAGACGTCCGCAGAATGTTTTCCGGGTGGGGGGGCAACCAAGGTATTTTTTTTTCAGGGGGGCAAAGGAGGCATATTTTTACTCATACTAGTGATTCCCCCTGAAAAAACACTGTTTTAGTCTGAAATTATCATGTTCCTTCAACACCCTTATAATAATTAACATAAATTACTGTGACTGAAATTAAATTATGTATGAAATATGTACTTTTTAGGTGGACTCTCATCCTCCTCTCATCCCCCCATGTCCTCGTTGCATTTCCACCTTTCATTTGACAAGGACAGCATTGTTGTTTTCCTACAGCCTACGTGTCGTAAGTAACAACCCAATCGCTTAGCAATGTTTCAAAGAAAAACGCCGGGTGGAAAACATCCAGCCAGAAAGCCATGTCCTAAGCGAAGTAAAGACGTCTCGAGAATTCAAAGCGGCAAGACAAGGCCCCATTTGTCCCCATCCACGCCAAATGTCACGCTCATCCCGTGAACAAAACTGGGCGATGCAGAGTCCGGACGGCTGGATAGCCCATATTTCCTCGCATTCCTTCGCAGGGAGAGGAAAGCGCGGACCGCGAGACTCAAAGCCCAGCGTGGCTTCGTCACCGCCCTGTTTGACGTCCAACAGCGGGGGATGAAAAATACGGGGATTATTCATAGCGTCGAGTTCTTTCACCACCATATTATTCACCGCGCCCCATTACATATGTTTTTCACAATCAAATGAATATTTCACCACCTTTGAAGGCGGTCGGCTCCACTTTTGGTGCCATATACTCTCTCTCGATACTCAAACCAAGATGGCGGCCAACTGTCGTCCTCGTTCAAAAATGTAAGGAATTCTGGGATGTTGGTATGGGTCTGGTCAACGAAAGGTGTTGTAGGTGGCAGCACGACTGATGTATCCCCATTCTTTTCATGGGCAATTGTTTTCCCATTTAAATACATGGGAAATTTGATGCTGAACTTGCTGCTATTGCATACAATTGCAAGTTTAATTTAGGGCCTCCCCGATGGCGCAGTGGTAGCGTCATCGCCTTGTAATCAAGGGGTCCCGGGTTCGATACCCGGTGGAGGCACAAGTGGTTCGGATCCCACTTTAAACTGTAGGTCCAGTCCCGATTAGCCTTACTGTGCATAAAGTGGACTTAAAACAACAAATCAATCCAATCCAAGTTTAATTTAATCTTAACCTCAGAAAATATGTCGGAGCATGATAGATGAATAATCGGTGCTGTAAAACTAGGATTTTTTTAAAAAAGATGATAGTCAACAGAAAAGATATAGGAACTAAAAGAAATCTTAGAATTTGCACAGCATTTGTTTACGTCACTTGCAATTTTCACAATTTAAGTGCTTGATTGTTGTGAATACATTAAAGAATAATACATAATAATTCCTCGCGACTGCACTTTAATTTTTATAGTTATTATTAATAACTGACCTTTTTTTTTTACATGATATCACACTTTTCGACATGACAAGTAAATATAGTCCTGTGTTTTATAGACCTATAGATTTATCGGGAAGAATAGTTATTACAAAAAATATTTCATCTTCTGTTTCATGTTTCGCAACCTCTAGAGGGTTCTTATTTAGAGGAATTATAATTTTGAAAATGTTGCAACCATAAAATAAAGAATGAAAATATGGGGAGAAAATGTCTGGTCAATACAAGGAAAGCATACGTTAATATTAAATAATGAGATAGGGAATAGTGTATAATAATAAATATCATGCGCTTACCCACTTAAACCTTTTTCTTTATAATTTGGTGAGTTTCTCCGATTCCTACCCCGCCGTTGAATTACACATAATCTCAACCAGAAAAAAAACATAAAGTGTAGTGAAGAATCTAAATTTCTGTATTATCGACCCATGGTAGCTAGGGACAACTCAAATTATGTCAAGTTTAGTGCTCTTTGTGCATAAACATATGATATTTAGCCCGTTCGAGCTACCCTACCGTTGCGCTTTCATATATTAACTCTTAGGTTCAGGAGAATGTAATTTTCGCTTAAAGGTTTGCTAAACATATTTTCATTATCGATTTACACGAGAAAGTCTTACCTTCGGTGAAAATAACGTTTGAATAGCCATCTCATATCGCTGTCCAATGTAAAGCTTCGGGCAACCAAATGACGAACGAAATTATTTTGTGACACAAAGGGGGGGGGGGGGGGGAGTGGCGCCGCCACCGGTAAAATTTGGCAATGAACAGCCCCATTGTTACTTTACGTCGCTTTTAGATCTCGCTGGGTTAATCGTGACTGCTGCTTTGTATTTTATATCTTCTCTGGTAGTTTCTAAGATAGGCCTATAGTGATCAAGGACGTTTTTAGGGGGGCCCAGACCATCCCCGAAAGACTAACGAAGTGTCAAATATTGTTGTATAATACGTTCATTTATTTCCGCAGAACTTACATAGAGATAAGGATTAAGTTGAGAATATACAGCCTTGCGTTAACAGTGCTTGTGAATATTTATACATACCACTACTATTAAAAGTAAGTACTACACAAAAGAGTAGGTAATGATCAGTGTCTTTAATCTTTATTTTTCCTCACTTGGACCTAACGATACTTTTGTTATTCAATATTATTATTGTTTTAATATTGACTGATTTTAAACGGTGTTATAATAATAACAATTATTATTAGCCTATTATTATTAAATGTGAAGCACTTCATTAGGACCCCTATCCCGAAATGTATTTCTAAATAGTTGCCTGCTACTGATTGACCAAAGCTCTACGAAAGCGACATATTTTGTCTCCGGAGAAACTGGAGACCTTGCATGCTGCTATGTTGTGAAAGGTTTCTGCTGATTAGCCGCTTGCCGCTTCGGTTCCAGCATTGAAAACAGCAATATAATTTCTGTATTTTTTTTTCACTTGCCGTATTTTCTGGAACACAAGGCGCACTCTTAATTGTGAGACGAAAATTTAGAATAAAAATATATATCACACTCTATTCTCAACTACCGGTATCTTATCGGTACAGTCAACCAATTTTGTACTACTGTGTAATATTTACTGCGTAATTTTCATGCACATATTTTAATGTTTTGTATAAGTAATTAGAATATTGACTGTCACTGAGAAGACATAAAGACTACTTACACGAGGCAATAGAAGCAATTGATTCTACTTAGAACAAATCAAATAATGTCGCTCAAACAACACCTTTAAAAATATATACCTATTTACAATTCACGCAACTATAATTAATAATCATTAACTATCTTTAAGCATGATAAAATATTGAAATGTAAATTTTAAGAGAGGCCGTGTCCCTTTTCTGTAATTTAACAGATTTGACTTTTGTACATTTTACAGAAACTTGTCACCAGGGGTCCGGACCCCTCTCACCGAAAGACTTACTAAGTACTGAATTTAAATAATGAAAATAATGAAATAATAAAATAACCAAAATTAAATAATGAAAATATACTTGTTCTTTAATCGAGAGTTATTTATTTCAGACGAACTAATTGGAAGGCAAGGATTAATATTGGGATCATACGACTTTGAATGACAGTATCAAAGAAGATTTAAACAATATCTGTTACTACTTACAATAATATGCATAAAATATATGCATAAAATATTAACAGGAAATTTACTTTTCGTAGTTTCCTTGTCAGGGTTTCTATTATACAATTTTTTCCAACCTTAGCTATTACCTATGCTAGATAATGAATACGTGCTGTTACGTCACTATCCTTAACCCGTCTTTTTATTTACTCATGTAATAAAAATATAATATTAATTAATTTGAATATTTTAATTAATACTGTTTTAAATTAATTTAATATAGTTAGAATTATTTTAATTACAACATTATTATTATTCTTTTTTTGAGACACTTGGTTCGGACCCCCCCCCCCTTTCGAAATATATTTCTAGATACGTGCCTGCTTCTCTTCTATATTCATCATTCATCTTCAACATCACTATTAACCCACCCAGGTATAAAAGGACGTACAACATTTAAAAATACACAAAAGTTTCACGTTTAAAATCCATTTCATGCACATATAATCTAATTGCGACTGGACCTACAGTTCTAAAGTGGGGATCCGAACCACCATCTACCTCCACCGGGTATCGAACTCTGGACCCTTTGATTACAAGGCGACTAAGTTACCACTAGATCATTGGGGATGCCCACAGAGAAATCCTTCACTGAATATCATTTATATGCACAAAAAGTTTAGCGAAAGTGGTCCAGATTCATGGACATGGATAGATTTATATTGAAAGCATGTGGACTTTCACGAAGGATAAAATACATATTTGCACAAGATTTCCTCTCCACTGATCGCTATGAAGAGACACAAGAGCAACTCCTCCCACTAGAACAGGAATAAAGAAAGGAGTCCCTTGTGATTGAAACTATTATGGAAAATACATCAAACAGTCCGCATACAAATTTCCTGTTACTCTTTTTCCCTTGACTATTACAAGCTCCGTTTAGATCTTATGCAAGGCCCCTTTCAGAATTCTTGACACATTCCCTGTAATATTAATCGACAGGCATCGAAAGGACTATTTTTCTTCGTTTGGAGTCCTGTGTGTAAACAACAGCGGAATGTAACAAGACTAATGTTCGTCCGTTGGTACGACAGGATGGGAGGACATGAAGATGTTAAATATGGATAAAGCTTCTTTGTGGTTCGCTATCAATGTGATCCAAATACTTAATACATGGAAAGCACGATCGGAAACTTGTTCTTTGATCCCAATAAATAATCGACAACAAATTGTGAGCCATGTGGAGGCACCTGTGGGTTTTCACACACTGCTTAATTTCGTAGAAACCAAACACCAAACTTGGACTGTCTGCCGTCCACCATTATTTCTTTGTTCTCCCGTATTGTTGGGAAGGCTAACTCCGGTTTGCACGCAAACTGTTCCGCCCCCTACACAGGGACACGCACAGTGTGTCATCCTTGCTGTATCCCTTTATAGTTTTACCTGCTTAGCACACTCTTAATTGTATTCGTTGTCCTTAACCATTCTTCTGTCATTATTCTTTGGTGCTTAATGATCCAAAGCTGTTGATGATTATTGAAGGAAAACATCAAACAAGAACCGCAAGAAATGAGGAAATCTGTGTAATTAATTTCATAGAGCTAATTAGAAGCGGGGTGACACGAAGAAAAGTTGAATCTGGTACTCGCAAACTTTTCTTTTCCACATCTGCATGCATAATATGTCGTATAGTCACCGGCAATAAAAAATGAGACACTTAGAACCTGGAACATTCGCTTCACTGCATGACGTTATGCGTGTTGCATAAATCTACAGTGATGAGCGAACTTCAATAAAATTTCAGGACCGAAGTGTCTCACATTTACTACAGGGCACTGTACAACCATATTTATTTATTTATTTATTTATTAACCAGTCGCCTATGACAGAGCGAATACTCCAATAAAATATGCATTACAATTTGCTATATACAAATATCATTTACATAAATACAAAAATACAAACACATAGTAGTTATTACACAAAAACTTATACAAATACAAAGGTTACACAAATACAAAAAAAATACATATTTATATATCATACATTTTACAGAGGAGAAAACTAAAGAACAGAAGAAACAAAAAATAAACAAAGAAAGAAAAGTAACAAGCTATAAAAGCTTGAGAATAATAAGGAAATTATACAAATTATACAAATACCACTATGTAAATGAGAAACACCAATAATAATGAATACAAAGCAAGGTTTAAATTTGAATTCATTTATATGTATACAATTTTGATTATAGATATACGAGATAAAAGCTACAAATTCCTATTTGAGACTATAAATATATCACTTCAAAATTGGATCTGTTTTATTTGTATATTATACATAAAATGTTATTTAAACTATATAAAAAGTTTTTAATATTAAAAGGAAAATCCAAATCAATTCCATTCCAGACAATATTATTGTGTTTACTTAATAATCTAATGATTGGAGAATTTTGATGGAATCTTGTGTTTGATTTATTGCAGTAAATAATAATAATACCTTATAAGTGACATTAAAGTTTATCAACTGTAAGAGATTTTCACACTCAAGTATACCGTTAATAAGTTTGTATAGTAACATATGGTCAGCCATTTCGCGATCTTCGTTAGTTTGGTTTGATTTGCAATCCTGGCTCCACTTATGCGAACATAATGAATTACCCACACCCAGAGTGCTATTTGAAGCGGTCTCCCTGGTTTCTGAATCCCAATTCTCGTTGGCAAATTTTGGCACTTAGGAGGAGCAAGTTTGTGTGTGTGTACGCCGGAATTGAACTTTACTGTTTTATCATATAAAACCCTTACTGGCCTATCCATAAATGTGAGCAGTGTGATATTTGAAAAATTGTCAACGTGTGTGGGAAATAGTTACTAGATCCCGTACTTCTAGATTCCGTAGTGCACGTCTGTGTGTACAGAAAATCATGAAATTGAACATGTTATCACCACGTATCTACGAAAAATTCTGCAATGGACTATATTTTAGGCGAAGATACCGGTTTTGCTCTGGTCTGTCAACTGATCTTGTCATGGAACCAAAATTTATCGTATCATATTAGTTGAACATATTGAAAGTAGTGGCGATTAGGCGGGCATGGGGGAGCATTTGCCCTTCCCGCCAATTTATGGCCCCTCACCATGGCCTCTTAATGCTAAGCCTTGTCAACCAAGATAAAGTAAATGTCCTTAATGCAAACAACTTTTCAGGTAACAAGGTAGTCACGTGAAAATTGTTTCCTTGCTGACTGTAAAAGCCATGAGGCATTGCTTGTTTTCAGTATACTCCAGTTTGTGATTGAAATTATAATCGAAAATAGGCCTACATCAAAACAGTCCGCACACAAATTTCCAGTTACTCGGCTTCCCTTGACTATTACAAGCCAGTTTAGATCTTATGCAAGGCCCCTTTAAGAATTCTTTACACACTCTCTGTAATACTATTAATCGACAATCATCGGAAGGACTATTTTTCTTCGTTTGGAGCCCCTGTGTGTAAACAACAGCGGAATGTAACAAAACTAATGTTCGTCCGTTGGTACAATTGTTTTTTTAAATGTTTTTTTTTTTTTTTAATTCTCCGCTAAAAATGTGTTGACTGTTCATTTTAATTCAGTTTATTGTGAAAAGTCACTGCAGTTTGTATTTTCAGTGACAATTCATGGTGAAAATGAACATATTTCCCAGTCCGTCATTAATCATAGTGGTTCTTACAGGAAGTATTACCCCCCCTCCCTTTCGGAACGAACTATATTAAATTTAAAAAGTTTGCACTGTTGTCCATTGAATTACTTATTACCTGTTAAGGAGAGAGAAATATTTTTTAAATATTATTATTGCCTTTTACTTGGCATTATTAGGTCACTTTTACTTGGCATTTTTCGTGAATTTTTAGGTCATTAATTGCCTTGCCATAGTGATTTAGATAAAATTGATTTAAAGCAACTCAAACTCGGAACCTTTGATGTCCACATCGAGTACAACCATTCAACATGCTCTCATATCTCGCAAGGGACAGGAAATGACAAACATTAGAATGACGAGCTTTGAGCATTATTCCCACCAATGAGATTAGATGAGGAAATGGAAACAAGGAAAGCAAGAAAAAAAATTGTCAACCGCCGGCGCCACCGTGTGTCGGAAGGGGCGTGACGTCATTCTCCTCATCAAACATGAATTAGCGCTAAGAGCCAGGTCTCCTAATAACACAGCAGCCTCAATGGAGATGAATGGATTCGGGGATGACGATATGCGTCTCCTTATTGAAGCTTCCGCCGTAATTCCGGTGACGGTTTAAGAAACACTTATGCGAGTCACTACAGGGTGGTCCTAAAGTATTGAATCATGTCGGTATTGTTTTCTGATGGCAGGTGAGCTATGGTACTGTCAGGGGCGACTCAAGATAAAATTTTCACCCGGCGAAGTGGATTTTTGGCACAACCTGTACTTTCCACCATGCCACCCTTACCCTTACCTTATACCTTCCTCGAATAAGAAAATGGTAATTTACTTTTCTAATGATGAAAAATAATGATCGTAATTATTAAGTACATACAACCTGGAATGTGTCGCCCTTTGAACTTATTTTATCAGATGCAAAATGTTTCCAGGAAAGAGCCTCCTTGAGAGGTCCAAAGAACCAATCGCTTGTTGCTAAGTCCGGTGAATAAGGGGGATGTGCTATAACTTTCATACGTTAGTCCTCAATGGTTTAAACAGTCGCAGCAATAGTATGTGGACGGGCGTTGTCGTTTTTAAGCAAATTAATTTCGAGACAAGTCCAGGACGTTTTCATCTTATTACGATCCCGCAGTAAAGCACTATATGATTCACTGTTCACTGTCGTACCATTGGTAAGGTAATCTTCAAGCATGACACCATTCCTGTCCCAAAAAACAGTCAACATAACTTTTCCAGCAGACGGTTGCCATCTCGCTTTCTTGGGCCTAAGAGAGCATGGATGCTTTCAGGGCAAAATAAATGGATCCAAGACTCATCCCCAGTAACTATATCCGACCAATGAAGTCGTCCCTCTCAGCTTTTCAGCTCTATAGCGTTCCAGAAGGTGTTTACAGGCAACCAAACGTCTGTTTTTCAAATCTTGCGTCAGATGACGTGGGATCCATCTAGGGAAACTCACATAGAACATCCATGCACAGGTGTCGTCAAGTTTCTAGGCTACATGATTTTAAAATATACTTATTATACGCAGCAGTAACTTCAATTAATTCTTGCCTGCACAAAGCCAATTCTTTTAAAAGGAAATAGCCACAGGCAGTCAACCACTGATTAAATTCTGTTTCCCGCAGACTTTTTACTGTACTGTTGCTATAGTATATTTAGGCCTATGCCCTTTAAATACACCATAATGAACGTGTTTTGTTGCTATTAACGGAGTTTTAATGCACTTTCTACTGTTCTTTTAGGTTATTTCAGTTAATCCGGACTTTCGTTAAATCGGTCAACTTATCCCCCCCATTAGCCTGGATTAACGAGGTTTTACTGTAGTATGAATTTCTGTTACCACTTTTACTTGCCAAATATCTATGAAACTACGCGATAAATGAAAAAATGGTTTCTGCAAAAGTTGTTCTTTTTGTAAGATGAATGAAAATATTAAACAAAAAAAAATCGGTTTCCATTTTTCAAAAAATTGAGTGACTTTCAAATGAGCTTCAAAATCGCCACCTACTAAAACATACATAATGACATTCTCTATCCCCCATAAAGCCAATTAACTTTAATTTAAAACATTTCTTTCGAAAGTGGTTCATTTTTTTTAACCAACTTAAATGATCCACCCTGTTTATGCACACCTTATGTCTCGAGAATCTGTAAAGCAAGCCCGCCATAACTGTATAGAAGGGGAGAAAGCGAATGGACGGAGCAAAGCAGTGAGCGCTGCTGAAAACGGCTGTCAGGAGTAGCCGCGTTTTCGCCTCCATGCATCCACTTCCCCTCTCACACGTCTATTGGTCGAACCCTATCTAGTCGCTGCTTGACAGAGGTTTATTTTCTTTCACTTGCGGCCTCCCCGATGGCACAGTGGTTGCGTCGTCGCCTTGTAATCAAGGGTCCCGGGTTCGATACCCGGTATAGGCACAAGTGGTTCGGATCCCACTTTAAACTGTATGTCCAGTCCCGATTAGCCTTACTGTGCATAAAGTGGACTTAAAACAACAAATCAATCAATCAATCTTTCACTTACTCCATAGATTCAAAGGACAGGGCATAGGCAAATGGGAGCAAAATTTACATAGCTAGTTCTCGCATGATGGTTTTTGTGCGCCATATTGAAACGTGAAATTCAAATTGAGCACATGACAAATTATCCAAAGAATTTAGCTGATACAAGAATTCCAAAGTAAAGTACAATATTTATACGACAGTTATTGTAGCCAAAATGTGTACGATTTTCCCCCACTCCCCTCCCAAACTTCGCAATATATCAAAACATTTTACTGCAAATAATCCTCTAAAACTAGGCTACTGCCAGGCTACTAATACAAAGATTCGAACATATCAGCAAAATTTGGAGCTACACATAACATTCAGTGAATCTTCCGCCATCTTTGAACGGTTCGACCGATTTTCCTCAAATGCAATACCAGATCAGTTGACATATCCTGAATTTCTCCTCAAAATCTGTAATTTTGCTGCAGATATTGTAGTCACAATATTGGTGTCTTGTCCCAATTTCGATTCCCACAATTTTAAATTACAGAGATTTCATTTAAAACCTACCGAGTTATGGTAATGCCCTAAAACTAACTGCGTTACGTATCTTCTTCTCCAGAAATGTGTAGTCGACAGAAAAATTGGAATAGGTTTTTCGTCCGCCATCTTGAAATGTACTGACAAATTTTGGTCGCATACAAACCAGTTTGCGAATTAACGTGGGGGATGCTGGGGATTTCCCCCTCACAAGAAATGTTATCCCTGGCAAAAAAAATAATATTTATTTCCCTGCCAGGCATGTTTTATCCCCATGAAAGGAAATTGACTTGAAAGCATTTAATATACCATGTCTTAACGATCACAAACACAATTGAAAAACCGTTCGTGTCCGTCCAATCATCCAAGATTTCCCTGCCGAAAAGTATGCAGCCTTGTGGATTAAAGGGCACGATTCTGCAAACGATCACCCTCACCGAACCCAGACAATAGGCAGTTTACCACTTCGCACTGTTGCCAACTTAGCTCTTTTGGAAACAGATCTGGCTCTTTCAGCACTCGTTTGGCTGTGAACTGGGCCGTTCGCTCCCCCTCCACCACTATGATGCCATCATTGGCTCCTGCCCACATAGACTAACTTTTGCCTTGAGTATATAGGCTACGTATTTTGCACTTGATATTGTTATATTGACTGCGTCGCACTATAACCTCTTACATCTCCAGCTACTTTTTTTTAGCGCCGTGGCCGAGGTGAAGATGACAATATTGTTATCCGGGAATCATTTATTTTCGATTTCATACGACAATCGGTGGATTATTGAAATGGGTGATGCCGCCAGATCTAGACGGTGAAAACTAAGAATAAATTGTCATCACTTTAAACTGAACGGTAATAACAGCGCCTCCACCCCTCTGACACCTAAAATTATCCTTGGAGGCACTTTCGTAAATCTAGGTCTTTTAAAGTCAACTTTAGCTCTATTTAAGGTGAAATTTAGCTCTTTTATGCGCATTAGGTTTGGGAACACTGCCGAGATGGCCGTAGAAGGCAAGGAGAAATGCATTACGTTTGTGGAGCATTATTTTATTTGTTCTCTAGGGAATAATGCGTAGAAAAGTACATGGATGGAAAAAGAACACGTTGAAAAATGTCTTGGTCGTAGGAAAAGTCGAAACTCCCATTTAATTAGCCGTAACTTGGAGTTGAAGTTGATTCCCCATAAGGAATACATGGGATTCTGTAAATAGTTATTCATCATATTTTTCAAACATGATGTCTACTCTTGTCCAGTAGGAGGTTTTCTAGTAGCAGTGCCCATTCTGACGATATTGAAATAACTACACAACTGGTGCAAAACTGTCACTCTTCCCCTTAATAATGTTTTCCAGAAAGACAATGGGGGAGATAATATGGCTGTTAAAATACTAATCGATTTGGTTATATTTTCAGAAAAGTGTGACGATATTTAAACTTTATTTGCTTCACTTCACTTCAACATCGAATAGTAGGAGGACGTCAGAGCCTTACCTGTATTTGGTCTCATGTTATCGACTTGGAGTCAAATTGATTCGTAATACAATTTTGGTCAGTAAGTTTCACAGGACGCTGTCAAGCTGTTCAAAAGTGTGACGATTCAAAGTGAAATTGACATTTTTTTCACCTCCTCTCGCCTTTTGATTTAATATTCCCGCACCAGGAGAAGAGAAACGTCAAAGAAACAAGGTCAGAAAGTATAGAAGATCGCCTCCCTGCCATCTGCAAACAATGAGAGTCTAAGTGCTCTTGTTCAACTCGCTTGTAGGACGTGATGGCATAAAAGATATGGCAAAGACGTCAGTGTCATTTGCCGTTCCCGCGCTCTGACAGCTTCCTTTGTTTGCTGACTCCATTTTGTAGGCGTCACGCGCTGCGAAGGAGTCCATTTTGTTAATAACTTCCTGGAGCGAATTGATTCCAATGCTGCTTTTTGCATAACGGTATAATCTGGCTTCCAAATAGAGGGACCACGTTTCGCCCAGAGAAATGACAAGATGTCTTTCTTGAGCATATTTATCGCAGCTGCGTTGGCGTTCTCGTTTTTTTTTTCTTTTCGTTTTAGATGTTCTTTGGCTTCTCCCAGCTTAATTGTTTGTTCTGTCAATGTTGAAAATGTCTCTTACTTCCAACGCTCTTTCGAAATATTCAGTGCGCGAATTGATCTTAGTGTATTTTCCAAAGGAAAAGGATAGAAGTTGAGACAGTGACAGCACCAGACATAGGTGTGCGCACGGGGGTAGGGGGGCAAGACGAGCCATTTGCTCCCCCCCCTAACCATGGACATCTGCAGATTTTTTACAGTGAGGAGCAAGCAAGGTATTTTTTTTTCAGGGGATAAAAGATTTCCCTTATTATAATGTTGCCCTCTCATAAAAACACCACTTGAGTTTGAAATTATCACGTTCCTGCGTGGCATGTATGTAACCGCTGTTACCGCAGGTAACAACGAAATATAAAGAATTGTAGAACCTGTCTTAAAATGTTATTACAAACATAAACTGGTAATATTGTAAAGTAAATATTGCAAACTGACATTTTTTCTGACACCGGCAAAAGCGAAGAGGAGGACTGTTCCGGTATCCTCCTGAGGCAACATGAGGAAAGGGCCCTGAGCCCACGCAAGGAAGACTTCGCGTTGCGGCAAAGACTGACCGCAGGAGGAGAAGGCGGGTGATTGCCATGCCTGTTTAGCCGCCACAGTTGCCGGTGATCCTTACCGGATACAGATGAGTGTTGCCATATTCAATTTACAGAAAAGAGCTAAGTCACCTAATCGGGTTTATCTTACGCTGAAGGTGTCCATTCACACTGGGGAACGATGACGCACTGGTAGCATCGCCGCCTTGTAATCAAGGGGTCCCGTGTTCGATACCCGGTGGAGGCACAAGTGGTTCGGATCCCACTTTAAACTGTAGGTCCAGTACCGATTAGCCTTACTGTGCATAAAGTGGACATAAAACACCAAATTAAAATAAAGAAAGGTCAAATCACACTGGGGAAAAGCAAAGTATCAAGTGATATTTTGTATTTACACTAAATATCAGCGATTACGAAAGTCCTCTTTGTCCTCTTTCGACATCATGGGCGAGAAGGAGAGAAGAGGGATGGTGATGGTCAAGGGGTCCGCTGTCCTTCTAAAAATGTCAACCTAAAATTCTATATTTCACACATTTGGGAGCTCCTTGCCCCCCCCCCCCCTCCCCTCTTCCGGACGTCCATGCCCTAAAGCTAAGGAGACAAATTTATGGTAAATAAAAACTGAGGAGAGCGGTAATTAAAATGTTAGATCAGCGGTATATACCAGCGGTGGAAAAAAAAATTGGCATACACTTTTCATCATGAGAGGAAACAACATACAAAGAGCTATAAATTGATAAACTACTTCATTTTTATATACTGTACACATACACAAGTACTCAGCTGTCCAACCAAAAAGATTGATTGATTGATTGATTTAGTTTATTTTACTTCGCGTCTTGTGCCTCTTGGCTAATTTGCGAAGATGGGGATGAGTGATGAAATGATGAAATTGATGAATGGACATTCACAAACAACCAAGCTCGAGCGGGATTCGAACCCGGGACGCTTGGCCTCAAAACAAAAAAAAAAAAAAAACATCAACACAAAATCAGTTCATTTCTAAATTGCATATTTGGGGGAAGAAAGGAATGCAGCTTGACAGGGAGCGAAGTTTTCGAACTGAGATTATGTGCATGGGAAATCCCAAATTTGCAGCGTCTTCCTGGTGTGATCGAAGATAAAACGTTCTTCAGCTGCAAGTGGTAGGAAACTTTAGGCAAACGTTTCGTTACAAATCGACAGTTTGCGCGCACAACCTCGATTGCAAGTTTTGCGTGTTTTCTACTTAATTTGATGATATTTCACGGTTATTTCGCGAAAAAGCGTTCATTTCGTGGAAAAGCACACATTTCGCATTACTTCGCGAATAAAACTCATGCATATTTCATCATTGGGGGTGTAGTTACGTGCAGAATGTTCAAAATTGCATTTTTTTTCGCATTTCGCGATTTCGCGCATCGCGAAAATTCAATGTCCCTACCTATAGCTATGCTTTCACCTAGAAATTCAGTATAGAGGAATCTTATCGCCGTTATTAAACAATATAAAGCAGAAATTGCTTTGCCCCCCCCCCCCCCTAAGTCGGTACCTATGTTTTGCTTCCCCCTAATCAGAGGGTCCGCGCACGCCTATGGCACCAGAGGCGGGTAGGAGGTGGCAAACTCCCCTAGATTGATTAGTTTCTCTTATTACCGATCCCCAGGAAACAAGAAACAATATATAAATAAATGCTCCTTTAGTCCAGATGTGCATTCTTTGTATGGTGGGTTAGGTACGGATAAATGTAATGTTACCCCCCAGAAAAGTTGCCGCCCCCTTCTGCTTCCCCTATTCTTTTCTATTGCCGCTGTCCTGTTACAAGCCTCCTGGCAATGCATCGAACCTGAAGGACGGAGTGGTTACCATGGCGCGCTAAGACTCCAGGAGTCCATGGTTCTAATCCCGACCTGGGCATGAATGTTCTTTGTGAGTCTCCCGACATAAATTTCATCATATCATCATTCATTCTCATCTTCGCTGTTAGCGAAAAATGGCAGAAAAGCGAAGTAAAATTAAACAAATTAATCAATAATGTTACTGATTTTCTTTTTTCAGGTTTCAAAATTTCACTCATTCTGTACTCACGCACACAAACAATATTACAATGGAAAACTCCTCTTGATGCCGTCTACAAGCTGTGAAAAAACCTTGTCACTGTTGTAACCCCCCCTACCTTCCCTCTCTCACACACCAAACATATATGTATGTGTCAGGCACGTATCTAGAAATATATTTCGGAGGGGGTCCGAACCAATGTCTCAGAAATAATTATAATAATAATATATTAATTGAATTATAATTAAAATGTTAAAAAATGTATTAAATTAATTAATGTATTGTTATTATTGCATCAAGGACGGTATAGGAATGGATATATATATATAACAGCACGTATTCATTATCTAGCGCATATATATTCAAGATCACCAAAATTTGTGTAAAAACAAAGCAAGGATATTAATGTCAAATAGATAAAGAATTGGATACTTCTTCAATAACAAAATAGAATGTTAGATCCAGTTAACGGAAAGTAAAATTCCTGATTAATATTTTATGCATATTATCATAATTAGTAATATGCATAAATCTTCTTTGGTACTGTCCTTCAAAGCCATAGGCTCCCAATATAATTCTTGCCTTTCAATAAGTTCAAAGGAAAGAAATAAGGATCGATTATACAAAAATGCTAAACAAGTAAATTTTCATTATTTAATTTATAAACTTGTTAATTCTTTGTGAGGGCCGGACCCCATGGGCCCTCCCCCTAAATACGTGCTTGGTATGTGTGTGTGTGTGTGTGTGTGTGTGCCGACCTCAGTGGCACAGTGGTTTTCACAGCACTCTACGAAGGCAAGGGTTCCGGGTTCGAATCCTGGCCTGGAAAGTGGAAATGCATGTTATTTGTGAGTGTCCCTTCATCAATTTCATGACATAATCACTCATCGTCGCGATTAGCCGAAAGTGGAAGAAAAGTGACGCTCAATAGACTAACAAAATTCAGATTTGTGTGTGTGTTTCCGCTAAGAGGACTTATATCTATACTTTGTTTCGGGAATCTGGGGATCAGCGTCGCGCATAACGGTAGTGAAGGGGAGGAAGCGAGTGGATGGAGCAGAGCAGTCCGCGCTCCTGCAAACGACTGGTTGATGGCTGGGTTTTCCCTTCCATACGGTCACTATCCCTCGCACGCGTTTATTGGCGTCCTCTGGAGTCAGTACTTGCGCAGTGGACGTGTTTTGGTTCTCCTGGTCAGAGTGTACATTATCTTGCTTGCTGGAGAGCTGTAAATGCTGGACTGGTCAACCCTCTGCCAAAAAGGACAACGTCAAGTATGTTTATTTTAGGCTCGTACAGCAGGGTGCAAAATCCTGGGAGGGACAGGGGTAGTGTTGCCCACGGGATGAGACGGGACAGGCTTTTAAAAATTCGAGACGAGACGAGATTGATCATGTGTCCCGAGACAAACGAATATTTTCGAGAAGAGCATTTCCACGAGACGAGACGGGCCAAAGTCTCGTCTCGTGGGCAACACTAGACAGGGGAGATTTCCCCCCACCAAAAATCTTGTTCTTAAAAATCCCCCCCCACAAAATGTTCCGGGGGGGAGAGCTTTTGTTATAACAACATAGGATAAGCAATTAGTGTTGACATAAAAGATACTTTACTAAGAATATTATCGAAAACACACACAAAGTCGAGTAGTATTGTACTCACTCTCACTCTCTCTCTCTCTCTCTCTCTCTCTCTCTCTCTCTCTCTCTCTCTCTCTCTCTCTCTCTCTCAAGACATCATTAACAGATATACGCCAGTAATAATATACGCACAATACAAGTAAAACAAGAATGCAAGAAAAACATAACTATGAAATCTAATTGATTTATATTAATATAAACCAAAAATTTAACCAAATATTATACATAATGAAACTATTTCAAATATTTTGTAATATATAGACATCTTTAATAATTTAGTAAAATAAGTTTGCTTGTTTATAAATATCTTACATATATATTTACTTAAAGTAAGAAGTTAATTAATTTTATGTATTTAATTACAATGCATACCTTATAAATATGCATATCACATAATATATACAGGGTGTTCCGGGAGGAAGCGGCAATACTTTGGGAACTGGTAGTATGGGTAATTCTAAGCAAAAAAGTTCATATGCACATGGGTCCGATTTTGAACGACAAAGAGGATAAATAAAGGAAGAAATAAATGTAGAATTGCTCATTCCAGTCCGTTGATCATTCAACATCTGAATTCCACCTACCCTATTCGATGAATTGGTCGTTCTCGTCGTCGTGGTAGTGGTCTGGTTCCGTGACCATCTCGTTCTCCCGACCTAACCCCTCTTGATTTCTGTTTACGGGGGTGGATGAAGCAGGAGGTTTACCGGGAAAGGGTGAATACAAGGTATGAACTGCACATTCGCATTATGAAGACTGCTGCGTTAATCCGCGAACATCATCGGGAACTTTGTAGTGTAACACAAGATGTCCTCCGACGCGCTCAGAAGTGCATTGATGTTGGTGCTGGTATTTTTGAGAATCTGCTCTGACCCGCTATAATTTCTGTGGCCTTTTCCCTCCTCACATTCGTTCATGTGAGTACTGACCAGCAGGAGTTAACATTTCATTTTTCTACATTTATTGCTTGCTTCATAACTTAATTTTACTTAATTATCGTGTACTAATTACTGCTACGCCACAAATTCATGCAATAAAGATTAGTATCAGCATGTCCCTTCTCATATTTACTTACACAATTAACATTACATTGCCATGTTTTACTTGTTACTGTTTTTGTTTACGTTATATATATATATATATATATATATATATATATATATATATATATATATATATATATATATATATATGCATGTATGTATGTATATGTATATCATATGCGTGTCTGTTAGATTAAGCTCTTCTCCCCCTCAAGCAGTCGTCACCATTACGCCAACGAGGACACAAGACAACTCTCTGGCGTCGCCACTGGAGCGAAAACAACCAAAGACAGAAATGTCCCACATCACAAAATTACTCAGCACGCTACTGCATAAAGAATTTATAAACTTTTGGCAAAGCACATATTAAAACTTTTATTTGAATCGTACCTCCATTGTAGCACAATAAGAATAACCTGCACTACTCACAATGTGGAGCCCTTCCCATACACTTTTAATACATGCCAAACGACCAAAAGAGTGTTCTAGAATGTGCTCGAAAATTTATTCATTTTCAACGGTTTTAGCCATTCCTGTATAGTTACGAAGTCGCTATTATGCTAAAAGAGCAAGGACAATGTCTGCCAATAGCTTTCGTAGAACGATCATGAATATGAAATTCCGTCTCGAGACACGAGAAACCGTCTCCACAGAGCAATATCGGCAAACAAGAAAACACGTGGGCATCTGCGACAGATGGGATCACTCATTAATGATCTGGATCCGTGCACTTGCGTGCGGTCGTGAATGTTCCTCTGGTCCTGGATGTTTGTTGTTTGCTTTGCCTCCGTGCGTGTAGAAGCAAGTGTCATTATTCCGCCTCTGGGAACCGAACAGCTGACCCTGCTAGGAGTTTTAATGCTTAATAATTACTCGCCTTACTTAATCCCGCTTTGCTCTTTTGCCCAACGACACGCGAGTTCGTGCGTCTCCCAGCGTGTTCCATCTTTTGGCCGCAAGGCGCCGACCCACGGGTAGGGCGGTAGGGGCAATCGCTCCTCCAAACTGCTATTTTTTTCCCGATATATTATTGATTCATTCATTGTTTTCTGCCCAGGGGCAACCTTGCAACCTCCATGCTGTTCATCTCTTTGACACATTAATTTTGATGTCGTCAATCATTTGGAATCTTCGTTTTCCCCGGATTCTCTCTCCCTCGACCATTCCTTCAATAGCATACATTAGGATACAGTTTCTTCTCATCCAGTGGCCCAACCAACTCATTTTTCTTTTCATGTTTATCTCCAGCATTGATCTCTTTTCTCCAACTCTTTCTAGCACTGTTTCATTTCTCTTTTTTTGTCGTATCCATAACCACATTTCTAGAACTTCCAGTCGCTTCTCTTTGTTCTCAGTGTCCATGTTTCCTAACCACATAGAGCTACACTCCATACAAAGCACTTAATTAGTCTTTTCCTCAGTTCTATGTTCATAGATGCACAGAAAATATTTTTATCTTTACTGAAGGCTTCCTTCGCCATTGCTATTCTTACTTTTATTTCTTGGCTGCATTTCATATCTTTCCTTATGATGCATCCAAGATATTTAAAGCTATCTACTTGATCGATTCTCTTACCTCTGATACTCACATTGATTTTCATCTCAAACTGTTCACAGTAGACATTAATTCTGCTAGCATGGCATTTATGGTTCTTTCATTTTCTGTCAACAGAGCCATGTTATCTACAAACCTTATACAATTTCAGAAGTCTTTCCCTGATTACAAACTTTATTCATATCCGCTATATGCAAGGTAGAGATGTGAAAGTGGTGCCAAAATGTTGGAAAACTAAACAAGTTTATTTGTTGCAGGTTTGAGAGTGATTGAGGAGGCGATGTAAACAGCTTGTTGATTCCGAAATTTTTTGTTGATACAATATATTCACATTTTTACCGTTCGTCAGTGTTATTATTTGATGTTTTTCAGGTATCTGGTATTATGCTATTAGTGTGTTATTATTGTTCGAGTCTACATATCTAAGGTAAACAAAACAGTGTAACATTTCAAGGTATTTATCTCCGCCTCGCACTAGTACGGCAATAAACGACCGTCTCAGTACCGAACTAAAAATCGTGGACCATAAGTAAAAGTCACGACCGGTTTCCCGTACCCATAATGACGTCTGGCCCCGTGCCGGGGTATGAATGATACGTCATTCCGGGGACCGCGAGTGCACTTATTACACAGCAACTTAGTGTTTCTTAATATGGAAACAAGGCTTCATTATATTACAATCAGATTAAGCTCAAAATGAACAATTGAAAAGAAGGTTGCTTCGTTTCTATCTCTTTGTTATTTTATTTATCTATTTTCAAGCAGTTTCTATATCTCACTTTCTTTTCTTCATTCTATTTGTTCTTCCTCTCTTCTTTCTCTCTTTTTCCCTTTTTTGTCATTTTGCTTAGCATAGGCTATTCATTCCACCTTAATAAGTTCCTTCCTTACTCTCTTCCATGTGTACTTCTCTTATGTTATCGCTTTTTCTATTTATTTATATTTCTTTGCCTCTCTCTCTCTCTCTCTCTCTCTCTCTCTCTCTCTCTCTCTCTCTCTCTCTCTCTCCTTCTAGCTCTGCAATACAAGATTCAGAAACGTATATCATTTTGGTGAGCGTGAGGGTGAGCTATCCTCGCTTCTGGTGGAAACTCTTCTGGCCCAAGGATTGAACCCAAAAACCTTGACTTCTCAGTACGTTACGCTACCTACGGAAGTCGGCCATTCTTTGTTCTTATCCGACTATTGCTGGCAACTGTTGTATCCGAACAAAGCCTCTTCATACACGAGACAATTAAATCCCATTATACACCTTGGTGATAAACAACACACACAGGAAATCCCAATTTAACTTTCTCTCTCTCGGACGTTTGAAATGACGTAGCAACATGGCCGACCCATCTGCAAGCAAATTAGATGCCGCTACCATTTGACAGTCCTCCCGGACAAGACAGTCAAATTGAGCTGCATTGTTGGCAAGCTGTCACGGCTTGCAGGGCATCAAACGTGTGACGAGTTTACAAAGGCAAAATTGTTCTCGTAAATGACGTCACTGCCCCTTCACAACATATCCACGCCGACAGTCAAACCCGTCCCCTCCCCATGACAACAACTGTAGGTGGCTTTGTTATCCGTAGCCGCAAACACGGCTTCGCGTCCAGTGACAGGTGATATTGTCATCTTGTTTCCAATTTGTAACCCGCGCTGGTTCCAACAATGCAGCAATGAAGAAATAGGTCGATACGTGTCGCGGGTGGATGTGGTCCTCCTGCTGCCCACTTTGACGAACGGTAATCGATGGCTAAATAGTGCCTTTGGCCCGCCCACTCCAAAGGTTTTCGCACCGTGTTTCCTAGTAAATATGGCAGGAATGTTTCCAAAGCTTTTAGTCAATAAATCAATCAGTCTTCATTGCCCGTACCGTGGTTTTTACCTTCAGGAATGCAAAACATTTGACATTCGCTTTGGTGTGGCAAGTTGTTGTAGCTCAGGCAGAAGTAAGATATGATATTTATTGATGTTTAAGATACAAGCCCTTGGGTTGTGCGTATCCTACAATATTGTTATGTAAACACCCCGCCTTAAACATGCACCACATTGATCATACATTTAGAAACATTTATAAACAGAAACATTTAGAAAAGATACATATGTACATGTACCGTGCGTTCATTTCGATCTTCAGCCGAAAGATCGGAAGAAGCGTGGTGGGCGGCGCTGACGGAGATGCCGACATTTGTGCCCTGTAATGCCCGCTTATATTTATGGACATATGCAGACATTTATATAAATATTGCAAAACGAGCACTAACCTGTGTTATAAGAGTACGGTTTTAATTTTAGTAGCTTAGTGGCTGTATGTGCTGATGATTTTGACAAACCCATCTCCTGTGAAACACGGCGTAGAGGTTTGTTTGGAAAACGTTCTAACGCTGCACCAATTTCATCGAGTTTTGCTTCGGTTAGAATCCGTCGTTTTTGCTTAGGTGTTTTAAAATTTAACGATCCAGTTTCTCGTAATTTAAGGACAAGATGTCTAACCGTATATCTATGTGGAGGTGAAACGCCTGGGAATTTCTGTACAAATTGCCTTCACACGTCTCGACACAAGGCTGTTTTCGCGTAAGTGTCATACATAAGAATTCAAGTAACCAATAATATCACTCTTGCGCACAGTACGAAATTAACACGCTCTTGGTTTACATCTGCTCGCCACTATATTCACAGCTCTGTCTTCATCTAGTTGCGAAGGGACAACAAACTCGAGCTCGGAGATTTCGGATTGCAAGGAAGCTCACGAAAACCATTGACTTTTAACGGTTTCGTCTACAGCGTAATCTTGATACAGTGTTGCACATTCGAAACCTCCAAACGATCCCCATCGACACAAAACTCTTTCAAAGATACGTATAAACTTAAGCAGGACGTAACTGGTCAAAACTATGATTAAAATGTTTTATTATCTGTGGCCCTTAACATCGTTTCTAAAGCGGATTTATTTGAGTATATAAGGGCAGAACTAGGATGAATTACAGAAGAACTTTTGCGTGTTATAACACAGGTTAGTGCTCGTTTTTTGCAATATTTATATAAATGTTTGCATATGTCCATAAAAATTAGCGAGCATTACAGGCCGCAAATGTCGGCATCCCCGTCAGCGCCGCCCGCAACGCTTCTCCCGATCTCTTGGCTGAAGATCGAAATGAACGCACGGTATAAATGACAATATGTCCCTCTTCTAATATTTGAGATTGTTCATTATCACTACCTTCACAAGTATGCACTCCACGCTCGGCCAATGCCTGAGTCACTGTTTCGTACCCTTTACTTTCACTGACCCCTTGCAACATTTTCCTGTACTCCCTCCAAACTGCATGTAAATAGAAGCCCAGGGCTTTGATGTTTGCATTCGTTATATCACTCCTCTCCTCCCTACATACAGCCTGGATTGTCTGCTCAATGCTGTCCCTTGCACTGACCCCCATTTGCGTTGTCTCAGAAGCGCCGACCAAACACACTGATGCAGGATGTGAGCCTTCGCCTCCTCTTCGCCGCATAACGTGCAGATGGCACGACCGTCCGGCCCGTTGAGTTTGTGTTGCCTCCACCCCCCTAGCAGGAACCAGGCGAGTCCACTTCTTTGCTGGTACGTACATGTATCAATGTATCGTTTTCGCATCACCAGGGAGGGGGGAAATTTGAACTCTGTGTACAATCACAGATAAGTGGGATGGCAAAGATAAAGACGGAATTATACGGTATAGGACTGGGGAGGATGAGTGTGGGAAGAGGGAATAGAGGGGAGAATTGATATGCAGATGGTAGGGGCCATACGTGCCAGACTGGAAGATATTAACAAACAGAAAATTTTGGCAAAATGCGACGCAAAAATATCGTTAACATCTGCGAAAATATTGGATACGGATCGAGAATGGGGAAGGAGGAACTACGTGGATTTGTGTGGGGCAAAAGAAAGGTCAGGATTGGCCTGGTTCAGACTGGGGGATGGGCACAAGTTAAAATAAAACGGGAGGACGGGAGCGTAGAATGTCCGCTATGCTGTGAAGACGAGACGAAATTTCACATTCTCCTCCAGTGCATAGAAACAGGGGAGGCAAGACAAAAATATATCAGGGAAATAAATGAAGATAACATTGAGAATATAATGACAAGCGTTGTTAAGAGGGAGAGACCGAGAGGGGGGGGGAGGCGAAAATAAGGAATCTGGGAACTTTCCTGCAGTATATCTGCGCAAAGAGAGCGAAGAAGCTCAGTGGGGATAGCGAACTCGTGTGAAAAGGGGGGGGGACTACTAAATAAATAAATAGATGTGAGAAGATTGAGGAATCACTCAGGTAACAGTGCAAGTGTAGTGAAAGAGTTAAAATGAAATAGTGTTTGTGAACTCCCAAGCAGTGTGAATGTGGAAGTAGACTGAGAGGAGGAAGGGTGTAGGGAAATTGTACTAAACATTTCTCATCGTTGTATGGTATGTACAGCTGTAAAGGCTCATACTAGAAACAAATTATATTCTATTCTATTCTATTCTATTCCTCCATTCGACCCACACCCCTAACGATTGTGCGACGGCGAGCGTTACCTTCTCCCCACATTCTGCCATAATGTCTTGCCTGCTACTGTCCACCATTCTCTCCCTTATAATTTGCAACATCCCAGTTTCGCACCTCCCCCCCCCCCACTTAGACCCATTTTGTACAGGTCGTCTCTAATCCCTCTTGCCCAGTGGCGTGCGAACCCGTCCCTGGCTTTCGTCTACAATTCACCGTGGCGGAATAATAAGCACAAGGCGCTACGACGCCAGGGGTGCGGGTTCGAATCCAGGCCTATAGGAATGGGTGTTCTTTGTGACTGTCCCTTCATCAATTTCATCATATCAACACTCATCGTCACTTCGCGATTAGCCAGAAAACTGGGCGAAAAATGAAGTAATATAAACCAGATCAACAACAAAAACAACATTTACAATCACAGGTGAATTCCAATAACTATTGAAGCATCGGGATATTACTTAAATTACAAGCATAAGAATAGAATTAGCCCCGAATAAAAAGGTACATGTACTGTAAGCTACATACTTACATGCTAACAAAAGCAGATTTGGTCAGAAGTACCTCCAGTGGTAACCTGGAATTCACTCCCAACAAAGGTCAAACTCAGTACCAGCAAAGCGCAGTTCTGTCGTCTTCTACGTTCACATGCCTATAAATTCTAACTCCTGTAATATGTAATATTATTTTCAGTGCTTAACCCCCCCCCTTCCTTCCTACCATCCCTCACCACACACATATTTCAAAATTTTCATCCCTGTACTTCGAACAGCAATTCCCGTACACACTCATATCCAAACTCACACAACTTTACACTTTCCTTTCTTCTAAATGTATATAACTCTCAAACTTTCTTTATTTCAATGGTACTATAGAACACTATATATACTAATGTAAATTCATCACATTTTCCTTAGATGTAGCTATTGTATATATATGTATTTTTTTTTACCACATAGGGCATCAAGTCATTATTTGTATTAATATTGTTCAAAATGAAATGTTGTATGGCTTAATTGTAACCCTATTGAGATAATAAATAGTAAATAAATAAAATAAATAAAGGTCCAGGAACCCATAAATTCCATTGGGTTCTATTGGGTACCGCTGCAGGACCGGAACCTTTTTTCTCGCACAATTTAAATTCGGTCCATGTTGCGTATTGTTTCATTGGAAAAAGATTTCTGGACCGAATTAAAATTTATCCGGAAGAAAACGATCCTGGACCGTATTTAAATTAAGCCGGAAAAAAGGTTCCTGGACCGAATTGAAATACTTTACAGATGAAAAGGTTCTTTACGGTCCAGGACCCATTTATGCTTGCTGATTTTCTCTCCTTGACCAAAATTGAATTTAAATAAAATTCCTGGACCTTTAACAACCCTGCTTACGTGTACAATAGCAATGGTTCACAATGGTGAACAGTCAAAGCACACAACGCCTTGCAGGGAAGCGAGAATTTCAGAATATCTATGTGTCCCATTTCTATGATTACGTGTCGCGAGCGCACGTGTATCTAGCGCACGGTATTTGGAACGCACGCAGATGAGGAGCCGTTCACCGAGCGCACATGAAGGTCACATAACTGAGTCACCCTAGCATATCCAAGGTGCAGGCAAGGAGGAGATTGAAATTTGTAAAGTGGGTTCATTCTTTGCAAAGTATTTATAGTGAGAACGTCGTGGTTCAGAGCGCTATGTTTTCGTGTAGTTTTTCAAATGGAAGTAATCACCACTTACAAGAGAAAACCTAGTCTTCCGCTCGACGGATATCGGTACCGTGTTGGCCGTCAAACTGAGAACATTATCTACTGGCGGTGCGTGAAGGAACGGCAACTCAAGTGCAAGGGTTCAGTGAAATCGTCATCGAACAACGATGTATTGGAATCGACCACTCACCAATGTGTGCCAAACGTTACTGAATCGGTAGTAGAGAAAGCCAAGTGTAAGTGCAGGAAAAGAGCCAGAGAGGACTTTTCGACGTCAGTCAACGCCATCTACAAGCAAGAGTTTGGTAAACTGTTCAACAGGGGATACGTGAAAGGCAATCTGTGCCAAGAACGCAGAAGAGCTCTAGGGACTACGCAAAATCCGGCCGACAGTTCCGAAATTTCATTCAATGAGGAGATGCTGCGACTTTCCGACGGGACAAGCTTCCTTATGTTCGATATAACTCTGGATAATGGAAAGAAATGCACGATATTTGGAAGTGACAGTGGCAGAAAGTTATTACTAGACCTCGGATTTTAGGTTTTTAACCTATTTTTTCCTTTGTAGGTAAATAAGAAATAACAAGTTATATCAACGTTTCATTAAAAAGTGCAACAACTGGTGAAGTTTTATAGTGCCTAAAATAACCTATTTTGCTTGTCAGAACCTATTTTAGGTTTATGTGCCTAAATCAAACTTTTTTTTGTTTTTATAGATTTTTTTCAGGTTTTTCAGGATTTTTATATCACACAGAGGTATTTGCTCGGTTTGGTACCGAAAAAATTCATTTACTAACGTGTTTGGAACATACTTTCAGTCGATGTCTCTCCCTCCTAAATCCATAATGTTTTTTCAAAGCTCTAAACAAAGCAAATTGTCTGGCGCCATTGTTAGGCTACCTGCACAGTTCAAAGTACAAACTTGTGAGATCTTTGTGGTCTTGCTCACTTTCGCGTCAGATCGGTAATTGGTCATGCACATACTCTCATCAGTTAATTCTATATTAATGGTCTTTAAATGCTTATTTCATGCCTTGCGTAGTAACATTTCAGCATTCAAATTTGCCTCACTGACTATGTTTTTGTTGAAAGATCATTTTCAGCATTTGAGATGATCCACACAGACAAAAGGCAGCGTTTGGCTGTGGATAACATGAAAAAGATTGTTATGTATTCAGGGTGGTCACTCTAGGATAAAATTCAACTGTGATTCCCGGTTTTCAAGGCGAACTTTCCAAAAATTCAAGAGTACAAGCAGATGTTTTTCAGTCTTGTGTATTACCGCCTCTCACCAACCACACACATACAAACAATTAATTAACAATATAAAGGAAGGGTCTGTGCGATTCCTATGTATCCAAAAATTCTAATTCAATTATACAGTATATATATATTTAAAATATTTAATTTAAATTGCGGAGTTTACATTTCTGATTTCACATACTCAGACTAAAAATACATTTACGAATAAACACAAGTCACAAATGTTAAAAACTTGCCTCAGCCCATTAATAAATATGTATAAATTCAATGGGATCTAAAGCAAGGTCGCGCAAAGCATCGGAGAAGCGAAGTGACTGCGAAGCAATACACGCTGCTCGTGACTGCTTAGCTACTTGCGCAGATATTTGTTTTCGTTTGCCTGCTCAACAGTTAGCTGGGACAGAGTATGCATGCAAGCTTCTTAGCCGTGCTGATTTTGCTCTACAAATAAAGGAACGCACAAAGCAATACAGCTGTCTGCTTGAACATTCTCGACGGCCGTCATGGTACTTTAAAAATTACATCATTTTTCTTTTTAGCGTGAAATGTATCAAATTTAGATTTGGTTTCCAAGCTAAGTCCTACACTTTTTAAAAACATGGGACAAAGGTTTTTTTATATATATAATATCGACGGGACACGCCTCTGAAACGGGACTGTCTCGGTCAAAACGGGAAGTACAGTCACCCGAACTATTTATCACACACGATAATTTCAAAGAAACCTAAATTACATGTTAAAAAGCGTCTGTTGATGCACCAAAAGTACACCAACATTTGGTGTGGTATTCTGAATATATCCTGAATCTGCAAAAAAAAATAGTAGTTTGTGTAAGTTATCCAGTAATGGAGCTGACACAACTGGGAAATCATAAATGCCGACTTGTTACTTGAAAACGTGCAGAGGTAAAGCAAACTTTGGTTATAGCGATGGCAAGTTCGCCGACGTGATTAATTTTTGTTATCTATGTCTCTTGCACTATAAATGGTGATTGATTTCTGGAACAGCTACATAGAAGTCAGTTGAGGATTCTGCTTTCTACTGGATTTACTACTATCTTCTGTTTCAAAGATTTTAACTCCTAAGACATTTTTCTTCATTCCTTCTTCTTTGCTACCAAGTATTCCAACATAGAAATTACAGTTCCTTGTAATCCCTAACACCTCTAAAACTTACACAACACCCCTATTTTTTTTTCTTCAAGAAAGCTCACATCTTAGTCATTTTGTTTCTAAATTTATCATTCCCCCCCACCATCAGATGGAAAACTTTGCATAAATCTAGACCTCACCACCGAATGTTCTGGGCTTGAGTGGTGTTCCTTGTGAATTCTGAGTGTTTATAGTAGTTTGATCTCATTATATTTCATCCTCATCGCCGCGATTTACCAAAAAGTAACGTAAAATACGAAACGCAAGTATCGCGTTACTTTTTCGGTGTACGCGTTAGTAATGCGTTACGGTTTGATTGATTGATTGATTGATTTAGTTTATTTTACTTCGCGTTTTGTGCCTCTTGGCTAATTTGCGAAGATGGGGATGAGTGATGAAATGATGAAATTGATGAATGGACATTCACAAACAACCAAGCCCGACCGGGATTCGAACCCGGGACCCGGGCTAATGCGTTACGGGAATTTTAAGAGTAATTGTAACGCTGTTCACTGATGTGGGGGATTGATATGGGGCTACAGCCTCTTCCGAAATTTTCAAAATAGAATGAACATTTTGAAATGAAAATAGTAAAGAACTTGTGAAAACCAAAGTGGTAAATTCAAACACCCTCTTAAAATCACCATCGAATACAGTTTTTGTCTTTGAAAAACTTTTGAAACAATGATTCAAACTGATAAATACGAAATATGTTATTGTGTATCCCGCTACGCTAGTGGTACTGTGCAGTAAATGTTTTCCCAGAGTAACTTTACATGCCCAACACACAAATGCTTCGTTCGTTAAGCCTCCAGTTATGAAATTATCAGCGCAATGCAGGTAAAGGTATCGTTGCAGTGGCGGCGATTAACGGGTCGAGAGGGGCAGCCTCCCCCCCCACTTTTCGTCACTTTTGCCCCCGAACAATGCTAAACCAAAGGGAAATATACTGTCTTTGCCCCCCGGTTTTGGAACCCAATCGCCGCCACTGTATCGTTCCAATTGCTATTTTAATTTCGGTAACGCGTTACTAACGCAAGTACCGAGAAATAACCCGTGACATATTTATGATTATTCCTATTTGGGTTTATTAGTAAATCAGCAGTGCTGTTCCTTGACGACTTAAATAGAAAGCCCGCTTTCGAAATTAGCATTGAAAAGCCATGCGTTTGGTGTCAAATGGAGGGACGCATTTACATAAGTATGCGGGAGATCCTGTTTATGTGAATGCGATGAAGGAATGCGAATGAAGAACCACGCAGAGATGAAGATCTTCGTCCTGTCGCCCCTTGCACGCCATCTCGGAGGCCTCCGACGCGAACACAAAGAAACCACGCCTACTCGTGATTACGTCACATCCACACGATGCCAATCACCGGGCGGGAGGCATTTATCGACATAATGTGGGCGGGACCTTTTGTGTGTGTGGGCAGCTGTTCGCGTGAGGTGAGCCATGGCGTGTGAGCGATTCGCAGGCTGCACAGAAAAGCAAGCAAACATCATTGTCTTCGTGACGATTCTCTATCCGTTCGTGCAGCGCCTAGGGGTGAGAGAATGCCGCGTTCGAATTCCGATCACAATACACCTGGCCAATTGTCAAGTCAGAAAATTGTCCCATGTATACCCTAATCCGGGAATCTCTGGAACAAGGTTGCGCATAACGGCAGAGAAGGGGAGAATGTGAGTGAGCGGAGCGAAGCAGAACACACTCGTGCAAACAGCTGGTACACGCAGTCCCGTTTTCCTCTCACGCGTTCATTCTTCTACGACGCAGGTATACAGAAGTTGGTCCCACGCTATGACAAGTGCCTGAATTCCGCCGGGAATAATGCTGACAAGTAACTGGACAAGTGCTGTATCTGTGGCAACATATCATTGAAGGAAATAATGTTTTCTTTTTGTGCACGACCCCAGGGAAATTTACTTTCTGCATGCGCCTAATAGTATCGACGGGACGGCCGGGACACGCCTCTGAAACGGGACTGTCCCGGTCAAAACGGGACGTATTGCAACCCTACCCATGTGCCTTCACGGGTTATCGAACTCAGGACCCTTTTTACAAAGTTACGATGTTAACATTACGCGATCGGTGAGTCCAATGTCTGTCTTGCCTCGGCATCATTCGTACACACACTCAGAGGTAGAAACTAGTGAGAGAAGGGAAAAGGAAACGAGGCACAGATAGAGAGGGGGACGAAGAGGGAGAGAGAGAGAGAGCAAGAGAAAGTTACAAGACGCACATATAAAGAAAGAAAGAAAGAGTTAGAAGAAACTGAATGAAAAAGGGAGAGAGAAAACATAAACTGATTTGATGATGATGAAGAAGGAGTTAACATGAAGGAGCAGATACCAAGACAGGGGAAGGAAACTTAAAAGTTGAAAGCATATATAAGAATGGAAAAGAATTGTCAATAAAAGGAGAAGAAGATAATAAGTAGCATTTTTTTGTTATTGATTGATTTGCTTTATTTTACTTCGCTTTTTGTGCCACTTTTCGCTAATTTGCGAAGATGGTGATGAGTGATGATATGATGAAAGAATAATGGACACTCACAAACATCCATGAACCTGGGACCACTGGCGTTTTAGCGCGATGTGACTTTTTGTTATTACACATTGCCTCTCATGTCTGAAAACCAGCTGGAAGATAATGTAGAAAGCATACCATTCCGAGTGTCTGTTTTTCTGTTGAGGAGGAAGCCGGGGTAGTGGATAGGGCGTCTGTCCTTGCATAAAGCAGCCTTCGGGTTCACCCAGCCTCAATAGATTGGTACCTGGGAGTTGAATTGTTGTTTCAAGTCCACTTTATACACAGAAAGGCTGGTACTGGACCTACAGTTTAATGTGGGATCCGAACAAAACAGACGATTTTCGTAGAAATATGTGACCAATGTGGTGCAATTCGTAAGAGAGACAGGAAAATCACGTAAATTCTCAATTGGCATTATTTCGATACTTAGTTTGCAAGAAGAACATATTTAGCATTGTAATTTTATCCACTCATAACCTATTTCTCGTAATAATGAGGGTTTCTACGGTGTTATCCCGATAAGGGAAAATAACGTTCTCGTTGCATTTTCATTCACAACACAGAAACAAAACTATTCAACAAAAGTTTGATATTTTCGGGAGGGGCCCGGTCACAGTGAGCCCATGTTCGACTACGCCAGTGCTTAGGCTAGTTTGACATTACATTGTCACCTTCCTCGGTAGCTCAGATCTTTGTCGCATTTCAATTAGGGATGACCACAAAATCCGAATAACGGATATCTAGATTTCAAAATATCCGATATCCGTTTCGGATGCATCGAATAATTTGGATAGGCTATCCAATCAAACGGAGAATTCGGATATTTGGATAATTCGGACAATCCGAATACCGGATATCTGGAAAATTCTAATATCCGGATAATTCTAATATAATAATTCTAATATCCGGATAATTATATTATCCGGATAATTATATTGTCCGGATAATATGAATATCCTGATAATTCGAATATCCGGTTAATTATAATATCCGGATAATTCGAATATCCGAATAATTATAATATACGGATAATTCGAATATCCGAATAATTCGAATATCCGGATAATTCTAATAGTAGCCTATATCTACAGATAATTCAAACTTCCAGATAATTCGAATATATCTACCTACGAATAATTCGAATATCCGGATAATTCTAATAGCCTATTAGTACTATACCTACAGATAATTCAAATATCCGGATAATTCGAATATCCTGATAATTCGAATATCCGGATAATTATAATATCCGGATAATTAGAATATCCGGATAATTATAATATACGGATAATTCGAATATCCGAATAATTCGAATATCCGGATAATTCTAATAGTATAGCTACCTACAGATAATTCAAACATCCGGATAATTCGAAAATACCTACTTATAATTCCAATATCCGGATAATTAGAGTAACCGGATAATTCTAATATCCGGATAATTCAGGTACCTAGATAGAGCAGATTTCATGAAGGATTTGTAGAATATCCGTACAGTAAAATGCGAAATTGGCGAATAAAAGAAAATATGAATAGCCCGTAAATGAACGCATAAACCATCAAACTGTCCGGAGAATTCCGGTTATCCGCATTCGGATATCTGGACATTTCGGATAATCCGAATATTTGTCTAATTAAAATAATCCGAATATGTCCTATATCCTGATATTTGAAATCCGGATTAGAAAATTATGCTACATCCGGATAAAATTTTATCCGCACTTGGCCATCCCTATAGTATCAATGTACAGAGGGATCAAAGAAAATCTCTCAGCCTCTAAATATGATTCCCTATTAGAGATGTTTCAGAGACGAAAAAGACAAGAGAAGAAAGAACAGAAGGAAAGGGACAAAGAAAATCCAAAATTGAAAACAGGAAGTGATAAAGACTGTGATTAGAGAGAGGGTAAGGGAAGGCACAAGGAGAAAGCACAAGACGGAAAAAGGAAGGAATGAAAAGAATTGAAGAAAAAGATGGAAAGAGGAACAGAAGACAACACAATAAAGGCGCGAAAATACAAATAAATTAACAGAATCGACGAAAATAAATGGAAAGAGATAATAGAGTAGAAGTGAGGGAAGAAATTAAAATAGAGAAATGAGAGTAAAGAAAATGAAAGACAAGAAAAATAAAAAGAGAAGTGAGGAGGAAAAAATGAAAGAGAATGGAAAATAATTTCTGGTAAAGAAATGAAGAGATAATAACGACAAAAGAAAAGAAGTGTGGAGAAAGTAATGAACGATTAGAAAAGTAAAGACAATACAAGACAAGCGAAGGAAGAGAAGCCGAAGGAAAAGTAAACGGAAGAGTATCGATTGAAAGAAATGGAAAGCGTAGTGAAGAAGAATAAAATGAAGCAGACGTGAGAGTAAAGAAATTAAAAAAAAATTAAAGAGAATTTAGGGAAATATATATATAAATAGAGGAGAAGAAAATGGAACAGAATAAATGTAAAAAGAGGAGAAAATTAATATTTTATTCTAACATTTAAAGTATAAAGCAATATCCGAAGAGTTTCGAATTCTCATGCGTATACATTTTATCCATTGATCTGTCCATTTGCCTGTTGTTAACATCAGATGAAAACGCGACAAAACGTACCATCGTCAAAACGTAGCAGCGACAATACTTGCCTATCACCTGGGAGGCTAGGTCTTCTAATGAGTCTTAAAATATTTGGGATGCGACAAAACGTAACACTTGATGGGACGGCATCAAAAATCGTGTCCTTTGTTATTACAGTTCCACACTGTTATTCGAATTTCCGCGTTTTGCAACCAACTATTCACAAAGTAATAAAAAAAAAATAGTTAGCTTCACTAATTCTGGGGCTTGAGAGTGTATTTGCAGCCATCCATCATAAACTTCCTCCGTTTTTAAGAAGGCGAGAGGGACACATTACACATGCCTATTTGCAAACGGATTTCCTCATTCTCTCTATACTCGACCTAACCTAACCTAACCTAACTTAACCTAAGAGATCAAAGTCGTAATGACTAATGAGTATAGAGGCATGCATATTTCGTTTTTGATGAAAACATGAAATGTGAAATAACACATTCTAATGTTAATTTTTTATGTTTCTGAAAGGTGCATTTTCCTACCCTGTTTTGTAACGAAATGATGCGAAATGAACTGCAAAACACGAAATTTACCGTTTATATACCGACGCGACACTTTCTGAAACCCGACGTATCCTGTGAGTTATGCAATTCACGGAAGATTGATTAATTCTGCTGTAAATATTTGAGAAGCAAAAATGGACTCCCTTATACAGGAATAAACTTAATATTCTGGTAATGATTTAATGTGCTATTAGAAGGGATATGTTTATTTTGTGTAATAGTGCAATATTTAAATCAAATTTTGGATTAAATGCACATTTTTAAAACTAAAATGTAATTTTATATATTGCTTTTTCACCGCTATAACAGCGAAATTTCATTTTATTTACCGCTTTTGAACCCGAAATTGACTGTTTTTGTACCGAAATTTTTGATTTAGGCTACCAAAAATATGTGCCTCTATTAATGAGGTAAAACGAATAACCTAGCTGGGTGCTGGATAGCGCATCGTGTTGTAATGTCTGACATGTGAAGGGCAAGTTCAAGCGTTTTCCTTGAAGTGGTGCGTTTTGTCGCGGAGTAAATATTTTGAAGTTATTATTGGATCCTTCACAGGTAGCTGTTTATCTGAGTGGTACGTTTCGTCGCGAAAACCCAAGTGGTACGTTTCGTCGGGACACCCATCAGATATACTATCTATCGATAACTCGAAGACTTCCATACATACGAAGAAAAGAAGTACTTTGTCTGCATGGACATCGAGGGCAGTCGACCCTCTCTCTTCCTGGAAATGACATCTTTCAGTTCAAAAGGAGATGGTACCGATAGGGCATTATAGATTTCGATATCAGACCCTTCGAAACATGTCCTCCACGAGACCAAGAACGAGATAGATCTCTTCAAGATTGGCATGACACTCGAGACACATTCGAGACTTTGGCATAAAGTTAGAAATATACTTTACAATGTGACTTCTTCAGACATACCAAGTATATATATCCAAGTGATTATTAAATCTTCTATTTCGTTTATAGTAGGCCTAATTGAAAAGTGACCCTAGTAGCAAGAGCTCCCGCAGGATTTTTTCTCAAGGGGGCAGTCACAGAAACTTTTATTATTATTATTATTATTATTATTATTATTATTATTATTATTATTATTGCATTACTATTACTGATACTACTACTTATGTTTTTTTTAATTACATACATTTGTAATTTTACATATTTTGTATATCTATATACATTTTGTATAACTGTAGTGCCAACTGAAACACATGGCTTTGAGCATAACTTGTGGATTTCTTTCTTAACCCCATTCCATTTCAGTAACTTTGCGATCTCAGTTCAGTCGTATTTTGAAAGTGGGTACGTGTTACAAGTGTTCTTGCGATTTTCTATTGTTTTATACAGTGTTTATTAAGCGTATAGTGTTCCAAGTGTTATTTGTGTTTTGCTATAGTTTTAATAATGGCGCATACTGGTTCGGATACCACTTTAAGCTGTAGGTCCAGTCCCGATTAGCCTTTAAGTGAATTTAAAACACCAACTCAATCAATCAATACAACGAAACGTTTTTTATGTACGATTCGTATCTGATTACAAATTCTTGAAGGATGTTCCTAGACGATTTGCAACAGAATTCGCAGGTGTGCCTGTTCAACACAGAAATACCGTGCGAAACCTTGTGAACAAATTGAGAACGAGAGCCGGTTAAATTTCTGTAAATGAATTATGGGGAATGTTAGTGATGGGGTAATTGATCCACGATTAATATTCTTCTCTAACGAAGCAAGGTTCCATTTACAGGGAACAATGGAACCTCACTTCCGTTGTGAAATCATTTTGAATAAGGATATCTAGCCTACCTTTCTAAATTTAATTTTATTTGAAAAGAAACTATTCTTTTATCACATTTTGATAAAACATTGTGACTTTATCTCTCCTTTTCGAGCAGAAATGGGACCTATCGTCCACTGTTGAACTCGTTTTGAAAAAAGAATATATAATCTTTTCTAAATTTAATTTTCTTTGAAAAAGAACTCACTCTCCTGCAATATTTTTATCACATTTTGATCATACACTGTGACTTTAACTCTCCTTTCCCAGCAACAATGCGACCTTTCGTTCATTGTTGAACTCGTTATGAAAAGGGATATCTGGCTTTTCCAAATTTAATTTTCTTTGAAAATATCTCACTGGCCTACAATACGTTTATCACATTTTGATCACAAGAAGTGTCTTCCTTCATCTGTCTTTTTTCATCAATGAGAGAGAGAGCTTTTGCTCCATTGTTGTACTTTCTAAGTTTCAGATTTGCAGCCTTGTTTAAATTTAACTTTCTTTAACAATCTCGCATTTCTGCAATGTTTGTCTCACATTTTTATCGCATGTTGTGCCATTTCCCAGTTTCCTGCCAAATTTAGCGAAATCAACCGATTCAGTGTGCATGGCTACATGGACGTAAGTGTTTCGCGCTCATCTCGTAACTCGAACCCGCTACATCTCAATCCCTAAACTATAACGTGGCTTCTTCTCCCGTTCCTCTTTTGTCACCCTGACTTATCGGATAGCGTTAGTAAGGTGTTTATCTATGGGGGAAATTGTAAAATAAAGTCAATGCAACAAACCTTCATACATTAAAACTAAAGGAGAATATCAGGAGAGAAACTGTAGCAATTTCAGAAGCTGAACTGTTGCGTGTAAATTGATATTTCCGAAGAAACATACCAAAACCGTGTGGATGCATCAGGACAACATTTGCAGCATCTCTTGTGACAAAGTACGTGCTTATTTTGATTATAATTGTAATTGACACTTTAATGATTGTAACTGTATTTGTTGCAGGAATGAATTTGCAATAATTATTATCATAACGTAGTAGGTCATTACAGTAAAAATTGGCATCTCTGAGAGTCCGATCTGCCACCTTCCAAAATATTTTTTCTTAACTATTAAGGGGCGTGTGATCAAGGGGTCCCGGGTTCGATTCCCGGTGGAGCCACATGGCACAGTGGTTCGGATCCCACTTTAAAAACTGTAGGTACAGTCCCGATTAGCCTTACTGTGCATAAAGTGGACTTAAAACAAGAAATCAATCAATCGATCAATGAATACCACTCAGAAACGTCACGAGACGATTTTTAAACATAAACGCCTACATTATCTGGCCAAGGAAGAAGAAAAGGCATTTTATGGCAAATCGTTAGCCTATTAGTGCATAAAATTTAAAACAAATCTCCGGGAACAGCCCACAAATTTCCTAAAAACGTGCCAAAAACGAGCGGATGCACGAGGAAAACATTTCCAACATCCCCCGTGACAATTAACGTGCTTAGTTTGAATGTAATTGTAACTATAATTCTGAGAACTTGAAATCATTTCCAAGCTAGCTGTTTCAATAGCGGAGATATCGCGCGCGATTTGACGTAAGTCGGCGTCCGGGCGGCCGATAATCGTGCCGCCGTCAAGGCGCCCAAGGCTGAACGAAGGACCCTGTACATTTTTTATACATTGTGTGTATAAAGATTGAAAAATCGGATGTTGGCAAATAACGTCACTGTGAGTCAAGGGAGCTCATCGTTTTGTAATCCTTCTACATATGAATACCATTAATACGCACTTCTGTTGCAGCATTGACACATTTATAATGTTTATTTGGTGCCCGGGGTACATTACATTATATAATAATCTATAGGTAACAAATTATTAGAAATTGTATCAAGTAGATCTTTTGTAGATATTAGCAATGCTTATAAAATATATCATCTTTACAGGAATACTGTTCTTCTGGTTAGGATGAATATAACATTATTTCCTCATTATTTCCCATGACAATCTCTAAAACAATTATCGTCAAACGGGGTAACTTTGTACAGATTTTGGCATATTCTAATGTGCTCTGCAAAATCCGTGGCGAGTGACAACACGAAAATTATACGCGAGGAACACTTTGTCCTTTATAAATATACTGAAAGAATATCGAAGAAATTCCAAAATATTAGGGGGGAGAAAATTTTCGTGACGAAGTTACTTCGTCATCTCTGCTTACGTTCCTATCAGGTTAAAATTACCCTCATGAAGAGGAGAGATCGTCACGCAAAATGGTATGACTTGCAAAATATATCCTCTTGTCATTTTAATTTTTTATTGGTTTTTAAACATTGAAATCTTACAACGTGTTTGAAAACAAAACAAGTTCACCACACGTATAACAAGGAAACAAAGAGCAAGGTGTTTCGGTACAAAACATAACTCCCTTTGTTCCATCAGAATGTGACTCCTACCGACATCTATCGGTCTCATGACGAAGTTAGCCTCAAAGATGAAGATGCCCCGTTTGACGGTATTTTTCTTGTTAAATCATAGTCCATCACATTGTGAACCCTGAATCCTGCATGAACAACCCCCCCCCCCATTTTACAGTGTGCCTCTCAACCATGTGAATGTTCTGGCAGATGTTGGAACTTATCGTAGCACACATATTTCTTTGGCGTCACTTCAAATATGTTATTCTTGGGACTCGTACATTCTTGCCCTCTTGAACTAACTCCTCATCTTCTATATTTGGTCACCTGAGCATTCCATTTTCACAAGGGTACCCTGTTACCTATTATCATTCTTCATAATTAGAGCTTCTGAAATGTCTCGTCTGAAGTTCAACAGATCATTTATTTCTATTGAAGAGTCTGTCCCACGTAGCATATCTTTCTCTCTCTCTCTCATATTCCGCTAGTTTTTTTTTTAAAATTATTAGCTTCTCTTATTCCCACTGCAAATCACTAAGTCAACGAAATGAAATATTACTTCCAAGGTCCACTTTCATGACTTGAAAAATATTATTTACAATGAAAAAACGGAAGTCCATTTTGTCAACACCTCCCATTAATGCGCTCTACTCCATTGTCATCCATATCGTGTGGATAAATCACTGACTGTTATTCTGTTCTCGTGGCAATTTCATCACGACAAAATTTGACATGTTTATGAACCTGCAATAGAGGAGAAAATATATGTATTTCCTTACCTTCACAATTGGTAAAAAATAACAGGTAATGAAAATTAGAAACGGATATGAATAGCACACACAAACCCACGTCTCCCCCCTCGCACACACGCCATGCCCCCTCGCACACACGCCACGACCCCCACACACACCCCTGCGTGCGTAACACGCATACAGTGACTTGCCCAAGAGTTTCATAGTTCTTCTTACGTTTTAGTTCCTTTTAACGATTTGTTAAAGAAAATTTGAATCAAAAGGGGGAGTATAACCCCTTACACCAATCCCTGGGTACACCACTACATATATTTGGATAAAAATAACTTAAAATACACAAAACAACACTGAAAACTTTAGGTTGTGTACATTTATGTGTACCAAATATCTTGAAACAATATTGGCTTACGAACTCATTGCTCTATTATTTTAACACACAACTCACAATGTTGGCAAATAACGACAACAGATTTTTAAAAATCCAGCTGCCCCAAAAGACATGAATTTCACAAAATAATATGTGAACACATTAAATTGAACATTAACAAGTATTAGTCACATCCTCTATCTGAAAAAAAATCCCATTCATAATAACAAATAAAAGTTTACTCACGTGCGTGGAACAATGACCTTATCGTGCCCCACACCTCAGGAATGACGTCATCAAGCCTCCAATTCTGTTAATCTTACAACGCCACCAGCGGCAATATCGGAAAACAACATGTTGTCAACTGCCGGATTCGTGGTTGAAAGGAGTCGATTCAACGGAAGACTTCTGAGCACGTTCTAACATTGACTTGGCAAATGACAACATGGTATGCGACAGGGTTAAGAAAGCTTATATTATGTTAGTTTATGTTCCAAGTGACCAAAATCAAGAATTCGGTATAATTTAGGGGTACTAATTTTCCGTTTTACCAAACTTATATGGGTGTATAAGGATATTAAAAAAACATGATTGCCATCTCAAAGTGGTAGCTAATAGATATGGCGGCCAATCCAAGATGGCGGATGTTGACATTTGAAGAAACTACTATATATCAGTTTTAAGAAAAGTAATGTTCCATATTTTATGCATTTATTATAAGTAGTAATAAATCTTGCATAGGCCTATATATTCTTTCGCACTGTCTTTCAAAGTCGAGTGATCGTTGCCTTCCAATACGTTCGGCGGAATTAATTAACCCTCGATTAAATAACAAGTATATTTTAATTATTTAATTTTAGTACTTTGTAAGTTTTTCGGGAGGGGGTCCGGACCCCCTGGACCCACCTAAATAAGTCCTTGGTCATATATTTTGCTTATCGCAATTGCAAAGTTAATCGGTTAATTGCAGCTGCAAAACTGTGCAGCGTGTGACGTGAGACAAACCTGCTTACACACGAGACGAGATGAGACTACCATCTGGATACCATCCGTTGGAATAAGAGATGCAAATTGTTAAAACAAATGAAAACATACAGAGACAACCACATTTGCATATGAAAAAGGTATATTAACATAGCGAACCACGAAAACTCCGGCTGGTTGAAGACCTTATCAGTATCCGTTTATGATTGACAGTGGGAACGCACTGAAAATGAACACGTGAGATACATATCTCTGAAGCAGCGTGTGCTCCTTGCAAAACCTCTTTTCCTAGAGACAGCAACAAGTCCTCGAACATTCCGGTTGAAGAAACACGGCAATGGATAGCTTCGGAAAGACAAGGCCGTGGAGAATCGTTGCCTGGACAGCTTATTCTGTTCGACTCCTCACTTCCTGTCTTCCAGAGCGGGACAAAAGTCAAAAAACATAAACGGGTCACTCTTTTCACCCCACGGGGGGGAGGGGGGTGCCTGTCAGTTGGAGCCCCCGCGGAGTGGTCCCAGCCAGGTTAACAAGATCATCACCGTGCCCCTTTGTGGAAGGGCTAAAAAAAAAAGGTAAGAATGGCATTGGCGTTCCTCGGACTTTGTTTTCTTGTAGTTACGTCAAAAACCCTGCGAACTCCGGTGATTAACACGTGTTAGTGTCCATCCAGAGCCCTGAGAACCGTATTCGTTTCGCCTCCTCGTCCAGGTCGTAAAATCATTATTTGTTGGTCGCTACTGATGACACCTGGTCACTCCCTCACGCTTCTCTTGGGCCCCGGTGTCCGGTCCAAAGATTTACACCGCCGGTCCCTCATTATTTCCCTTGAAATCCGATTGTTGTTCAACAGACTTCGCGAGTAGGAACAATGGGAAGGTCCGCCGTTGCCTGGGAACCCGGGAGCCATTCCCGAAGGACCCTTTTTACGACCTTGGTTCTTCAAGAATGGAGACAGCGTGTGTGTTCCTTAGACACGCTGCTTATTCTTGCCCAGATCTTCCCATTCTTTCCTGGCTTCTCCGCTGCTCCTTTTTGTCGACCCCTAGGTTCACAAAGCCCTTGTGTACGGCGGTGATACAACTCACTTAGGAGCAGTAAAAGGTGGCCATAAAACTCATGCCGATCTTTGTCTTGGACTGACAGCGGAAGAAATATCAGTCAGCTGCCATCGGAAACCACCTCCTGGTGCTACAGTGCAAGTATGTGTCCACGATTCCTCGCAAGGGAACATGTGTTCCACTTCTTCAATGAAGAAGTCCTCTGGACTTATTTACAACATCCACTCGGCTCCCCGGAGCTTGCAACGTTGACAACATGTCAGTCACTGAAGCTCTAATGAATGAAACGACAGGAGCAGGACGCCAACAATGAAGAAAACTCGACCGTTGTTGAGAGGTCTCTGTCTCCCTTCATGCATTTGTTCTCATAGATTGGTACAGTTTTACGTTGCGTCTAAATCACGGTCAGCCATCTTGACGACCAATCTCTGAACAGAGAGACGCTTGACAAGTTCTGGCAACTTTCTCAACAGCTTGAAGGGCCATAAAAGTGTAGTTGTCGCACACGATTGACAGGAAACAACCATATGAAGAGCACGTCAATGAACATATCTTTTTTGGGTTCAAATCACACTTCATCTGAAATGTAACGCACACATACTTGTAGACATAGATTTCGCCATTCTTCCAAAATGTAAGGAAATATCGGATAATTATTGTACCTCGTCGTCATGAATCGAGGCCTTTTTTGGAAAATTTGGAGGCATGGTGTTTTCATCATAGATAAAAATGAATGTTTTTCCAACAAGGTTGTTGCTGATTTAGCCATTCCATATTTTATTCAACAACCCATTTGACCAACTATTTTTGTATTCCCAAAAAAACAATTGGCTTTAGTAACTGCAACTTTTATTTGGTTATTTAAAATACACACAGCTTGGCTTTACATTATTTTCAAATAAGTCTCTTTTCTAAGCAAGTACCTATTTCACACAATGGTACAGAGGCAGTGGAAGCGATTGGGTGCCAAAACTGGGCGGCAAGGACAGTTTGCTTTCTCTTGCTAGATAAGGTTTCGCATAGTGCGGGGGCAAAAGTGGCAAAAAGTGGGGGCAACTGCCTCCGTAATCGCCGTCACTGTACAGAGGTGATTAGAAAGTAGGTTAAAAAATTTTCCTTCAATTCCAGGGCTGCATTTAGTGGATTAGGTTTTTGGAGTTTGGTTTGTACTGATGTTGCTAAAGCATTGTCGAAAACCAAAATTTAGTAAAGATAATAATTATTTCCCGTTCTTACTGTCTCCCGTTCAAATTCACTTTCTCTATCTCTCTGCCATTCACTTCCTCTCTCTTTGACAATCGCAGGTGTCCCGGGTTCGATACCCGGTGGAGGGACATAGTGGTTAGAATCCCGCTTTAAACTGTAGGTTCAGTCCTGGTTAGCCTTACTGTGCATAAAGTGGACTTAAAAGAAAAGCTGAAGAAGGACAGGACAAGGTGTTTACTTAAAATTGTTTTGCCTCTTTTCCCCTTCAAAATAAACAACAAGCATTAAATGAATGTGCTCCTTACGTGAAACTATACACAAATGCTATTTGCTGCCTTGTATATATTCAGTATCTTCTTAATATTAATTCTTCGAGCAGGACTATACCTTGAAGGTGATTTGAAAATATGCAGTAAAACGACAAATTACATTTCAGCTTTCGGCAATTTTTTTTTACAAATTTTTCATTTTGCATTTCATTTCTTATTATTATTTCTAATCAGTTTACTGCAAGCCATCTCGACTTTAGTTTTAGTTCTTCGCCATGAATAACCATCTACATGTTGTTTATAGAAGCTCTGGTAAATAGTGAAGAACTTGACTTTTTGGTATTAAACAAGGTGGAGCTGCGTTGACGGTGTAACTGCGATAAGCTCCATGGTCAACAATCAGAACCTGAAGAATAAGACTATTGTAATTTTATTTTAGTCATGAGTTACTAAAATATACTCTACTTCATAGGCGTGCGCAGACCCTCTGACTGGGGGGGGAGCCTTGATAAAAGTTCAGTTGGGAAAGAAAAACCTCACTATTTTTAGTTTAATTACATTGATGGGTGTATGTGTTGATTGATTGAATTGTTGTTTTAAGTCCACTTTATGCACAGAGAGGCTAATCGGGACTGGACCTACAGTTTAAAGTGGGATCCGAACCACTGTGCCATGTGCCTCCACCGGGTATCGAACCCGGGAACCCTAGATTACAAGGCGAGGACGCAACCACTGTGCCATCGGGGAGGCCCCCATATACGCTACTGGTGTGTGTGTGTGTGTGTGTGTGTGTGTGGGTGTGTGTGTGTGTATAATGCAGCAACATAGACGCACCATAACGAATAAATAAATTGTCTTTAAAATATGGCGCGCTCCTTTTCCTCCAAATAGTTATGTTCATGCATTTAAGACAAAACTGTTTAGCAGCAAGAGTCTTAAGTCCTTAGTAGTTATAACTTCTCTCTCTGGTAAGTGGTAATTTACAATGCATCACAGAAACCAACAAAATTGCGAGCGAAGCGAGCAAGAACATGTTTAGATCCGAATTTTTGCAAACTGAAAATAATATTGATTTAATATGGTACCACAAATATCAAGGGACGCCATGGCATTCTCTTTTACAATCTTTTCATTTAGATCGTTCTGCGCCCAGGGCCAACTCCCGCCACCCCCTGGCTACGGCTCTGAACTTCTGAACTTGACAAGACTCTAAGGAAAGCAGACAGTTGGAGTGAAGCGAGCAAGAAAATTTTACGAAATGTATTTTTATTTATATTATACCGCGTGAGGCACCTAAAAGCACCACCTGAAATAGCGAAGAAACCAGAAACAGTAGCGATGTGAGGTTTGCGGGAAACAATAATATCAAATGGGGCTCGTAAATCGGAGGTATGGGGTGAGTCGAAAAATATCGACAAATGGGGCATCTGGAGGAAAGTCATATTTTTTTAAATGGAATGATATACAATAACATGCATAATATAAAAGAGCAGACGCAGAGAAACATAACGCCGTTGGTCTCATGCATCTACTGCACATAGGAACGAAGATATGGCCATGTGAAAATATGTAAACAAACTAACAAGTGGCCCACTTGACCGTCAGTAGCACGGCATGTAAGACTTCTCAGGTGCCTGACAGAACTGCCTTTACGCAGAGCAAGTTTTGAAAGCAGGTCCACGAGATCGTGTTAGTTCATAGCAAGCAGTCGTAGTGGTAAGAGCGAAGATTATGGTGTTCACAAACATAGAAGAAGCGGATATGATCCTGATTTATGGGGAATGCCGAAAGAATGCCTCAGAAGCCTACCGTGTGTACGCAGAGAGATATCCGGACAGACGACAGCCATCTCGACGTCTGTTTGGTAGGTTATTTATTAAATTAAGAGACACCGGAAGTGTAACACCACGAGCACGTGTGCGGAACAAGCCAACTACAGGTGAGGCAGGTGCAACAAATGTTCTCGCCGCTGTTGCTGTGAATCCGCACGTTAGCTCCCGTGAAATTGCCAGGGATGCTGGGATGAGTCAGCGAAGTGTATTGCGCATTCTGCACACACACAAGTTTCACCCATATCATATCTCCCTCCATCAGGAACTTCACGGGAATGATTTTGTGGACCGTGTTCGGTTTTGCACATGGTTGTTACGACACGACACACCCGATTTGTCACGTATCCTCTTCACTGACGAGGCAACTTTTACCAATCATGGAAATGTCAACCTAAGGAACATGCACTATTGGTCGGTGACAAATCCACATTGGCTTCGCCAAGTGGAACGCCAGCGCCCATGGAGTGTGAACGTGTGGTGTGGTATAGTGGGTGAACATCTCATTGGCCCTTTTTTTATACAAGGGACACTGAATGCTGACCGATACATACAGTTTTTACAACATGAACTGCCTGTACTATTGGAGGACATACCACTTCAGACAAGGAGGGACATGTGGTACCAACATGACGGGTGCCCAGCTCACAGTGTAAGACGCGCTACAGCATGTGTGGAAAATACATTTCCAAATCGTTGGATTGGACGTGGAGGGCCTGTCAAATGGCCGGCTCGTTCCCCAGATTTGACACCGTTAGACTTTTTCCTGTGGGGAAAGCTGAAGGACATTGTCTACATGATGTGCCAACAACTCTAGAGGATATGAAACACCGCATTACTGCGGCCTGTAGGGACATTCCCTACGAGCTGCTACATTCTGTGCAACGATCTTTGCGTGGGCGCCTCGTTGCCTGTATCGCAGCCGACGGCCACCACTTTGAACACACACTTTGACAGGTTTTCGCTTCTTACGCAGTGGTTCTTCGACATACTGTCATGGTCATTTTCATTATGCTGTAACACTGTCAAATACATGGTGCTGACGATGTCTACTGTATTTTTTCTTCCTTTAACACGTTCTGTCTTCATCTTGTCCAATGGCTTCCGACATCTCATACTTGTACATGCCGTGGTACTGACGGTCAAGTGGGCCACTTGTTAGTTTGTTTACATATTTTCACATGACCATATCTTCGTTCCTATGTGCAGTAGATGCATGAGACCAACGGCGTTGTGTTTCTCTGCGTGTGCTCTTTTATATTATGCATGTTATTGTATATCGTTCCATTAAAAAAAATATGACTTTGCTCCAGACGCCCCATTTGTCGATATTTTTCGACCCACTCCATACCTCCGATTTACGAGCCCCATTTGATATTATTGTTTCCCGCAAACCTCACATCGCTACTGTTTCTGGTTTCTTCGCTATTTCAGGTGGTACTTTTAGGTGCCTCACGCGGTATTTGATATCGAGTGGGACATTTGTCCCTCTGTGCCCCCTGCAGGTGCTCTTGGCCGTCTGGAAGAAATAATGCAAAAATACATGAAAACTAATTCCATCTTGAGTATCCTTTTGTCTTGCTACTCTTACATTCTAGTCTTGCTTTTTTTTTACCTCAATGTTTGCCCACTTGCCTCCCTAGAATTGATTTCCGTCCAAGGTTGGGGTTCCCATTGCCCGCCACTGCACTCCCTTCCCTCGTAGTTGCTTTGAACTTTAATAGGCTTGAAAATACTTACATTTATATAAGTGTATAAATATATCGTTTAATAACGGCGATATGATTCCTCTCCACTAAATATCTAGGCGAGTATAATAATGTAGGAACATGGACGTCTGGAAGGGGAAGGGGGCAAGGATGGCCACACCTACCCCTTAAAAATCGAATGTCAACCTAAAAAGTATATACTATTTGTAGCGTATAATTTGATTTTAGTCACAGTAATTTACATTAATGCGATAGTTTCAAATTCAAGTGGTGTTTCTTTTTTGGGGGTAACACTATTATCGGGGTAATATGCTCCATGGAAAAATACCTTGCTTGTCCCTCCGTTGGAAAAATCTGCGGGCGTCCATGATTCGATGGGGCAATTGCTCCCCCCCTCCCCCCGTGCGCACGCCTATGCTCTACTTTGAATTATCCTTGTAAAACCTCCTTAATTGAAAAAAAAACATTCTGAATGTTCACACTGTTAAGTTTACGAGGTCATCCAACTTACATCACACGAAAATGCTACAATCCCCCTACACCCCCCTGCTGTCAAGCAAGCAATGTACAGTCAGCGACAATAAAAATGGGACACCTATTAGATCCTGTAATACTAGCTTCTATGCAAGGCGTTATGTGTATTGCCTATTTCTACGGAGATGAGTGGATTTTAATAACAAATCTTCATTGACATGTTCTGCCACAGTCGTACAATTAGGCGACACACATAACGCTATGCTGATAAGCGAGTACTTTAGAATCTAGGTGTCCAATTTTTATTGTCGGTGAGTGTACCTACGAGTTCAAGTAGACATTTTGGCATATCCAACAGTGAACCTTCATTTCAACTTTAGTTCAGTTACGATTAACAAACATACAAGGTGTCTCATAAGTAATAGCGCAAACTGATACAGGTGAAACTACACGATAATAGCAGCAAAAAAGTCTCAATAAACATGGGTCTGCAAGAGGTAGCATAGTCCTACTTAGTAACAAATAACACAATAAAAAGGTTCACATCGCTAGAGATTACTGTTTACATTGTCTGACAATCAAGTCAGTAGCGTACTTCAACTGTCGTATATTTTTCACAGCTTCATCTTGCACTATCACTTATGATACACCCTGTATATATAAATTTAATTATGAATTAAACATAATCCTGTATATTTAATGAATAGTACATAATAAAGTTAACGTTTAAATATTCATATTTGTGTAAATGGACAATCCTTGTTCCTGTTTTTTAATGTTTTCGCACACTGGTTCCAATGTTCCAAGAAATTTCTAGAAGGCTTAGGCCAGGTGACCCACTGGTAACACCCACAACCATCTTGAATCCCAGAACATGAAAACAACCAACCTCTGACTGACACCGGAAGAAGGAAACAACGACAAATTCCACGTCGTTCAGAGACCACGATGAATGTGTCCAGAAGACCACACATCTTACAGACTCAAATGAAGATAGCAAGAAGAGATAAGGGAAAGGAATAGCGGAGAGATCGACGCATTTATGGCATCGTCGTCAGCCATCAGAAATCCTGTTTACAGTGTGTTACGGCTCCCGAAACCTTTTCGGTGGGGGGTGATTAGGGGGAAGGTGTCAAGGCTATTGAGGCGGGGGTCTAAATAGGAAGCCCACCCAAGGGGTCCCGATGGCCGATAAGTCAACCAGCCCCGTTTCAAACCTGGAATGTCGCTGTATATCAAAGCCTGACAGCCTGCTCAACTCTCGGTATTCATCGCGGAGGAGTCAGTTCCAAGGGCAGGACGTTGCGCCGTGGGGGAGCCCTTAATACACTTGCGCCACGAAGTACAAAGGGAAATGTATGCCCACTGAGTGATAGCCCCTATTTAGACACTCCCTCATCAAGGAAATGTTGGTGCACAACCACAGAGATCTTTTAGAGATCCTGTCGTCCGACCAGTAAATCATTTCTTGTATGATGGGTTGCACTTGAGGAACCTACTCTTCGGTTTGCTGTATTGCACAAATGTGAATAACTTTTCGTTATAATATTTTGGTCGTTGATCCAAGTAGGGTGCGAAATCCTCGGGGCGACAGGAGGGATTTCCCCCTACCAACAATATTATCATAAAGGAAACCTACCATAAATTTCCGGCGGGGGGGGATATACTTTACTAATATCGAAAACACATCCCAAAGTAGTATGTTTGTTAGTGTTGATTGCTTTCTCTCCCTTTTACAAGAGATCATTAACAGATCAACAACAATAAGAATATAAGCACAATAAAAGTAATGCAAAAAAAAATATAACTATGAAATGTAATTTATATTAATAGAAAGCAAAAACTAAACCAAAACTTATACATTATAACAGTATTTCAACTATCTGATGCAACAAATTAAATTTTATATGTAGGCTATTTAATAATAATATATTTTTAAATATTTAGCAATTTAATGAAGTACATATTTATAATGTTATAAATGTTAAATATGTTAAAATACATACATCATTTAATATAGCATATATATGTATATATATAATACATAATAATATAAGCACAATAAAAGTAATGCAAAAAAAATATAACTATGAAATGTGATTGATTTATATTAATAGAAAGCAAAAACTAAATGCAAACAGTATTTATAAGTTTTGGTTTAGTTTTTGCTTTCTATTAATATAAATCAATCACACTTCATAGTTATATATTTTTTTTCATTACTTTGCAATAACCCTGGATCCAAGGCAGTGTTGCTACAATAAGGGAAATTTCTCTCGGTACAGGTAAGAGAGAAATTTCATGATGAATATTAAAAATGCAGGGAAATTTGAATATATATATATATATATATATATATATATATATATATATATATATGGCACGTATTTAGAAATATGTTTTGGGGGATCCGAAGTCTCAATAATAATAATAATAATAATTATTATTATTATTATTATTATTATTATTTTGTTTTAATTTAAATAATTGCATTAAATCAAAGAAATATTAATTACAACATATACATTAATATCGCATAATTACATGAATAAGTAAAGAGACGGTATAAGAATAAAGATATAACAGCGCATATTCATTATGTAGCTTACCTGTAGTTAAGATCGGAATAATTTATATAAATGCCAGTGCCCTGGAAATGAAATTAATGCTAAATACATAAAATAATTGAATATTTATTGAATAACAAAAACAATGTTAGATGCAATCCGAGAAAAGTAAAAGTTTCTGATTAATATTTTATGCACATTATTATGAGTAGTAGTGTGTATAAATCTTTGTAATGATGTCATTCAAAGCTGTATGTTCCCAATATAATCCTTGACTTTCAATACGTTCATAGGAAATTAGTAACCATCGATTATACAACAAATGCTGAACGTGTATATTTTCATTATTTAACTTTAGTACTTGATATGTCTTTCAGGTGAGGGGGGGGGGGGTCCGGACCCCCTAAATATGTGCTTGCTATCCTTCTAAGCAGTGCCCCCCTAAATACGACCTTGATATATATATATTATAAATATATAGTTATACGAGTCTTATTGTGTTAGATTAAGATCAGCCCCCGCCCCACCCACAAGTCTTCAACGATTTCACACCCTGGATCCAAGGCAGTGTTGCTACAATAAGGGTACACGTACAGGTGAGAGAAATTTCATGATGAATATAAATATTCCAGAAAATTTGAAAATATCGCAGCTCACATATGAAAGTCAAACTGGTTGAAGACTTGGGAACAATAAATGATTAATTTGGTGTATTTTACTTCGTTTTTCTGCCACTTTTGGCTAATCGCGAGATGAAGATGACTGACGATATGATAACATTGATGAAGAGACACTCACAAAGAATACAGCCCGGGATTCGAACCCGGGAACCCTCGTGTCGTAGCGCTCTGTGCTAACCTCTCTGCCACGGAAGCCGACGGGAACAATATCTTACCATTAATAACGAACTTAATATTTTTGAAAATTCTCGTATTTCAAATAGCATTTTTCGCCAAGTGCAAAATTCGATGCCAATAATCTTCCCTTCATAATTTCACTCGTCTATTCAGAAAATCCTAATACTTCTGTGAAACAATGATTTTGTAAGGCAGTTGAAATGATGGCAATAATTCTACTACTACTCGTAATAATAAGAATAACAATTTTGTGATTTTAGTTCTTTTCTCTAAAATGAAGGGATAATTCTCGTGAATTTTGCATCTCCTACAGGGAAATTATATTTTCTGGTTATGGCAACACTGATTAAACGGCGTACTGTAAGTACGGTGGATGTGGCTACACCCTCCCAAAAAAGCAAGAACGAGAAATAAGATTTCGCGATAATATTTGAGAAAACTACATATAATTTACAGGAAAATGTGAATCCTTTAAAGTATAACATCAACAAATAAACAAATATATTTTGAACAATCCATTTGTACTGAACGATTCAATTTTGTACATGAAAGCGTGTACTATGATATTTTACCAATTATATTCTATCAACAACCTTACATGTCGCTAGAGGTGGAATCTAGTCGACTGGCATAGCTAAGAAACAAGTTAGAGCTGATTCTTTTCGCTAATATAAGGATATGTATTTCTATGAATCCATGTCACTTTATCTTTTTCAGCAAGAACGTTAATTTACTTATAAAATAAATCAATATTATTATTCATAATAACAAGTAAATAATAAAATAAATAGTAATAATATTATTCTCATTTAAGAAATAAATAAATAATAAATAAATAAATCTGTAATAAAACCACTGATCAATTTTTTCTTGAACGTGTTCTTTTATAGATTCTGACTCATTATGGTTCTAACCTATGTTTATTTATCATTCTTTGTAACTAAGAAGTTTTAAATACATTTCAAGAAGATTGCACAAAGGATAAACACGTTTCACCAGAAACTCCCAATAAAGGCTTTTCAATTACATGAAATTGGTATGAAGTTTTAACGGCAAATGAATTTCAAAGTTGTCATTTGACAAGTGCCCCTATGTAGCAACAGACAGTACAATTCATTCCCTGAAATGAACACCCTTTCGATTAAAGCTATGGTGTGCATGCCAGTATTGTACTTGAAAGAGATTTGTTTAAAATTCGGGAAATGGCGAATTGCAATAAAACGTTGCTGTTCTGAATTTAGCATGCAACGTAGCCAAGTTTCCTTGCCTTAGTCTATTCCACGAAAATCCTTTCACCTTAGCATACAGAGAAAACACATTGGAAGCAGAGTTGCCAAATGTAGCCCTTCCCCACGTTAAAAAAAATCAAGATAATAATTTAAGTATAGTAAAGTAACTGTTGATAGCGTTACTTCTACTTCAAATAGCAACTTTGTTACAGTTATAGCTACTTATAGTTTTAATTCCAAATACTGGACAAAACAGATCACCATGGAGAGGAGAAATTTGAAGAAACTCGGTGTACAATCACAGATAAGTGGATGTAATGGGAGGCAATGGGTGGCAGAGATGAAGACGGAATTATACGGTATAGGGCTGGGATGGGTGTGGGAAGAGGGAATAGAGGGGAGAATGCTAGGACCCATACGTGCCAGACTGGAAGACATTAACAAACAGAAAATTTTGGCACAATGCGGCCCAAAAATATCATTAACATCAGCAATAATAGTGGGTACGGATCGAGAATGAGGAAGGAGGAACTATGTGTGGGGCAAAAGAAAGGTCAGGATTGGCCTGGTTCAGACTGGGGGATGGGCACAAGTTAAATTAAACGGGAGGACGGGAGCGTAGAATGTCCGCTATGCGGTGAAGACGAGACGAAATTTCACATTCTCCTCCAGTGCAAAGAAACTGGGGAGGCAAGACAAAAATATATCAGGGAAATGAATGAAGATAACATTGAGAATATAATGACAAGCGTTATTAGGAGGGAGAGACCGAGAGGGGGGAGGCGCAAATAAGGAATCTGGGAACTTTCCTACACCATGCCTGGGCAAAGAGAGCAAAGAAGCTCAGTGTGGATAGCGAACATGTGTGAAGGGGTGGGGGGGCTACTAAATAAATAAATAAATCTGAGAAACACTTACGAATCACTCAGGTAAGAGTTTAGTGCAATACTGTAGTGAAACAGTGCAAGTGTAGTGAAAGTAATGGAAATGAAAGTGAACTCCCAAGCAGTGTGAATGTGGAAGTAGACTGAGAGAAGGAAGAGTGTAGGAAAATTGCACTAATTTTTATTTCATCCTTGTATGGTATGCACAGCTGTAAAGGCTCATATTTGAAATAAATTCTATTCTATTCTAGAAGAGGTAACTTTTACTTCGAAACACTTTTGCATGGTAAAGATTATGCCACCATTCGTATAATCCGTCAGGCGTAATATGGTGGCCTCAGAGATGGCCATTGTACTTCATTGTGCTAATGAATATAGATAGTTATTTAAGCATTCGTATCTCATGCTAGTGATGAAAGTGGGGAAATTTGCAATTTAAAAACGTCAAAATAGTAATACTTCAAAAGAGGTATCACATCAAAAATGTATCATATCGATTGATGTGACGTGATACATTGTTTACAACTCACGCGGCCGCCATTACATCTGCACTCGTGACCTAGAGGCACTGATGTGCCGTACACTATAAGTTTATGTCTACATGCGTAGATTACATTGGGTTGTAGTTTACATAGACTACGTAGAAAATCTAAAGTACATTAAAATTAATTTTCTAGGCTTTCATGAAAAGAAAGTGACATTTTCAACAATATTGGTTCCTAACAAACTGACAAAAATCATATTTACAACAAAATTTATCTTCTCTTCGATCATCAACCATGAAAGAAGATATATCGTATGCAAATAAAAGCAACAGATGGCAGTCGTGAGGCAAAAGTAGTCTTTTCCCATATAACACTAGAATATTTCCTATGTTAGGTTCTTCCTAGGTGAAACATTGTTCGAATTTGCAAGGAAGAATATAAAAGGTTCTTATCACACATTACCAACTGATACGCAGTACAATTTTGTTTTAATTCCACAGCACCCTTTGCTAAGTCATCACCTTTCGCCATGTTGTTTACATAGATTACGTTATCTACGTGTATAAAATAGTCTACGTGTAGAATGTTGACTATCGTTGTCTACGCGTAGACGAACATCACTGCCTAGACGCGGAGCTCTGGGCTAGAGGTCGCTTCTGATTGGTTATGCTACGGAAAATGCTTCGGAAATAATACGGAACGTATCTTTGAGAAATGCCATGAAATATGCCATGGCAACTGAAAAGCCATAAGATTTTTCACTTTACACTGTAGCATTTTGGACATGTCATAAATGTTAAGAAAAATACTAAGGAAAATGCTTTCGTCTAAAGCTGGCCTAAGATAAGACCACAAGCCCTCACAACACTCAGCAGTAATAGTTGTTTTTTCGCCTTCCAACACAAAGACTTAGAGTGATATAAACCATGTAGAACAGATTAGAGATGTTTGCATCGTGTACAGCCATCTTTGTGTTGACAGGATACAAACAAATTAAATTTACAGAAAATATCGCATCTGTTGTTTTTCTTTCGTCACGGTTTTCTTGAAAGCATCTGTCACTCATACCATTCATCATTTTTTCTTTCAATTTGCGGTCTTCCGGTGCCCTCAGCAAATAACAAGCCGCCAACATTTGTCATGCTGTGTAACTTCTCGATTTCCAAAGGTCTCTCCCTGTTCATATTTCTTCATACCCTATACCACCCACTCCGTCCTAGCTTCGCTTCCACCATTCTATGCACCCCATGACACAAATCAGGGGAAATTTTAAGGGTTTCCATTTTCCAAAGTTTGAAAATGTTTATTTTGTCAATATTTCAGAAAGGACTCTAACCCCATCACCCCCCCCCTTCCTGCGTACGCCAGTGCCTGTAGCCAGTTCATTGGCCGAGTGGTCGACTGAAGTTCCTGGTTTTGAGTCCTGGACATGAGTGTTATTTGTGAATGTCCCTTCATCAATTTAATCTAATCTTCACTCATCCTTACCGTCGTGATTAGCCAAAGGGAACGGAAAAGCGACGCTAAATAACAAATTGTAGGTATTGCTGCTACAACTATTTTTCGTCGTCTTCTTCTTCTAAGAGAACCAAACCCAACCAGCCTAACCTAACAACGAACGCATTCCACAGACTCCACAAAGGTACCAGCCAACGGCATTGCTTAAGGGGGAGAGGGACAATTTCACCTAGGTCCTTGTTTCTCAGGCAGCTGGGGAGCACTGTTGCCAACTAAGCTCTTTTGGAGCCAGATCTGGCTCTTTCGTGCACTTGTTTGGCTGTGAACTGTGGCACCCGCCCCCTGTCCCATTATCATGGCATCACTAGCCCTGGTAGACATAGACCAACTTTTGTCATCAGTATACATTTTGCACGTGATGTGGTATTATTTTATTGGCTGCGTCACCTCAACCCCTCTTACCTCCTCAGCTACTTTTTTATAGAGCTGTGGCTGAGGTGAAGGTGACAATATTTTTATCCGCTAATCCCTTATTTTCGATTTCATCGACCATCGGTGGATTATTGAGATGGGTGATGCCATCAGATCTACACGGTGAAAACTAAGAATAGATTGTCATCACTTTAAAGTTACCGGTAATAGCAGCCTCCCCCCACCCCCTTGACAACTAAAATTACTTTATCCAGCCTTCGTAAATCTATACTCTTTCAAAGTCAACTTTAGCTCAATTTAAGGTTAAATTTAGCTCTTTTATGCGCATCAGGTTTGGCAACACTGCCAGGTTGGCCGTTGGAGCCAAGGATTTGATTTTTTGATTTGATTTAGTTTATTTTACTTCGCGTTTTGTGCCTCTTGGCTAATTTGCGAAGATGGGGATGAGTGATGAAATGATGAAATTGATGAATGGACATTCACAAACAACCAAGCCCGACCGGGATTCGAACCCGGGACCCTTGACGTCGCAGCGCGATGTGCTAACCACTCGGCCACAGGGTCGGGCTTTGGAGCCAAGGAGAAATGCATTACGCTTATGGGGGAATTATTTTATTCGTTTTCTTGAGAATATCAAACTTCCGATGGCGGAAAAACATATGATCGGGTAGAAGATTGATGATGATAATTTATCTACAAATAGTCGAAACTCGCATTTGTTTAGCCGTAACTTGAATCTGAAGTTGTTTCTCCATAAGAAATACATGGGATTCTGTAAATACTTATGCATCATATTTTTCAAACACGGTATCTAGCTTAATAATCAACTTTAAAAACTTGCAACATGGGGAGAAATTCATAGGCTACTCTCAAATTATGCGTGGATTTTCTATAGTAGCAGTGCCCATTCCGACGATATTTAAATAAATGCATGCCTGGTGCGAAATTGCCACACTTCACCTTAAAACAGTTGTAGCAGCAATCACTACCATAACAAATAGTCTATACAAATACAAATACGAACGTTCCGAGAAATCTCTGCATTTTGCGGCATATTTCCAATATGGCTGACAAAGCTCCAATGAGATTTCCCAATACTTTCAGAATGTTGTTTAGGATATCATTTAACACATTGCTACCAATTTTTATTTCATTATGATTTGTCCTTTATTTTCCCTTACATTGCCTACATTATCTAATATATGCCAAAGATCAGGCATTGCATATATTGAACGCACAAAGTCGTTTCTGGTGAAGGTGGCTGTTGCCCTCACGGTGTAATAACTGGTGTCTCACGGCTTGATGACTTGCACCTACCAACTCACCCAGACTATTATCCATTCAAACAGCACTCCTTAATTACTCGACCCAACCACTGTGGAGAATTGCTTGTTGTGGATCCAGAAACAGCCGGCGGCATCCTTTCCTCCAGTTGTCGGCATCTCTCAAGGTGCTACTTGCTTCTACCCCATTGTGCGAGGACTTATTAAGTCATTACCTCCTGCTGCGTATCACCACATAATACTCATTGGTCGGCGTCAACTGCTGGATGAACTGTTGACTTCTGTGAGGTATCGACAACATGCAGAATGGGTTTAAACCGAGGTGGCTACCATCTCTCCCACGCTGTTAGGGACAAATTAGAAATTACATGGTGTTTTTCAGAGTCCATATATTGCTGAAGGTCTATTACGCGGCTCATAGACACGCCCATTGTCATTAAATGCTAATTAAAGGGCTCCTGCAGCGAAAAACCGAGGAGGTTATTTTTGTAAGTGATGGCTCCAGTTGGGTATGGCACCATCAATCTGGAACGAAAGCCTGCTCTTCGATGCATGACGTCACAAAACCAAAACTGTGAAGTTACGCAAATAGGCAGAAGGAAACAAAACGTACAGGGCAGTAATGGCGATAGGCTTCCAAAACTAAGGGGCAAGCAAGCACCGTTTACTTTCTCTTGGCAGATAAGGCCATAGACAGGCACGTATATCTAGAAATATGTTTCAGGGTGGTCCGAACCAAATGTCTCAAAATAATAATAATAGTGTTTAAACCAAAATAACTATAATTAAATTAAATTAATTATAATAGTATTAATTAAAATATTCAAATTAATTAATATATTTTTATCACATTTATAGATTAAAGGACGGTATACGAATAGTGATGTCACAATACGTATTCATTATGCGTAGTTAAGGTCGGCAAAATTTGCAAAAAAGAAAAAAAGCTATAAATAACCATAGATTAAACAAGAAAGATAGTATATTCCTTATTTACTATTAGTTATTTTATTATTTATTTATCTTCATGATTTAATTTTTGTAATTACTGTAGTATGTCTTTCGGGGGGCGGACCCCCCTAAATACGTCCTTGGCCATAGAGTGGGACACATAGTGAGGGCCCTGCCACGCCTCCCCTAACCGCCGCCACTGGTACAGGGAAATTATGAATGAGTTTAACAATTTTACTTCTTTATTGGAAACTAACTATTTATGATGGAAGAACGTGTTCACAAAAGTATTTGCACAGGTTATATTCAGGATAAAATAGCCCTGCACTCACATGATGGCAGCCAAGGTCTTTCAGCATGCGACTGACCACTGACTGGCAGCAATTGTACTATCAAGATAAATCATATTGGCTACAGACCACGCTATTAAAATTGAACTTTCTTCCTTTATCTGGGTTGGCGCCGAACTAGCGCATCAGCTTCCAGCTCTGTATGGTCAGAGGGGCAGACGAGTGCAAAGGCTCCGAAAAATCTACTTAATTAACAGAGAACGCCCCTCTGGGCAATGTTGACCACGTCTCTCTTTTGAACTAAACCCCTCCTTTGGTGCCGCCGCCTTTTTTCTTCTTTTTTTGCTTACGCAGAATTGGCTGTTGACAAGCCCGAGCGGCCATGTGTGTTAAACATAGGAGGTGACAAGCAGGAGGAGTCACCGAAAGTCCCAGCGGGATGGAAGATGGAATGGGCAGAACAGGGTGTGTTGCTTTCAGTTTTTGGACTTCAAAGCAGCCGTAACGGCCACATCTCTTTTCTCTTCTTTCTTTCATTTTTGGCGACATTCTCAGAGTCAGTGATGTTAACTTCTTTCCGCAGTATTTCCCTCTCAGTAGCGTAAATTTCCCCCTTCGTCGCAAAAATTCCCTCTTGTCTTAGGATGAAATTGATGAATGGACACTCGCAAACAACACCCATGCCCAAGCTGGGATTCAAACTCCTGCCGTCATAGCGCGCTGTGCTAACCACTCCGCCACGGAGGTCAGTCAGCCTTCTTGTCTTAGAGGACGGTACCGTAACGTGCATATATTATTTAACTTTTATAATTATCAGTGTTTTGACGCAACGACTTCTGTACTTAGCCTACATGTAACAGTTACTTTGTTCTCTGCCAGGGTCCCGGGTTCCAGAGTCCCGGGTTCAAATCCAAATACATGGATGTTTGTGATGTCCATTCATCAATTTCATCATATCATCGCTCATCCCCATCTTCGAAAATTAGCAAAAAGTGGCACAAAAAGCGAGGTAAAATATAGCAAGTCAATCAATCAATCAATCAAAGTTACTTTATCTAGTTAACTGTAACTCATTTAATCTTTTGCAAGAAACAAGTTACAAAATTAACATTAGCAAGTAATGTTAATTGGTCATTATTCATTGTCTACCGCATCTACAATTGTGTGATCCCAGCGCTACGTTTCCCTCCCCTCTGGTGACCACTTTTTGTCGGTAATACGAATCAAACCCGCGATAGACCTGTGATTTTACTGCAAATCCGGTGTGTTTACACTCCTCCCCATAGGATTTCTTCCACTTTTACTACATTTAATTGACTATTTCCAATATGTGAGGAATGGGATGAGAATGGTTTTGGGTTTAACCGATCCCGGGTTAAAGTTCGAAGTATATGGGACGAATATTAGTGAAAGCAGTCTTAAGTGCTGAACAACAGAATCTCTGTCACGTGGTTTGGTTAGTAATAATATTGCTGAGGTGGTCTCATTGCAGGCCATTTAAGTACTGAGGGAACGAAGCTTCATTTTACCGTGACAAATCCAGAGAAACGTAAGAATATTGAAAAGTTGAAAGACATTTGTAATCAAAATGCAGGCTAATAGGCTCAAATTTTAGACTTAATACACTTTTAAACTCTTTTACCTGTTCACTACAATAACACAGTGATGGTTAGTTCAGCACAAGATCTTTTAACAATCTAGAAATCTCTCAAATCTGATTTCTTAGAATTCAACAATGGAAGGATTACTATATGCAAAGCAATCATCAGTAAGATGTAATTTCAATTTTTGTTTGCTTAGAACTAACAATGGAGGGTATATGTAATAAGAATAACTTTTGTATAGGGTTGCCAGATTTCTAAAATAAAAAAACGGGACATATAGACTTGGATATAGTTACATTTATATAACATTTTTAAACATTACAAAATCAATTGCAGTTTAAAGCATTGTTAATGCCGAATTTTTAACATTTTGACAAAATATTTGAGTGAACACTTGGCGTCCTTTAAAACGGCCTTTGTTCATGGACGTTCATGACTTTCATTTTCCAGGGGGGGGGGCACGGCCCCTCCTTGGTATCCAATTAGGTATAAATTGTTATTAATTTCTTGTTGTATAAAATAATTTTGAAATTACAATTTCTTTTTTCTTTAGTTAAATACGGGACAAACGGGCGTCCCGAGAACATTTTCCGGGACACCGGGACATTTCTTTAAAAAGAGGGGACATTCCCGTATGTACGGGACGTCTGGCAACCCTACCTTTGTCAAAATGTTTATCTACACTGCTACCTCGCCTAGAAGTTACGCGGGAAATATACTTTTTAGGGGATTTCGTTCCGATTCTCGACGAAGATATAGGGGTCGACGAGATAAAAATGGCGATAAGGAAACTGAAAAAGGGGAAAGCGGCAGGACTTGACTCCATTGGGGCGGAATTTTTCAAAGCCAACGAAACTGACATTCATATGGTGGAAGCACAAAGCAAATTAATGGACAAGATTTTTAAAGAGGGGTACTTTCCGAAGGACTGGGCAAGCTCCATAATCTGTCCTATTTATAAAGGGAAAGGAGACAGAAATGACGCAAACAATTTCAGGGGCATTTCTTTATTACCTATATGGAGTAAAATCTACACACACATCTTAAACCGTAGGATCCAGAAATGGACAGAAATATTCGACAAAATTTCACCACTACAAGCGGGCTTCAGGAAAGGGTACAGCACGTTAGACAACATATTCATATTACAAACTCTCGTACAGAGGAAAATAAAACAGAAGCGGGGGAAATTATACGCATGTTTCATTGATTTTGAAAAAGCATTCGACAAAGTTCATAGGGATATTTTGTGGGGAAAATTGTATGAGAAGGGAATGTCCGCGCGCATGATCAGAGCACTGCAAGCAATATATGCGAGGGTAGAATTCGGAGTAAGATGCGAAGGAAACCAAGTCTCGGCACTGCAGCCTTCGCTCAGGGGACTCAAACAAGGATGCATCCTTTCACCAGTGCTATTTTCACTGTTCATAGATTGGGTAGCGCATGAAATTAACATGGACCAGGAGTCTATCCCATGTATAGGAGTGCAAAGTATACCAGTCCTTATGTATGCAGACGACATAGTCATCTTGTCCGAGACAATAGAGGGTCTTCAAAGGGGCATAGATAGCATATATGAGGGGTGCATCAAATATAAAATGAAGGTAAACATTAAAAAGACAAAAATTATTGCTTTCAAAAATGGCTACATATTTAGCAGACAAGAGACATGGACATACGGGGGAGAGTTAATCGAGCGGGTTAAAAACTTCACATACCTGGGGGCAACGCTCTCCATGACAGGGAGTTGGACACACCACATAAGGGCAAGACAAACTAAAACAAAATTTGCAATAGGACAAGTCATAAGGACAATAAATAAGGCACCTCAAATGCCTTTCCCGGTCATTCAAAACCTCTATTCATCAGTAGTGTTAGGTACATTAAACTATGGAATAGAACTGTGGGGGTTAAGGGGGGACAACACAATAATTGGCATACAAACAGAATTTTATAAGAGAGTAATGGGCGTAAGCAGAGGCACGGCCAACTGTGGGATTCTTAAGGAATTGGGACTGAACAGAGACGCGGTACAAGCACGGATGAGGGTTGTTAAATATTGGATGCGATTATCACAAGAGGGCCAATCTACGCTGAGGAGACAATGTTTGGAAATACAGACAAGAGAGCATAACGTTTACAGCTGGGGCCTGGAAGTGAAAAATCTCTTATATAATAGCGGAATGGGTTGGGTATGGGAAGAGGGAGGAAGGGGGGGCATCTCAACAGAAAATCAAATCAGGGACAGGTTACTCGACATAGACAGGCAAGAAATAATAGCAGACTGCCAAACAAAGACCTCAATCAGGGAACAGCTAAGAGTAAGAGAATGGGGGAAAGCGAAATATATCCAGTTCGTGGGAAAAAATGAAAGAGGCGCGCTGGCATGGTTCAGATTAGGGGGATGGAAACAACTAAGAAAGAGAAACGAAGCAGGGGAAACGATATGTCCTTTGTGCGATGGGGAGGAGACGGACGAGCATATCCTACTGCACTGCCCTTCTACACGTGACCTAAGGGACAAATGGATGAAAAACTTAACAGGCAGGGAGATGATAGAAGTGGTAGACGACAGAATAAAGATAAAGGAAGCGGCGCAGCAAGTGGGGAAATACCTGGGAGAGGTAAGAGAACGGCGGGGGAAAGCTATTAGAGAAGGTAGCGAAATGAGTGATCATGCTCCAGACGAGCCATCTTTATAGTGTAAGTGTGTGTAAAGCAACATGTATGCGTGTTTTGGTGAGAGTGCAGGAAAAGAGAAGTCAGGAGAAAGACTGAAATAAGAACTGTCGAGGGAGGGGAAGAATGTGTATATATGGAACAAAGTAAGAGACAGCTTAAACGAAGACTAAATGTAACAAAATATTGTAGAAAAATCAAAAATATGTAGTGCGTACAGCCTATGGCTCGCACAAAAAGAAAATAAATCTAATCTAATCTATATGCCAGAGAGTCGCCAGCAATAGTGGTGACACCGTATTTGTAGCTCTAGCCTGAAAACAGTGTCGCTAGTGTCGAATATCAAGCCATAAAATGGCACACATATAATATATAATATAATTATGTAACACAACTCTTGTATTGAAGTTGTTTGATTTGAAAGCCAATGATGTAATTTCACCAAAAATGCTGCCGAACAGCGTCAGTTCAACATTACCACATGTTCTGTTACCAAGGCGGTAGTTAGGGGTGGGTTCAGGGCCTCCGAACGCCCCCGGAAGACGTACATAAAATTAAAATTAAATAATTAAAATATAATTGTTTTCGCATTTGTTTTATAATCAGTGCTGGCAAAGATTAGATTGGAATCATAGAACATTGATGGACAGCTTTGGAGGACAGTATCAAAGAACATTTAGCCACATTACTACTTATAGAATGCATAAAATATAATCAGGAACTGTACTTTCATCAACAGGATCTAATATCCTTTTTTATTATTCAATATTTAATTTCGTTGTCTATTTGATATTAATTTCCTTGACATGACAGTTGTTTTATAAAGATTTTAGCAATCTTAACCATACGTAAGCGAGATTATGAATGCTGTGCTGTTATATCTTTATTCTTATACCGTCCTTTGATGTATTTTAATTAATTTAAATACTTTAATGAATAATTAATTTAGTTTAATATAACTATTTTAATGCAAACATTTATATTATTATTATTTCTGAGATACTCGGTTTGGACCCCCCTCCCCCCTCACGAAGTATATTTCTAGATACGTGCCTGTGTAACACCACGTGGAGTATTTGAAAGAGAAGTTCTGTCATTGGTGTTACTCTGGCCGTGTCTGAAAGGTGTGAGACTGTACTTGAAGCGAGCATCCTCCGGGTATGGTCTTGCAGTCCGGTCTTCAAGTCGTGGACTGGAAGTGAAAGTCGTTCGAATTGCACTTCGACTGCAGCGCCAAATACGATCAGCAGATAAAACCGAGTACTCGTTGTTTTCCCGCGTTTTAAACACTTGTTTTTCACCATAGAAATCACATGGAATTTTCAAATGTTCCTACACATATATTTCCACACATTAGAAGAACTTTAACCAACAACTTGCTGGCCCATAACGTATATTTAACCTGTGTTGCTCTCTTTCTACCTCCGTGATTTTAAACAAATGAACAACGAGTGCGGAAATCACGTGACCTAGTCAGCAACCATCTATACTGCGAGCTGTGCACTTGCGTACTTCTGTTCTTGGCGCTTTCGAACTGTACTAGGTGACTTCACTTCCGTCAAGACCATACTTCAAGTCTGTACTTTGTACCTTTCGGACAGAGCTCCAGTGTCAGCAGTGTACAAAATTTCCCTTCTCCCCTTTCAAAACTTCCCGCCGCTGACGAAAATTTCCCTCGCTGCTGCAGAGTAACAGATGAGAGCGAGGGGAAAAAGAGGACAGGACGGTGTGGAAGTGGCCAACTAACCATGGAAGATAGATGATCAGTCGCGGCGCTCCGCCCTCTCGGGAACCTTCCAGCGAAGCCCTTGTCCGCATCTCCCTGCACGGAGGAAGCGAAAAGGCGCTAATAAATTTGTTTTGAATCCCTGCACAAAGCGGGTGTCGATGTCGACGCCATGTTGTTCAGGTGTGCCCCATTCACACGACGGTTCCTCGGGAGCATAGAAGCAGAGGATGATGGTCCTGCGAGCAAAGATAAATGGTCCCCGGCACGGACGATCCCGAACAATACGGGCAATGATTTTCAATAGACCATAAATACATCAATGCAGGGGCCAAATTCTGATGTTTATGGTAACATCTACATTGAGGACGGCGAATCTGGTACCGCCGCGGGTCCTTTGATTGCCGAACCCACCACAAAGGCTCATCCAACCACCATGTAACCTTCTGGTGCGGCCTTTTTGTAAAAAGAGGGTTAACGTCGCAGTGGCGGAAAGATTTCGCAGAGAAAAAAAAGGAAGGAACGAGACGCTTATATCAAAAACAGAGCAGATTCTCGCCAAACCGTTATGACAAGAAAACAGTTCTTGGGGATTTCCCTTTTGATTTTTATTTATCACAAAACGCTTCACTTTTCATTCACCGAAAGCCATTAGTCACAGAGATTTACTTGTAAGCTTTCATATCTAAAAAGCGTTTCTCCCAAACATATACACACCGGTACAAAACCTGGGAGCCCGGTCGCTTTGTACCGGCGGACTATTAATCACAGGGAACGACAATGAACTAGAAATCTTGAGGTTTTTTTCTAGTACAACACCTGCCTTGTCCGAAATTTTAATAGCTGTAAGCTTGGATAAAGTATTGTTCGGAGTTGTGCATACACGCGAGTTGGTCGGTTTAGAAAACAAGCAGCTGTCCTACGATGGTTATTTCAGCACTGCTCTCTTCGGTGACTCCGAATGAATTGAACGGCTTATCATATGCACTCGTACGTCTCAAATTACAAGATACGGTTTTTAAGCTGTATGAATTAAAGATACAAAGACACACACACAGCTACACTGCAGGCCCGTAGCCAGAATTTCATTTCGGGGGTGGTGGCTCATCCCAAATCAGCACAGGCATCGCCAGAAATATTTGTAAGGGGGTAGCCACTGATGAAACGTAATTAGTAGAAATAATAATGATAATAACAATTATTACCACGGTTATAATTGTCATTTTACAATAATCATTATTATAAGTTATTAAAAATAAACCAATTTTAATACAAATTTATTGTTGTTGTTGTTGTTATTATTATGTAAATGGAGAAACTTTTCTACTCGATCCACCACAAGTGTTGTCCATTATTTTTCTTACATTTTTATTGATTTTGCACATTCCGTTAAAAATAAGTCTTAAATGTTATAGGGCCATATTTTACTCACGAAGTTTATATTGTGTGACCTCTCACAATAAAAACTATACATTTTGAGAGCTGTGAATCCATTTATTCTTTGGATTAAATGGTAGAATATCAATATATAACCTTGTACTTCTACTATACACTGAACGTTTTTCGATCTAATGTTTAATCCTGCTAAGGAAGTAAAATTAATTACCGCTAATTAATTATACACTATTTAAATGAGATATTTGCGAGAATAGAGAGAGAGAGAGAGAACAACAGATCGTGACGAAAGAAGATGCAGAGAGGGACAGACAGAGAGAAAGAGAAGGACACAGTAAGGGAGAGAGAGAGTTAATTAGGGAGAGAAAGGTGGAGAAAGTGGTCAGAAAGAAGGAAAGTGACACACACGTACATAGAGATTGGAGAGAAGAAACAATAGAATAGAGAAAGGAGAAACAACAAAGAAAGCGGGAGAGAAGGGAATGAGAAAGAGAGGGAGGGGCGGACAGAGAGAGGAAGGGAACGGAAGAGAGAGATCAGATCTAATGCACTTTACACGCATAAAATATTTATGCAACAATATTGCTTCCATGATAGAATTTATTTATTTTTTTTTTTTTTTCGGTATTCTTACACTGACTCCTATTGATGGAGTTCACATAACATTTTATTAAAAAATAAAGACATTCAATACTCCTTGCTGATCAAAACTCAAAAGAGATAATATTTTATCTGTTTGGTTTCTATTTGGAGCTCTGTTGACATGTTCAATGTATTTGGTTTTCCAGGAAATCACAGACCTGAGACCTTTATTTTCTATTCTTAAGAAATTCAAACATTTTCTATTGTCTATAACCTATTTTTGCGTTCAAGTGTCGTAAAACCACCGAACGATTGTTAGGTTTCTCATAGGGGTTGTGGGAAAGGCTAAGACGTACAGCACAACTTTACACACAAACACGCACACAACTTATCCCGTTCCGGAAAAATTTGCCAACTTGAAAAACCGTCAGCCATGTTGGATCACATGGTTCTCCAATATATTTATTAGCAACTGGTTAAAAATGTTTTCATTACGTATGAGTTATTGTTCAGTTTTTGCTTTGTGTTAAAATAAATCAATTAGATTTCATCTTTATATTTGTTTTTGAGTTTTTGTGCATATATTGTTATTGGTGGTATAACTCTCTAGTCTGCTAAAACCAGAAGGTTCATGGTTGCAGCAACACAAGCCATCCATCTGCCCGTGTCCTGGGCAAGATCAATCCAATATGTTCTACCGTTACCGATTTCCTTTATAGTCCAGGGGTATATGTCAATATGTCTATAGTCCGTGGGTTTTTAAATGAAGGGAATATATGACTACCGGTAATATGTTGCTAGTGTGGTACACAATAACATACTACCAGGTGTTTTGCCATCAAATTGTGGCAGAAGGCCTGTGTGACGTCATAAATCCAAGATGGCTACCGATTCATGCACTAACTAAGAAAATCCATCATAACTCCTTTAATAGTGGTTTTGGAAAATTCTTATACATACATGTTTTGTTTAGAATTAAAGAGAGAACAAAATTGATTCTTACAGTTTTTTCCATATCTTGCACTGTTATGGAGATATATCTAGTGAAACTATTTCGTGCCCTTTTCTGCAAGGATTCTATGCATATTTTACACTTTACTTGACATTCTTGCATATAAAGGGGGAAATTACTGCCTGTGATATTTTGATGATGTCTACTATTGTGGCGTATTGCCTGTGTGACATCATACATCTACATCCAAGATGGCTGCCTCTGCAGACATTAGCAAACAAAATCGACCCTATCTCCTTAACTCCTTTAGGAGTAATTTTGACCATTTGTAAGTTTGTTGGGTTTTTACACGAAGGGAAGACATGTGATGTGTATGGAGGATGCTTTCATTTGGAGGCATGCAATCATGTATTACAATGTGTCAAAAACCATTCATGACGTCCGAAATCCAAGATGGCCTTGGAGCTACGGCACAATATATAATCTCCATATCCTGATTTAGAGTTCTATTATCAGATTTTTCTGTTAATAATTAAAAATTGAAAAATATTATTATAATTTTTATAACTACAGTAGTGTCCAAAAGTTAAGCATAACTAAGATATGAGAAAATGTTTTATTAATAAAGTGACAGAACTGCATAAAACATAGTGAAAATTAATCAAAACGTTATATGGTATACAAAAGAATAGAATGCACGAAATTAACAATTGTTTTTTAGTGCAAAGACACACATGCAAAAAAATAAGAAAATAGAAGATACTTCCTTGACGAAAGAAAGAGGCTTGTATGGGGTGAAGTTACCCCTAACAGCTACACAACCTTGGAACAACGTAGCATGCTATTTACAAGGTGGTTCAAGAGTTCTACAGGCAGCTGCTTCCAATTCCCATGAAGAGGAGTGCGGAGCTCTGGAAATGTCTTTGATGGAGGATCGCGAGCTAACTCGTCTCCTTAAGACAGTACAGGATTTATGTCTGGGGACCTTGGTGGCCAGTCCATACGGTGGATTTATTCACCTTCAAGAAAGTCATCCACCAATTTGGTTCGATGCGCGCATGTATTATTTTTCACCCTTGAAGTCTGAGCCGACTGCGCCTCTGAAAAGTCGCACATGTTGTTGGAGTACCTCGTTTCTGTGCCTCTGGGCAGTAAGAGTAGGCTTCAGCAGAGACGTGCAGCTCCGTACGTCCATTGAGCATGATGTCTTCCAATACCAGTATTCCATCTCGACCAAACTGATCCCTTTCCACGATATTCCTTGGATTAAATCGTGATCGAGGTTCCCTCCAGATGAATGTGCGACGGGAATAATTTTGCAAACTGAATCTGAACTGATCAGAGGACGTTCCTCCGTTCGTTCAGGGTTCAATTTCGATGATGCTGACTCCACTGTAAGCGGGAATGCACTGGATCAAGCGGGACACACATACACTCCGCTACACAGTTTGGCGAGAGAAACTCTAACCCCTGGAGTCGTTGCAAGCTTTGAGGACAGTTGCCTTGCAGGCATCGTCCGGTTTTGTCGTAGGGCCTACAGTTAAAGCCAGATATCGCCCCTGTTGTGGCGTTGCTAGTCGTTGACAACCTTGTTCTGGCCTACCATGAACATCTACTGTGTCTTGGAACCGTCGCCAAAGCCTGGAAATCACTGTGGCGCAGTCAACGTTGCCGTGACTTCAGTCTGTGTTTGACCTGCTTCCAGACGTCCGATGATTCTTCGCTGACGTCTTTGTGCCATGTTCTTACTGTACATTGAACACTTTACCAAGAGATTGTCCTCCGATCACAATATGCGTTCGATTCAGAATGAGGCGCTCTTGTTCCGATATGTTGTGTTTTGTTTACCTTTCAATCACGGGCCTATTTGACACTAGCAGTACTGTTGCTTATGCGCGTAAGGTGAGTTGCACACCATGATGATTATTTATGGTGATCGTGCGGGTCTCCCCCTTCCATTTTTCTACTTTTTGGACACTACCGTATTATGGTAAAGGAGTAATGACGTCGCCTGTGACTTCCTCATTCAACATTCTCTGGAGCTGTAGGCAGTGTCAATATGACAGGAATGATCTTCTTGTTATCCTCATTATCTCTTTTCCCATCAACAGCCTATTGAGATGGGTAGATTTGGATGATCCTTTTCTGCTTTTATTTGACTCCAATACTTGGAATAACTCCTTCTGATAAAAAGTGTGAGGGTAACTTTGGTTGGAGCAAGACGTGAGCCTTGAACATTCCTTTTCGCGAACAGATACCATCGTAATTTGCCGAAAGATTTGATTTTGGTGTCATGCAAAATCCTGTCATCTTAAAAATTCTGTCATCATATTCGGGGTGTAAGAGACATCCAAATATCAACCCTGGACTGCGTTTTGCAGACTAACATTGGTCTGACGTCTAGGGCCTCCCCGATGGCACAGTGGTATCGTCGCCGCCTTGTAATCATTTGCCGGTGGAGGCACATATAGCAGTTCAGATCCCACTTTAAATTGTATGTACAGTTCCAATTAGCCTTACTGTGCATAAAGTGGACTTAAATAAAACACCAACTCAATCGGTCAATCAATGCTCTGGCGTCTGGACCCATGAGACTTGAGTTGTATGCTACCCATATGTGTTTGTGATTGTCCATTCATCTATTTCATCTTATAATTCATTTTCATCCTTGAAATTAGCCAAAAGTTGCAGAAACGAGAAGTAAAATAAATCAATTCATTCTTTCATTCTGTCATCTTGTTAATCGAATCCAGGAGAACTAATATTTGCAAGAGATTCAAGCACATCATCTTCTGCGCCATCAAATGCGTTCAACAACCACTTTTTGTCCTCTTTGCAAATACAAACACAAACTGGGATACCATTAATAGATAGTGTGAATGATGCCGCCAAAGTGACCCTCACACCTTTCACCAGGAGGAGTTACTTCCAAGCATTGGAGTGAAATAAAAGCAGAAAAGAAACAACCAAATCTACCCAGCCCAATAGGCTGTTGAATGGAGAAAGAAGAAAATGAGGATGACAAAAATATCATTCTTGTCATATTCACACTACCTAGAACTACAGAGAAGATTACAGTTGACATGTGGTTGTGGAAAGAGGAAATGTTCATGCATAGGCCGGAATCAGTCCCTGCGACGTGCTGAACTGTGTCTTTGTAGTGCAGATGAAGAAAAGTGTGAAAACAATGACTTACAGGACAGAGACTCAGATCAGAGTAACATTGATGACATGATATTTCCCAAATGATTACAACCAGTCTCAATCCTGATGCCAGGTGAGCTGCTTAAATTTCAAAAGACAATGCGGAATTCACAGGCGATGTTATTACTCCTTTACTGTAATATTTATAACAATAGTAATGATAATAATAATAATTAATATTTTTCACTTGTTATTTTATTATCAGAAAATGCCTCTGGAAAAATCTGATAAACGAACTCTAAATCAGGTTATGGGCAGTATTTCATGTGCAGAACCTTCAAGGCGGCCATCTTTGATTTGGGAAGTCATGTATGGTCTCTGACACATTATCCAGCAAACACCTGTAGTAATACATGATTGCATGCCTCCAAATGAAAGCATCCTTCATACACATGTCTTCCCTTCGTGCAAAAACCAACAAACTTACAAATGGTCAAAATTACTCCTAAAGGAGTTAAGGAGATAGGGTCGATTTTGTTTGTTAATGTCTGCAGAGGCAGCCATCTTGGATGTAGATGTATGATGTCACACAGGCAATACGCCACAATAGTAGGCATCAACAAAATATTACAGGCAGTAATTTCCCCCTTTATATGCCAGAATGTCAAGTAAAGTGTAAAATATGCATAGAATCCTTGCAGAAAAGGGCACGAAATAGTTTCACTAGATATATCTCCATAACAGTGTGAGATATGAAAGAAACTGTAAGAATCAATTTTGTTCTGTCTTTAATTCTGAACAAAACATGTATCTATTTATGACGCCACACAGGCCTTCCGCCACAATTGCGGGCAAAACACCTGGTAGTCCGTTATATGGTACCGCACTAGCAACATATTACCGGTAGTCATATATTCCCTTCATTCAAAAACCCACGGGATTACAACTGCCGTTGGACTATTAGGCCCATCTTAACGGTATCCCTCCATCTTCGTCTTGGCCTTCCTACTGGTCTCTTACCATTATATCATCTGTTATGGTCTCTTGAAAGAGAGAGAGTGAAACCATGCAACAGTCACAATTACGTACAGAGACAGACATTGTCGTTCTTTCATTGTTTGTGTTTTCGATATTAACTTTACTAAAGTATATTTGAAGTCAAAATTAATTAATTATCTTTGTTGTTATGAAGAAAATCAGTCAGAATTTTTTGGTGGGAGGATTTTTCAGGAAAAAATCATTGGGGGTGGATCCAGGGACGGCGACAGGGGTAGGCACGGGGTGGGCAAGCGCCCACCCAAAAATTCCTGTGCCCACCCGAATGCCCACCCAATCAAATTCAATAAGTACATATACTTGGGTATATATGAATGATTCAATAAATAAGTATATTCTGGTATTCATAACATGTATTTTTAACTTGTGAATATTATCTATGCTAGAAATGTTCACATATTATCAACCCTTAAAAATCCAATTTTGTCATTAGGAAGTGAAAGTAATTACTAGAGCTATTGAAACAAAAACTGTGATCAAATGAACACTTCCATGATTAAAAGCAGCCAGTAGGCTTAGGAGGCTCAAAATTATGCAGGGTATGATCAACATTAGGTCAGAGATTAGGGTGAACTTGAGGACTGCACCTCTGGGCCTGCACTGAGAAAGACTGTTTTGAAAAGTACCACATAATGAAAAAAAATTAGGTACTTCGGATGTGGTAAAAATATAACAACAAACCACACCATGTAACTTAGCGAGAAGTTATAACTGAAACTGTGTAGAGACAGGGGTGCCCATCCTCTCCAAGGTAAATGGCGCACCCCCCCCCAAAAGTCATTTCATGCGTCCCCCCCCAAATCATATCATTCGCGCCTTCAAACCATATCGTAATCCCCACAAAGTATTTAATTACGTGTCTACCGAAAGTAACTTTTTCTTAGCTTTACTGAACACTATACTTGATCTGCCCCTCCTCCCTAAACAGGGGTGCCCATCACTCATGACCACGCCTAAAATCGTTCATCATTATCGAGAATATCGCTTGTCTTGTAATGCAGATATAGTATAAAAACTTCACAATGGCCTCATTAAAGCGCCAAACACAGAGTATTGCGAGCGAAGCTAGCAAGAAAATTTTTACATCCATTACTTTGCAGGCTTTCAAGAATATTTATTTAATGGGGTGTCAATACTTTCTTAGGATACAGAGATATTTACTCTTTTCCAGCTTCTCTTTTGGTACGTTCGGGGTCGAAAACCATATCGATAAATACAGTCTCCAAAATTTAATGTTCAAACCCTCTCTCCACTACAGAAATCCCTTGACAATCTAAGATTTAACACTCTATTAAGAGCTTCCTGTATTCCCCTTTAAATTTAATACTCAATCCTACCACCAAAATTTCCATGCCAAGTTTAGACTTGCTGTTGATATTGAAGAGTGGATATTGCCGCCTCCAAAAAAATAATTCTCAGTCTCCACTCTAGTATTTCCGCAAAAGTCTTAAGACAATAATAATACTCAAGAATTGGATACTCCCCTCAATTTAATGCTCAATCCCCTCTAACTAAAATACCCGCCATAATCGAAGACCTAGGGTTGGATACTGTCGCCTCAAAAGTTTAATTCAGAATTCCCCCCAGAACCCACGTGGCAATTAAGGCATAATATGTAAGAGTTGGATATTTCTCCACCCCCACCCCCTTTCGATAATACCCTTTAACACTTTCTTTTCTTCGTCTGATGGATTGAATATGGTGCATTTAAGGTGTAATTTTTTTTACATATATGTTGGAAAAATATATAAATGTTAAATTTTATATTATTTTAAGGAAAATAATCCCCCCAAAAAATCTCGATGACGCAGCCTGCGCCATAATCCCCCCTTGTGGGCACCCTGTGTAGAGGGGATTGGAGTGAGGTTTTGGTGCTGTAAGCTCCGGGCCTCCACATACGTATCGTATATAAATTCCGGCCTGGGTATGGTTAAAATAATCTCCAAATAAACAAATAACAACATCATCTTAGCGTTACTTCCTCCAGCAACACAATAAATTATTTCGACTTTTTAATTATTATTAGAATAATTTAATCAAGACGACTTAAATGGGAATGCCATGTGACACGAATGACAGAGGAAATAATTGTTTATACAGGATTCTTGTTGGGAAACCTGATGGTAAGAGACCTGTATAAAGGCCAAGAAGAAGATGGAGGGATAACGTTGAGATGGGTCTAAAGGAAATCGGTAAGGATGGAAAAGATTGGACTGATCTTGCCCAGGATAGGGACAATGGAAAGCTTGTGTTGCTGCAGCCATAAACCTTCGGGTTTAAGTATGCTAGAGAGTATAGTATAGTTTTAATTAACTCTGCATTGAAATTCCAGAAGTGTCCCTTTTTTATTTCATTACACTTTGTATATACCTGTCTTCAAATATCAATATGGTATGTGGAATATCAACTTTATATTCGCTCTACTAATAAGAAGGAATCACAATAATCACTACAATACCGAAGTGAATAAATTTTAATAAACCAGTTATGTATGGAAAAAGCTACAGAATTATACAATTGCTAATGAGTGGCTTATCCTATTTAGAAATCCTCGTTCCACACATAAATTTTGCCACATGAATCAGCCAAAAATGTCAACAGAATCTGTAGATGCAGCTGAAGTAAATAAGGAAAAGTTATATCACAAAGTATCCAGAAGACAATTTTGTTAGTTTGATTTTAAGCCCACTTTTAGGCTCAGATAGGCAAATCGGGACTAAACCTACAGTTTAACGTGTAGTCCGAACCAGTGTGCATTGTGCTTCCACCAGAGGAGGGAAGAGTCGAACACATGACCTCTTCATTATAATGCGACAGCGTTATGCCATTGGGGAAAAAATATACAGAAAGAACTCGCACCAAACGCGTCATTTTATCACCACAGAATATGCGTCCATTTTTAAAGAATGATTGACTGAGACAAATATTTGAGACTTTCGGAAAACAACGTCATTGTTCACGGAATTAGCTGCCTTGATCCACTAAGGAAACTCTGTGCGAATGAAACTACCACCTCAACTTTCTAAGAGGTATGAACTAATGAAACTCTATTTTTGCAAGAGTAAGTTGTGTTGATTTGTTATATTTTAAGTCATTTTTCTGCTAATTCTGATAATGACGACGATAAGGTTCAATGGTAATTAGATGAAAGTAACGAAGGGGCGAAAACAAACCCATGCTGACACTCAAAATACAAACCCTCATAAATTATTACTTTGACAGTGGTTCCTGGTGCCAGGGACTCGTTTCCCTGCAAGAATAAAGTTTCCAGTGTATGCTGCACATGATAGAGGTTGACAATGAACAAAGAATTTGTTTCCGGGTGTGTTTTAAATCATTCCTAATAGGACGTCCATTTTAATTCAAACATTCAGTGGTGGCGATTAGAAGGAGAGGGAAGGGGTGCAGTTCCCCCCACCACATTTTGCCACTTTTTGCCCCCTCACTATGGCCTATTTATGCTAAGCCTTTTCTACCATGAAAAAGTATATTGTCCTTGCCCCTCAAACGTTGGCACCCAATCGCCCCTACTACAAACATTCAGATAGATTTGTCAGTTGTAAAAACCTTATAAGCTAAAAAAAGTGACTCCCAAGGAGTAAGAAAACTCTTTCACTCAAAAACTCATACCATGAAAATATTATGCTCAGTAACATGCATTTAAATTACGAGAAACTTCACAATTGTCTACCATCGCACTTTCTATCGATTTCGCCGAATACATAAAATCAAGTATGTGCCTTGTATTTGCAACACAAGCTTAAAGCTAATTCACATTTATTTCACTCTATTAACATGCATGAAAGAATGTGATTAGAATGTATGGCTGCGCATGGGTAAACACTTCCTTGAAATAATTGTGTCCATCAGAGACAAAGCGAAAGGAAATGGAACAAGATGCGAGAATAGATTAGAAAAGAATAAAGAGGAAAACAAGGAAATGGAAAAGAAGTAAGAGGAATATCGGGAATGTAAGAGAGAGGAGGATGCACACGTCTTACATTGTCTTACATTTATACTGCCCACCCTAATCTAACAATACGGAGCTTCTGCCCACCTAGTCGAAAATTTCTGGGGCCACCCCTGGGTGGATCCCTCCAATTCAATAATTCCAAGGAAGCTACTTGCCAAAGTTCAAAACCTTGCAACATTCGAAAAGTACCTACTCAGCAACCACAACATGCAGAAATACAGAAAAAGTCCATTTGGGTTGTGCTTCACCCAACACCTCCGCGTCCTCTGGCGTCAAGATCATGAACCATGACACTGATTGCAGCTCCGCAAGGTTTGATGACAGAGCGGCGATAGCAGGGTGTTTTCCACTTCTTCCGCCAGGCGCCGCCTTCTGTTTCCTGCATGTAATCTGACGATACCAGCTGCATGAAGGACGCCGAACAGTTCCTATTGCAATTCCAACAAACCATCTGGCACCATTTCACACAAAACCACCGCATTCTTAACACGGCCAATGTTGGACCTACAACAATGTTGATCTGACAGCGCGGCATACAAAACCTCCTGCATTGAAAAAGACTCTATTGTTCGCGATAAACCTGCAACTCAACGTGTGGCTTCATGTTCCATGATATGATAACGTTATGTTTACATTATGTAGGCACGGGAGGTGAGTTTGCAGAATGAGTTTAAGCTAAGCTCTATGTGTCATATTCACAGTTCGTATGTAACGGATTTTTACGTTCTGAGGGCGATATACTGCATATCAGGATGGATGAAAATCTTATTTTTTAAATCATTTTTGATAACTTAAAGAATGAAATTAGAGATATTTCACCTACGTGTAGTACATGATGGTCCGCACAATGAGGCAAATCGAGATCCCACAGCTATCAGCCGTTTTCGAGATACACAGTTATTTAGGATTTGTCAATGTGTCGTATCTCATCAGTTGGCGAAAAAGTTGTCACAAACAGTCGTATCTTGAGTTATGTCTGTGACGAAAATTTTCCAGCACAAACTGAGCCACGCCCGCCTGGCCCCTTGTTTGTAAAGACCATTTTATACAATGGAAAGTTAATATTTTTTACATTGACCGAATTGTTGGACATATTGTTGAAAGTAAAAGGTTATATATAAAACTTTGTCTGAAACTGGAAATGAAACATTGAAAGGCATTTTTCATAACCGTGATACTTATACAGTGGCGCAACCACGGGTGGGGGGGGGGCAATGCGCCCTCCCCCCAACCTTCGACGGAAGTCAATTCTAGGGGGGGGGCAAGGGGACAAATGTTAACGGCCAAGGACACCTGCAGAGGGGGCACATAGGAGCAATTGCCCCACCTCGATTTCAAATTTTATGTAAATAAAAATACATTTCGTAAAATTTTCTGGCTAGTTTCGCTCGCAATGCCTGAAATTACATATTTGCGTCATATTAAATCAATATTGTTTTCGGTTTGTAAAAATTGGATCAAAAAATTTTCTTTCTGGCTTCGCTCACAATATAATTATTTCCTGTAATATATTTCAATAATATGTGTTGTATATATGACACAATTTAGTGTTAGCCTGTTGCATATGTATTTTCTTATTTTATGTCGCTCCATGTTGCATATGTGTAAAACATATCTTGTCCATGAAAGTGATACAAGTTATATGTACATAATGAATTATCTTCGGAATGCATTTACCATTAATTTTCTGCCATTCAAAAATACAGTTTGTGTGCTTGTTCTCCATTATTAGCTAATGTGAAATTGAACATGTTGAAAAAATATTTCAAATCGTTTGTTCCAAACAAATGCTTTAGCACCGACTTCTACTCCCTTTTGCGTAATTTATGACGATAATAACGTCTTTGATACTACTACTACCACTAGTAATAATAATAATAATAATAATAATAATACTGTTATTATTATTATTTTTATTATTATTGGTAGCTACGTTTATCCTGTTGCTACCCCTCCCCCAAACAAAAATTCGTGGTTGCGCATCTGTACATATGTACATTGTATACTGTTTATTTACGACATATATTTATATACTTGCTAAGCTGTAGTAATTTGTTATTAGAGGAAAATAAACAAGATGGATATTTGAGTTTAGAAGCAAGACGGTACTTGTCAAGAATGTTGTATCCACTAAAGGCTTGATTATTTCTAGTGAAGGTATCAAGTTCAAATTATTGGGAGCCAGATCAAAAGTAGAATACAGGAATCGTGATTATTGCTATTGACAGGAAACAATGGAAATTTCCTCGTCTAGCAGTGACGCTACTTTGTTGCAGATACAACATAAAACAAAGAAACCTTCCTTTGAGAATTTCGACCTGAATTCATACGACAACTTCTGTGCTTGTGTGTGATTCTAAGAAGCCTACTTGCATGCAAATGTCATGTGAGGTTCGTGGATGCAAGAAGGAAGTCTTTAGTACGTGTACCAAGGGTAGCTATATATTTATTGTGCTGGGATCGTTTCAAAACAATATAAGGTGCAAAATTATTAATAAACCAATTACGATGTTGAAGAAAAGAACATCCCTTTGGGGATCAAAGAATCTTGAATATTTTTAAGTTAAGAGTTTGCCACAGAAGTGAGAACAAGATTGATCTGCAAACAAGATTGGTCTCAGGTGTGCAAAATTAACGAATATAAAGAAGCCGATAGACTAAGAAGCCAAGGTTTAGAATCTTATAACGAAGTACTTTGTTCCTTGATCGTTTTGGATAACGATATAATAAACTTGAGTGAAAAAAAATGGAAAAATGTGTTGCCTAATATCTGGTGAAGAAGAGCAAATATATTATATTATGAAACCTCTGATCTTCAGTTGATAAGAGAATTTATTGCAAGGTCTATTTCTGTTCAAGAGCAAGACACAAAATTGAACAAAATCAACCTTGTTAGAAAACTATCAACTAGATTTAGATTTAGATTTATTTCCTTTCATGTGCGAGCCATAGGCTGTATGCACTACAAAATATTTAAATTTTTCTTCTACAATATATATTTATTTTTACATTGAATTTTTCTTTTATGCTGTCTCTCAGTTTGTCCCAAATGTACATTCTTTCCCCTCCCCCAACAGACCATTCACTACACTCGTTCTTCTTCCAGTCTTTCTTCCTTCTTCTCTCGCCTCACTTCTCTTTTCCTTCACTTTCACCAAAAACACTCCCACTTTCTCTAACCTTTCCACACTTGCTGCGCTCTGTTCAACGATTAATTTGAGAGCTTCTTCCTTTTCCAAACCATCCAACCATTTGTCTTGCAGGGCGCGCGTTCTCAGACATGTAAACAGAATAGAATAGAATAGAATAGAATAGAATAGAATAGAATAGAATTTATTTCCAGTATGAGCCTTTACAGCTATACATACCATACAAGTGAAAAATTTTCGTACAAGTTAAACTTAAACGGGAGGAGCGTAGAATGCCCGTTATGCGGCGAAGACGAGACGAAATTTCACATTCTCCCCCAGTGCAAAGAAACAGGGGAGGCAAGACAAAAATATATCAGGGATATAAATTAAGATAACATTGAGAATATAATGACAAGCGTTATTAGGAGGGGGAGACCGAGAGGGGGGGAGAGGCGCAAATAAGGAATCTGGGAACTTTCCTACACTACGCCTGGGCAAAGAGAGCAAAGAAGCTCAATGGGGATAGCGAACATGTGTGAAAGGGGGGAGGGTTACTAAATAGATAAATTAATAAATAAATTTGAGAAAATTTAGGAATCACTCAGGTCGCAGTGCAAGTATAGGGAAAGATTCGAAATGAAATAGTGTTTGTGAACTCCCAAGCAGTGTGAAGGTGGAAGCAGACATGTAAACAGGTGATCCGGCCCGTCATTCCCCTTACATACTGTCCCTACCTCTCTTTTCACCGCACTGTGTCTCCATCCCCCCAATCTCAGCCATACTACTCCCTCTCTTACTTCCTTGCTTACTTTATTCATATAATTTGCTTATCCCCATTCCCGGATGTCCCTTGTCTGGAGGTCTAGTGATATTTTCGTTGCACTTTCCATTATTATTTCTTGCCGATCTATACCTTCTAGTCGCTGTTTAACGAGTTCAAGTGTGCCTTGGTCTACGTGCTCTTCTTCCCATACCCATCCCAACCCGATCTCGCCCATTTTCTGTCCCCTTACTTGTTGTATGAGAGCCTTCCTTCCCTTTGATAGTGTCTTTCCCTGCCATTATCAGAGTTGCCCAATATTTAACCCTTCTCCACGTTAGTCTGGTACTAATGAAAAGCAGGTCGTAAGCAATACTCCTTTTCCTCTTTCAACGTATCAGGAAGAGTTGTTAGAATTAGACTTTAAAAAATGAATGAATTAGCGTCTTGGAAATAGAGAAGAGAGAGAGAAGTGGCCCTTACAAAATCCTTCGGAACAAAGATGAGATTATAAAAAATTTCTGTAGTTTACTTAAAGAGATTTCTACGAGTGGAATCTGCAAAAATACTCCGTCAGTTTGAAATTACCATGATCCTGCATCAGCCTCTTCACAATACACATAAATGACAGTGACAAATAAAATGATATATGTGAAATATATACTTTTAGGTTACCGTTCATTTTCCGGGATGACCACGGCCCCCTACACTCCCCCTCTTTCGGACGTCTATGAAAATAGCTTATATTCAGAGCGTTGGTCTTTCAAAACATTTTAATCTAAAGGATTTGATGATAGCTATCATGAAATTTTCCGGGATTTTATCCTTAAGTTGACATGCCTACATACAGCTGTGAACTAGGTAAGGATCAACACAGCTGTAAGCGAAGATCGCCGGGTAACTGTTGATGACCTCATCTCTCGTGGCAATGCTTTCATCATTCTTGGCGAACACTTGCACATGACACGTGTCTGTGCAAGTTGAGTACCGAGGTTAGTATCTTCATCATGACAATGGCACGCCACATCTTGCCAACGTTGTTTCCCAATATTTTGCCAAGAAAATTATAAAACGTGTGTCCCACCCTCCATACAATCCTGACCTCGCTTCGTGTAACTTGTTTTCTGTGCTCTCGTCTGAAATTGAAACTAAGGCCTAAACATTTTGACTCGACAGGATCTGTCCTGAAGAAGCTGGATTCAGTTCTGAAGCCCACATTAAAGGATGGGATTGACTAGTGTTAATATAAGTCATTTTATTTGATATACTGTATTAGAATGGTGTTTGCTTTTTTAGTAAAAATACCTATATTTTTGGTTCATTTGTGATTACCGACCCTTTGTATAATAAAAACAACAATAATAAAAAGAAAATCTGTCAAGCAACATCTAATCGAGGCCCAAAGGCTGTCAAGCAGCCTCTCGTTGGTTAACCCGTGGTCAGCAGATCTAGTCCTATCGCCGCCGTTGTCTGCGACTGTGGCTTCCCAAGATTTTTTTTCCAGGAAAAGGGGGGGGGGAGAACCCTCCAAGAACGGCAATGCTTTATTTGGTATAATTTGAAAAGGCAATAACATTTATATTACTTCCGACGTAATGAAGCACAATGAAGAGAATAAAAATTTTCACCACTCTTTTTCCAGGGATAGTGCCTCCTCCCAATCCCCCACCCCTTTGCTGGCCGCGTCCATGGTCTGCGATGTATATTACCGATTCTTTCAGGTAGTTTCACAATTGTTCTCATGGTGCAAGCACGTACTACATGCTATATATTTCACTGGTATTTGAACCCAGGTCGTATCATACCAAAGACGAGAACACTAACTAATCATTCGTCTCCGTGGGAGTCATACCCAAAATCACTTACATAACGTAAAAAGTAACAAAAGTGTGTTTCAAGTCCTTCATACGGTCAGATAGCCTAATCGGAACTGGACGTACAGATTAAATTGAAATCCGTAGCATTGTGCAATGTTCCTCGGTTAATATAATTGATTTTTTTTCTTACTTCGCATTTCTGCTACTTTTGGCTAATCGCGGAGATGTTGATAAGTGATGATATTATGAAATTCATGAAGGGACAGTCTGAAAGAACACCCATACCCAGTCCTGGATTCAAACCCCGGACCCTTGCCGTTGTAGCGCGTTGTGCAAACCAATCCGCCGCGGCGTTGGTTACAGTGCCAGTTGAGGGAGTCAGAATACTTTAAAGAACTTTCCAGAAATATATATTATAATAGTGTGTAAGGCTTCTTATGACTTATTTCTGAATATTGCTCCATGTACCGGGTGGCCAGAATTAAAGTTATCCAATTCAGAGCCCTCTGTAGCCTGTTTGAGGCACCGCAGAACTCTAAAATTTGGTGAATCCACTATGCAGACCATGGGGAAGAAGATGGCGATAAAAAATAGTTCAATTTTCCGCCACCAGATTGAAATGTGGCGCTGTACTTCCCTGATGGGTTGTAATAATGACGTAAACTGCTCCAATTGGTTATGGATTTGCCTTTACCTTGCAATCTTGCAATAAACGAGAGATTATTTTCTCGCAGGTTCCAGCCACTAACAAATGTCTTTCTAATTAATAACTCAGTTAAATCACTTAACGCGCGTGCTGAACAAAAGTTCGGAAGTGCCATTAAATAAGAACGAACGTGCATTGCTGGTGAAGTGGTTTTATCAAAACGGTAGTAATAGTGTAGCTGCACTGCGAGGTTATCGTCATCCGAAAGGACTTCGAAAGGGGCCCATGACGACGCATGGGTTAAAAAAGATGATGAAGAAATTTGTACATTATTACAGCGCCACATTTCAACCTGGTGGCGGAAAATTGAACTATTGTTTTTATCGCCATCCTCTTCCCCATGGTCTGCATAGTGGATTCGCCAAATTTCAGAGTTCTACGGTGCCTCAAACAGGCTACAGAGGGTTCTGGGTTGGGTAACTTTAATTCTGGCCACCAGGTATTTTACAATGTAGTTAGTGTAAATTGGTTTTGTAAAATAATATCTATAACTTCCACTTCTCGTATAAAAATTATCTTGCAATTGAACTTCAAAAATTCCACTGTGACCTTTTATTAGAATACTTGGTGTGCTCAAGTGGAGAAGAGTGTTTTGATATGGTCCACAACAGGCTTTCATTATCAACAATTGAGTTCCCTTCTGAATGCAGGCGAAGGGCAGATGAAATAACAAACACGCCGATGAGCCGTCGTCCAAAATAGAAACGTCACTGTTGATGACCAAAGGGTTATCCGAGACTCGGGGCAGATGGTCAGGAGTGACCGTTCCCTCCCGGGCAGCGAAGCCGGGGCACAATGCAACACCTTGCCCTGGACAAAGCAGTCAAGAAGGAGGAAGGGGGTGCCCTTTTCATTTCGGAGGGATGCCCTACATCTTCGCAGGATTTGCTGCAAAACTTCCCCTCGACACTGCCCCGAGGCCGCAGGAACGGCCGTTCCATTCATCACGGGTAACCATAATATTTTTGCAGCCCTTTTCGCCTGTTTACACCAAACATTTGTATTAAACCACGGATGACGGGATAAAGCATGGTAGGTCGGAGGAAGAGCCATTGAAAGAGGAGAGTGGAAAGCACTCCACGACCTTTGCTTTTCTATCAAAGGTTCCCTGTGGGGTGAGGGAGCCCTGGAAGAAAAGAGGAGGGTCTCCAAATGCAGCCATTACCAGAAGGGTATCGAACGCGTTTTTCTGTCCCGTCATGTACAACGCATTCAACTCTTAGATTTATGTCATATCACTTATTGTTTGGATCAGGGGATCTTCTTAGGCCTAGGGATAAGAAATCCGTAACATCGAATCCGAATGCATCCAATGCTGGATGTCTTCATCCGTTCACAGGGGCAGCTGCCCCCGTTGATGCATTGCCCGCTCTTCATCATCCAACGAATATTGTCCTCTCTGACACACGCGGTACCGCATAAATCAAGCCATTGGAATGAAGCGTAACACTCAATTCTTCCTGTGTTCAACACATGGAATACCGATGGTTGCTATTCACACGTGATATAACGCTGTGAAATTGCTTTGCACACCGCGTGAATCTTTGTGCGGTGTTTTTACGAGAGTAATTTGGAATCGAATGTTTGTTCGACCCGTCCTCTGCTCTTCTTTAATTCTTCCAAGCCATTGAATCCTCCTTACCTTCATGACTGCTTTCAGAACTGGATTCTATTTACCTCAATTCTGATGCAATTACTCCCGTTATGGCGAGCTCCTCATATCGTCGAACCCAATCTTGCAGTTTGACTGAACTAATTGAGAAGTTGAGTTGAGGAAAAGTGGTTTGCGTAGCAGTGCCTAAAAGTAAATTTGGAATCATTTTAGACCTTGTTTTTGTTTCCACTAAGAGAAAGAGCGACATAAATTTATAAAACACGCCATTATTGCACTCTAAGCTCAAAGTAAATTTTAGAAGCACTCACTCTGCGATCTTCTTTGCCCCCTGTGGGCCTGCGCCGAATGAGCCAAAACAGAAAAATTAACATAGGGGACGTTGCGGCGCCATATGAAATTAATATTGTTGTAAGTTCGCAAATATATAAATCTACAATTTTTCTTGTTTACCTACAAATATATAAATCTACAATTTTTCTTCTTTACCTACAAAGATATAAATCTACAATTTTTCTTGTTTACCTACTTAGATATAAATCTACAATTTTTCTTGTTTACCTACAAATATATAAATCTACAATTTTTCTTGTTTAACTACAAAGATATAAATCTACAATTTTTCTTGTTTACCTACAAAGATATAAATCTACAATTTTTCTTGTTTACCTACAAAGATATAAATCTACAATTTTTCTTGTTTAACTACAAATATATAAATCTACATTTTTCTTGTTTACCTACTTAGATATAAATCTACAATTTTTCTTGTTTACCTACTTAGATATAAATCTACAATTTTTCTTGTTTACCTACAAAGATATAAATCTACAATTTTTCTTGTTTACCTACAAAGATATAAATTATAATTTTTCTTGTTTACCTACAAAGATATAAATCTACAATTTTTCTTGTTTACCTACAAAGATATAAATCTACAATTTTTCTTTACCTACAAAGATATAAATCTACAATTTTTCTTGTTTACCTACAAAGATATAAATTATATTTTTTCTTGTTTACCTACAAAGATATAAATCTACAATTTTTCTTGTTTACCTAGAAAGATATAAATCTACATTTTTTCTTGTTTAACTACAAAGATATAAATCTACAATTTTTCTTCTTTACCTACAAAGATATAAATTATATTTTTTCTTGTTTACCTACAAAGATATAAATCTACAATTTTTCTTCTTTACCTACAAAGATATAAATTATATTTTTTCTTGTTTACCTACAAAGATATAAATTATAATTTTTCTTGTTTAACTACAAAGATATAAATCTACAATTTTTCTTGTTTACCTACAAATATATAAATTATAATTTTTCTTGTTTAACTACAAAGATATAAATCTACAATTTTTCTTGTTTACCTACAAAGATATAAATTATAATTTTTCTTGTTTAACTACAAAGATATAAATCTACAATTTTTCTTCTTTACCTACAAAGATATAAATTATATTTTTTATTGTTTAACTACAAAGATATAAATCTACATTTTTTCTTGTTTAACTACAAAGATATAAATCTACAATTTTTCTTGTTTACCTACAAAGATATAAATTATAATTTTTCTTGTTTACCTACAAAGATATAAATCTACAATTTTTCTTGTTTACCTACCAAGATATAAGTCTACAATTTTTCTTGTTTACCTACAAAGATATAAATCTACAATTTTTTTTGTATACCGTATTTCCAGGCGTATGAGACGCACTTTTCCCCTTAAAAATAGGTCTGAAAACAGGGTGCGTCTTGTACGCCGATACTCAGTTTTTTATTACCTTTATTTCTGGAAATTTTCTCTGTTCTGAGTTAGACGATTTCTTTCTTGTTACCTTGCGGTGTGTGACGTAGAGTATTAATATGTAGGCTAGTTATATTAGGTAAGTTATTTGTTAAAGAAGTCCTTCATATTACCATATATTTGAAATACTGTAAATTAGTTATAAATTCAGTGATAAATCTTTTTCGTAAAAAAATGTGTGCAAAAAAGGGCACCGTCTAATACGGTACTTACTTCTTATATATTTCTTATGTAACAGTTACATCAAGTTTGTACTGGTTGAGTAAAAACAGTTATTGTGTTCGATTTATTCGTGGCAAAGTTCTGAGTAATTACTTTCTTGCAGGGAAGCAGGATTTTGTCAAAATAACCGTTCTGCGCTGTGAATGGGGGTCGAAAGATAGTTTGGCCGAGGTATGCATAGTAACAGATTGTAAATCAATCATCCCACAGACAGAAAAATAATTAATAACAAATATGCATTTAGATCTTTTGTCATATTAAAGGCTGAGTGAACCAATAGGGTCGCACTATGCAGGGGCATTCCCGGGAAAACTCCCATCTGACGTCGCTGACCCTAGAAATTGAACCCAAGTCTGCCGCGTGCCAAATCTCTAAAAGGCTGAACTGATTATACAGGGTGGTCCATATTGATGGGACACATATCAAATGCACGTTTCTAGGAATGGAACATGCACATTTATTAAACACTATGTGTAACACATAACCAAGATACGGGAGTTTGCAGCACTGTTCATCGTTCGGATATAACATCCCGTAGATGGACACAATCTTCAGAAAAGCATTCTTTGGCTCTCGAAGTCATACTGTCCATACTGTGGCGCAGTGAATCGGCCGGAACGGTCTCTCTCCCTCCAAATGTTTTCCTTGAGTTCAGCAGTTGTTTCGGGTCTCGTGGTGTACACCCTTTCCTTTAGGTAACCCTGAGGGGAAACCATATGCGACCAAAAAAATGGTCTCGAAGGGTTCTCATTGGCACTAATTCTGTATGACTACTGACACCATCTTGTTGCATACACATTTATTCAAGACGTAGCCACCTCATATAAGGAACGAAAAACCTGATTCGCATGTAGCGCTCAGCAGCAACTATTACGGTTTGGATATTGCTCGACTGTATTCGCCAGGCGTTAAATGTTCTCTGAGATGTTCGGCGAAGGTTTCTTGTCGGCATTAGCTGTCTCACGGATGTTTTTCATTCACAGCACGCAGATTGCATTCTGAGATGGTGCGTCACGATTCTTGAAATGTTTCCTGAACCGCCTTTGTGATGTAATGATGAAGCTTCCTGTAGTGAGGAACGCTTCCACATCATAAGCAATTTCAACAAGAGTCCAAAGAACCATAATTCATTTGAACAATAAAATGAAAATTGAATTAATATAAACTCCCAAGCTCAGGCTTCCAAATACAAGGTAACCAAAAAGGTTCTTGCAGTTTTTGACGTCCCATTAGTCATGCGCTCACAGAGAGGAAACGAAATGACGCACGTGCCTGTCAAGCGATAGGGAGTTAGTCTGACCATCGACTGTCAGTAATACAGGCACGTTGCGCACACAGAGCAGTCATAGCTCGTCCAGTGTCGAAGAGAAATGGAGGTATCGAAGCAGCTTGTTCGCGTGTGTTTGTTGTATGACTTTAAAGTGGGCCTGTCAGCTGCCGCATGAAGTCGCTGCATTTACCAGTCATTTGGGGAGAATGCCGTGAACGAACGCACTGCCAGTCATTGGTTCCAGAAATTCCGTTCGGGAGATGTGAGTCTTTCGGATGAACCTCGAAGTGGACGACCACATGTGTTGGATGACGAGGTCCTGAAAGCAGCAATCGAGGAGGATAGTGGTCTAACGTGTGATGAACTTGCAGAAAGGTTCCATGTTTCCGCTGAACAGTCAGACTGCATCTGCATGGGATAGGGAAGTCATACAAGTTAAGCAAGTGGGTACACCACACGTTGTCGGCAGCCAACAAGGAACAACGAGTGAAAGCCTGTTTGTCCTTGCTCACTCGACACCTGAACACAACCATATATGATCGCTTGCTCACTGGTGACGAAAAGTGGGTCCTCTATGACACTCCCAAGCGTACCACACATTGGTTGTCGCCACGTGTCCCTGTTCCTCACACCTCAAGACCACCTCTGCACCCACAAAAGGTTATGCTCTCTGTATGGTGGAATTGTCGGCAAGTGGTGCATTACGAGCTCCTTCCACCTGGTCGGACCATCACTGCTGACCTCTATTCTCATCAGTTGAAAAGGGTGCACCGTGCATTGCGGCAGAAGGAGCCGGCATTTGTGAATCACAAGGGTGTGCTGTTCCTGCACGACAATGCCAAGCCACATGTGGCAAAGAGGATCCGGGAGACCCTTCAGCAACTTGGCTGGGAGACACTGTGCCATCCACCATATTCACCGGACCTTGCACCAACAGATTACCATCTGTTTCATTCCCCCGACAACCACCTCCGTGGGAGATCCTTCGCAAATGAGGGAGACCTGCGGAACGCACTTACGGACTTCTTTGCATCCAAGTCCGTCGAGTTTCATCACCAGGGTATTATGCAGCTGCAGGAACGTTGTCAAAAGGTGTTGGATGCTTTTTTGGTAACCTTTAAAAATGTACTTCAAAAATATTAAAATATTCCTACTGTCTGCAAATACAAAATAAATATATCCCATTAATATGGACCACCCTGTATTAATGAAGCTTATTTCTGAAGTGATTGTTTCCAGTAAAATATTATTTTTTCCTTGAAAGTGACTCACTTTGACACTTATTTCGTGGTCAAATTTGTATAATGTACTCAACATTTTCAAGAAAAATATTTCCAAACCACTCTCTGCCAGCGTCCGGTTTCCAACTCCTTCATCTTGGGCTCCCCAGAAGGCGCAGTGGTAGCGTCGTCGTTTTGTAATCAAGGGGTCCCGGATTCGATACCCGTTGGATGCACATAGTGGTTCGGTTCCCACTTTAGACTATAGGTCCATCCTGATTAGCCATCCTGTGCATAAAGTGGACTTCAAACACAAACTCAACCTCCTTCTTTTTCTGGTGACGTCACTGCCCTGTGCTAGCAGCGCCATAGGACACCGGCTGATGTGAAAATTATATCTCACTATAATGCTAGTGATAACATATTAGAACATCATGTTATGGAAACATTACTGTGGAAAACATTACTGTGTCTCTTTCTTTACATTCAATATTTACTTTCATAATGCAGGTTCACCTTGAACTTCTTTTTAAAAAATGTTGACAAAAGTAAAACTTGTAACATAAATGATCATAAGCGAAAAATTGAGATAAATATGTAAGCCACACATGCAATGCTACATGAAATCCTAGGAGGGACAGGGGGATTTCCCCCAAGAACAATAATCATGTCCTAAAAAATTCTCTCCAACAAACATAAGCAATTAATTAATTAATAATTATTTGCTGACACCCTCCCCTATAAAAATTAATATGGCACTCATGGAGCATACATTGAGCACATTGTACAGTGGTTCGTATAGCACTTTAAACTGTAGGTCCAGTCCCGACTGCCTACCTGAGAACAAACTGGACTCAAAACACACTTTCTCAAACTGCTAATAATGATTCATTTTCATTCTCGTTATTAACCTAAAGAGGAAGAAGAGCCATGAAAACAGCGCCATCTAACAATTCTCCTAGCGTGAAAAGCATTCTGTACGCAAAGAATAGGCGAACACCATTAGTTAGTGCCTTGTTCAGAGACAGAGAGCCAGGGATGGTCGAAAAACAAGCTGCGGTAGAGAGCTGAGTTAATTGACAGCTCTGCCACGGTTTAATCTGGCGCTGATGTCGAAACGGTAGCCTCGGAAAGTGAAACGTTTCGTTATTGATTGAGAAGGTCAGGGGTGGGCGGGGCTTTTCCGGCTGATTGAGGCTTTCCCGAGCGGCGGTTTTTGTGAAATATGCACCTGCCACCTTTCTTGTCCCTAAACAATGTTACAATACCTCCCCTCCTCTTCTCCAAGTTCTTCTTCTTGGGAAAGTGCTAATGACTTCCTGCACCGAAATGCTTCCCACCATTATTTGGCTGATGGCCAGGCTGCAAGTGTGACCAATAGGGATAATAGCGAAACATCGTTAAAAGAAAATGGGGGTGGGGGGAATACGGGAGCTAACCCTTCGACATTTGTCGGGACGAGTCCGAAAATGAAACTAACAATTCTGAAACCGTTCCAAACTTTGAAAAATTGTGACAATTTCGCCCAATCAAAATTGCTTTACTTGCTACCATAAGCGACATAGCCTGATATCAGTCCGTTTCCCATAAGTTAGAACCAGAAAACATTATTTTTATTTTGCATTTATTTGCATTTTCGCCCTGTTTTGACTTTTAGGTCATTTTTCAGGTTTTTTTGCCGTCAATATTGCATTTTTATTCATTTTTGAGGTTTATTTTTATTCTCCTCAGTTGTTTCGTGAATTTTAAATGCATTTGCTAGTGTGATTTATGTATTTAAATTTCCTGACATGGTGTTTTTAGCAAGTTCGTCATTAAACGAAAAATACTGTTAATGGAAAAGTACAATATTATTTTTAACTGAAGTATTGGCAATGGATTAAATAATTAATTGTGGAACATTTATTTTTCCGCCAGCAAACTTAAAATACTTTGTGTGAAGTCTACTTTGATGTTCCCTTCCTGTCCACTATTATCGCTTTAATCTTGGGTTTTAGTCACAATAAACATAAAAAATATATACAAGGTGTATCTTAAGTAATAGAACAAACTGACACAGTTGAAAGTACACGATAATATAAGCAAGAAAGTCTCAGTAAACATGGGTCTGCAAACGAGCCGTTTTCGAGATAATGGCGAATGTGTGATTACAAGCCGCCACTGATTTCATTGTTTGTAAACGTCGTCCTAGTTGGTAAAATGCTAATAATGTGTTCGAATGTGTGGTTAGAAGCCGTCACTGATTGCATTTTATAAACACAGAGTGCTTTACTCATTGAGAGTTCCGAAGTTTGCTCTTTTTATCCATCCTGTTTGATTCCAACGCCACCTTTCGGAAATGTTGTTTTGTAAACAAAGAGCAAACCTCGGAACGCGCAAGGAGTAAAGCACTTTGTGTTTACAAAATGCAATCAGTGACGGCTTCTAACCACACATTCGCACACATTTTTAGCATTTTACCAACCAGGACGACGTTTACAAACAATGAAGTCAGTGGCGGCTTGTAACCACATATTCGCAATTGTCTCGAACAATTTGACAACAACTAACCCACCGCCATATTTGTGCCTCTAGCCTGGGAATAGTGACGCTATAGTGTCTCACAGTAGCATATTTTCCAAGGGGTCAGAATTCATGGCGCTTTGGTGTGAGTAAAGTTTTGTTTTCCACACATTGATTGATTGATTTATTTATTTCATTTTACTTCGCTTGTTGTGCCACTTTTGGCTAATTTTCGAAGATGGGGATGAAATTGATGAATTGACACTCACAAACATCCATGCCCAGGCCGGGATTCGAACCGGGGGCCCCTGGCGTCGTAGCGCGATGTGCTAACCACTCCGCCACGGGGGGCTGGCTCTCAAAAACATTGAAAGTATAATGTTAATACCTATTAAATATGCTAATTCTGTACAAGCAAAATGACTAAATTAGGTATTTAAAAAAGACTAGCAGAATCAGAAAAAAAAATATATCGGAATATAGATTGATTGATTGAATGAGGTTATTTTATTTCGCTTTTCTGTAACTTTTGCTTAATCGCGAAGATGAGGATGATGAAATTGATGAAGCTACACTCACAAACACAAGCATGCCAAGGTCGAGATCCGAACCCTGGAGCCTTGTAATCAAAGGGTCCCGGGTTCGATACTCGGTGGAGGCACATAGTGGTTCGGATCCCACTTAAAGCTGTAGGTCGAGTCCCAATTAGCCTTGCTGTGCATAAAGTGGGCTTAAAACACTAATTCAATCAATCAATCGAACCCGGGACTCTTCGTTCGTATATCGCGCTCTGCTAACCCTATTATTCTTTTTTCTCTGTTTCTTATATCAGTTTTACTCTCCTTTCGCAAAACGCTGTGATAACCATTCCGCCACGGAGGTCGGCACACACACAAATTTCTTTTTAGTTTCATTAACAGTGGAAAGAACCTAATTATGTAACATCAGTCCTTCTTTTTGCAAATTTAACTAAATATAGGGAATTTAAGTACTGGCAAAAATATATTTTAGACTTTCGAATGTTTTTTAAAGTATCCACAATTCCATTCGCATTTGTATACACAATTTTACCTTAAAAACACAAAAGGAACAAAAATACAAATGAAACCTTAAAAACACAAAAGGAACAAAAAATACAAATGAAACCTCAAAAACACAAAAGGAACAAAAATACAAATGAAACCTTAAAAACACAAAAGGAGCAAAAATACAAATTAAACCTTAAAAACACAAAAGGAACAAAAATGCAAATTAAACCTTAAAAACACAAAAGGAACAAAAATACAAATGAAACCTCAAAAACACAAAAGGAACAAAAATACAAATGAAACCTTAAAAACACAAAAGGAGCAAAAATACAAATTAAACCTTAAAAACACAAAAGGAACAAAAATGCAAATGAAACCTTAAAAACACAAAAGGAACAAAATACAAATGAAACCTTAAAAACACAAAAGGAACAAAAATGCAAATGAAACCTTAAAAACACAAAAGGAACAAAAATACAAATGAAACCTTAAAAACACAAAGCAACAAAAATTCAATTGAAATCGAAAAAATGTAAAAATTTTATCCTAAGAAAAAGTGCTTCAAATATGGAATACCGCAGGAAATGAACAAAAAAGGGCTTATAATATAGAATGCTAGTAAAAATCTGAATGAAAATGACGATTGACAACAGTTCATACTTTTGCCGCTGGGTGTAGAGGAAAGTAGACAAATATGGAATAGGGTGATATATATGTAATATCGATTTATCTAGTTTAAGAAGTGTCAATATCTGGCGGAAAACTGATAAATCACATCTTAGTAGCCGGCCGTTGGCTGTGAGACTGCTTTGGTGGAACCTGGACGTGTTTGCTGGTTTATGCACAAGAAAAACTGTTTTTGACTATGGAAAAAGTTTTGCATGTATGTATGTAGTATCAAATAATTTAGTGTACGTGTGTGCCGTGAATGTGTTACATTGGTGTTGAAATGTGTACATTTGGAGCTATCAATAGGTGGAGGTGTTGGAATATGTTACGAAGAATGGTGGCTGCTGCGGGCTGCGGGGAAGACAAAGCCAACACGGCCGAGCGACAAATATGGAATACTGAAGGGGAGACAAATATGGAATGGTAACTACTAGTGTTGCCCACGAGACGAGACGAGACGAGACTTTGGTCTGTCCCGTCCCGTCTCGTGAAAATGCTGTCTCGTCTCGTGTCTCGTCTCGAAAATATTCGTTTGTCCCGTCTCGTGTCCCGTCTCGAAGGGTTCTGTCTCGTCTCGTCTCGTCCCGTCTCGTTTTGTCCCGTCTCGTCTCGTAAAAGTGATCCGGGATATCATGCCAACAAAAGTCAAAAGTAGCAGAAACACGAAATATTTTTCCGGAAAGTGGGATAAAGCTCCAAATATTTTACCCATTGCGTGGTGAGAATAAATAAGGTTCGTTAATCATGAGGACATTAATATTAAAAATGCAGTTTGTTGGTTACTGATTGCTAGGTATCTTATGAAATCTACCTTGTGGTTTTTCTCGCTTCATACAACTGTCTATCCATCGTACATTTATACCAAGTTTGTTAGAACCTGTCCCGTTTCCCGCGCTAGCAATCGCTCGACAGTTTTGGTGCCGATGAGAAACGAGAAAAGCCAGAAGAGAGGAGCTTACGTAGACGTTGTTGCCACGTTGCGTATTTTAATTTGCTGCCTGGCTTTGGCTTTCCCCAGCACGGAGTTCAGGCGGTCTTCAGCAGCAACACCGCTTGGTTTATGCTAGAAAAGCCAGCGATCAGCTACCGCGGGAAGCCGGACAGGTTCTAACAAACACGGTATAAGTGAGTGGTCTTTTTCATTACTGCTATACCTTTTGGAAGTCTTGAAATGTTTTCCAATAGACCTTCTTTCTTTCTGAATGTCGAACTTCCGTGCACTATGAAAATGTACATTTTTTCTTTAAATTCTAAGCTTGGCGCTGGGGAGCAACAAAAAAGTTTTTAAATGTGTAGTACGAACACAAAAGACTATTTAAAATTTCAATATTTAGTATATTACAAATAGAAAGCATTTATTGTTCTTAATATTGTTAAACATCTTCTATGACATAAGTTTCAAAAAGTGTTTCTTTGTATATTGTACTGTTTCTTATGCTCAGCTTATGACGCACATACTTCTTTGTTTTCCCTTTAGACTCTAAGTCTGGTACCACCACCGCTTGATCTAATTTATCCTTCGGCAAGCACGCATCTAGAAATATATGTCGGGGGAGGGTGTCTGAGCCAAGTGTTTCAGAAAAAAATGATAATAATAACATTAACGACAACAATTAAGCAAATGTTTAAATTAATGCGTTAATATACTTCATAGGTCTGTTCACTTGAATATGTAAATTAATCAATTCTATTATTGTTATTGCATGACATGTTACAAAGATGGTAGAAGAATAGTAATATAACAGCACAAATATTAGCTAATATCTAGCTTACGTGTAGTTAAGATCGTCAAAATCTGCATAAAAACAGCTGTCTGGCAAGACAATTAATGTCAAAAAAGGTGATGAATTGAATATTTGCTGAATAACAAAAAATATGTTACATCCAGTTGACGAAAAATAAAGTTCCTGATTAATATTTTATGCTCATTATTATAAGTAGTAGCGTACATAAAACTTCATTGATACTGTCATTCAAAGCAGTATGATCCCAATAGAATCCTTGTTTTCTAGTACGTTCGGCAGGAATATGTAACCCTCGATTATGCTAAACAAATATTTTTTGTTTAGCTAGAGCAAGGCCCCAGGAGGATGCAAGAAGCCTTTCCTGTAAAAGTGTATGTTTTACGAAGCGAAGAAACGTGACAAAACCACCATGTATGGAAGGCAAACCTGCATTAATTATAAATCGTACGTTTACAGAGCCGTGCCTCCTGAAGTTATAAAAATCCCAACTTCAATGATTCTTTTAGACATGCTATAGTTGAAAAAAATATGTTTAGATGCACCCAAAGTGCATCATTATCAGATTATGCATATAACGTGTTATTGGAATCAACATATTTGTGTAAATTGGGTGCCTCCCCGATGGCGTAGAAATAACGTCGTTGTCTTTTAATGAAGGGTCCTCGCGTCGATACTCAATGGAGGCACAAAGTGGATCGGTTCGCACTTTAAACTGTAGGTCGGTTCGCGATTTAGCCTATTTGTGAATCAAGTGGACTTAAAAAAAACAAAAAGAAACAATATCAACCTCAAGAATATTAGAATAAACTAATTCACCCGCAGGTAAGTCAAATTTCACATATCCTTCTTCATCCTCGTTCATAGACTTCCTGCAATACTCTTGTGTTGCATCCCACCAGGTGCGAAAAATGTGAAGTTATTATTTCCTCGTACTGCGTTATTTCTTTTCATAACAGTAAGGCTAAATTCTCGTTTTATCTGAACTTTTAAAAAATGTGCAAAATACGTCTCTATCTTTAAACAACCACCCTTTCCCATGTATGTGTAAAATAATCCCACTCTGTCTCAGAAAACCTCTTCCTACGATCAAATGAAGGAAACAACTCTCAAGTCTCAACAATTATAAATTTTTGCTTAAATTTCCTATCATTTATACAAACAGTAGCACATATCACGTCCTTTGGTGCAACACTGTCAACAGCTAATGTTACTTTCCTCGTCCTAATAAATTTACTTCGAACCAGTGACGGCGCCAGGGAAATTTGACTGGGGGGGAAGGAAGGCTGGCAACAAAATATTGTAAGGGGGCAGTCACATTAAAACGCCCGAAAACACTACACATAGTATATATACTTATATAATAATAATTATTATTATATTCATGTACGGTGTTTTGAGTGTGTGTCTTTTATTTAGAGTGGACGTTTACTGCCTAAATTTACTTCTTGATTACGAGTTTATCTCCACATGATTCGTTTTAATAAAGATATTAATTCTTTTTTATTGGTAAGTTGCGTTGTCTCTAGTGAGTAGGTGGAATGGTACGTTCTGGCTGGGTCCTTTGACCTACTTTTTATTTTACGATATTTTACACACTAAACTAACCTACAATGAAAGAAAAAATGGACAGAAAAAGCTCTGGCATCACTTTTTAAGCTATTTTTTACCCTATTACAAAAAGGAGAGAGAGAGAGAGAGAGAGAGAGAGGAGGACGAGTTAAACAACCGACAGTGTTGCCAACTCCTCACTCGAAAAAATCACCAAGGTTTTTTTTTGGGTCTAACCTAACCTAAAGCAAGGAGCTGGCAATGCTGCTTGAGGTGGAATGGGCGACTCTGGGCCTGCCTTTTGACCTACTTTTGAAATGCCTTACGACATTTTACTATAAGACTGTCTCCCCTTACGATGTTTTCCTGTAAGGCGTATGTTCTAGCAACGCCCATTAACCTATTTTTTATTTTACGACGTTTTACGCACTAAACTAACCTACAATGAGAGAAAAAATGGAGAGAAGAAGCTCTGGCATCACTTTTTAAGCTATTTTTTATCCTATTTCAAATGTAGCTCTTATGCTACCTTATTTTTTGACCTACTTTTGAAATGACTTACGATGTTTTACGCACTAAACTAACCTACAATGAGAGAAAAATGGACAGAAAAAGCTCTGGCATCACTTTTTAAGCTATTTTTTATCCTATTTCAAATGTAGCTCTTATGCTACCTCGCCTTTTGACCTATTTTTGAAATGACTTACGATGTTTTACGCACTAAACTAACCTACAATAAAAGAAAAATGGACAGAAAAAGCTCTGGCATCATTTTTTAAGCTATTTTTTTATGCTAACTTGTTTTTTGACCTATATTTGAAATGACTTACGACATTTTCCTATAAGGCTGCTTTTTTTTTATTGTAAACCCCCCCCCCTCAATATAATCTACTACAACTTGCTAATAGGCTTCTACTCTCAGCGTAATCTGTTTTACGGACTAAACTAACCTACAATGAGAGAAAATTAGACAGAAGAAAAGCTTTGCTATTAGTTTTTAAGCTATTTTTTTATCTTCTGCAAATTTAGCTTTTATGTTACCTAGTTTTTAGTTCTATATTTGAAATGACTTACGATATTTTCCTATAAGGTTGCCTCCCTCTTACTGCAAACTCCCCCTCAATGTAATCTACTACAACCTGCTAATAGGCTTTTGCTCTCAGCGTAATCTGTTTTACGCACTAAACTAACCTACAATGAGAGAAAAATTAGACAGAAGAAAAGCTCTGGCATCAGTTTTTAAGCTATTTTTTTATCTTCTGCAAATTTTGCTTTTATGCTACCTCGCTTTTTGACCTATATTTGAAATGACTTACGATATTTTCCTATAAGGCTGCCCCCCTCTTACTGTAAGCCCCCCCCCCTCAATATAATCTACTACAACCTGCTAATAGGCTTTTGCTCTCAGCGTAATCTGTTTTACGGGCTAAACTAACCTACAATGAGAGAAAATTAGACAGAAGAAAAGCTTTGGCATCAGTTTTTAAGCTATTTTTTTTACCTTCTGCAAATTTAGCTTTTATGCTACCTCACTTTTTTTTTTTTTTCTCAAACTTCTATGAAACTCTACAGAAGACCTCCGTAATGCATGCAATGTGTACTAACGACTCTAGTGTTATTTTGAGACAATTAGAGAGTTCACAGCTCTTATTTGGGGCTCGAATCATCATGTGGGGCTCAGTGTTGCCAACTTACCCTACGAAAATTTCACCAACTGATATTTTGAAGCTTTTCACGGTGTATGTTAACCTCACAAGTAGTGTTGTCAACTCGGGGCGAGGCGTAGCTTTTTATGGTGTATGTTAACCCCACCAGCAGTGTTTCCAACTTGTTGTAGCTTTTCACGGTGTATAATTTTTAGCTTTTTATGCTGTACGAATACTGGAAGCTTGATAGTAACAACCAACAGAGTAGGTAAACCTACATCTAGGAACTGGCAACACTAGTTTCTGACAGTGAATTTGAAATAAAATATTAAACAAAATACATGAGTAAGCACTGTGGGTACAAATAGTACCAGTGTTGTGCCCCCAACTCCAACTAGGCAACTGGGGGGAAATAATTGTACAACAATTTGTACCTAATTGTACAATACTTGTACCTAATTGTACAACATACATATACACAGACATAAAAGAGAGAGCCTTCTCGCAACTTACTTCATGTACAATTTATATGATTTTACAACTGTGAAAAGAAAGCATATGTGTTTTGTATGCACACATCTATTCTTATTTTTCGAAGTTGAATGAAAGCACATGTTTTTACGTTCTCGTAATACTAACCTTGCTCCACTGATTTTAAATTGCTTCCATCTGCTTTTTTTTTGTGTTATTTCCGTATGCACGCAACATTCGCTTTCAATAGTATAATGAAACACAGAAGGAGTGTTAGTATAGCAGGCTCTGAGTTTACAATTTATTAAATTAAACAATAATTTATGTAAGAATATACTTGTACTTACCGAACACAAAATAATAAAAGCACATGTGAATGTTTGTGTGTGTTTATGTTATATGACGACTGAGTAAAAAAATAATGTTGACTCTCCGAAAGATAAAGTTCCTAGTTCGACATCAGATGCATACAAATTTTATGTTTTGCTCTCCAAAACTATCAGCGCCATCTATTAGTAAACAATAGAAATAAAAAGTAGGTCAAACTTTTTCAACACCCAAACATTTTAAATGTCTTCAGCTAAATCGTGGCAATAGCGGTGTTAATGTTTCCAGCTCTCTACCCCCCTCTCACCGGGCCTTCTCCCCTATGGTGCAGTGGTAACTTTGTATTCAAGGGTTCGATACTTGCACAAGTGGTTTTTGAAACTGTAGGTCCAGCCCCGATTAGTTTTACTTACAGGGGGCTCTTGTAACGCCATGGGGGCGAAAAAACATGCATACTTCTGTTTTTCCACATGTATGTATGTATGTAATGCGATTTGTGTGGGGGCCAAAATTTTGAACTTACGACTTAATTAATCTGCATGAATGCTTAATGTTTTATTTTTTTATTTTTAGTTCGACATGAGATACACACATTTTTTATTTTTTTGAAGTACAGTTAATATTACCTAGTTTGGGTTAAGCTGTAACATACAACTAGCGATCGACACGACCACCTGACACACAGACAGAGAGAGTGTGAGCAAATTCAAAGTGTGATCTATTGTGAACTAAACTAACCTTACTTACCTACCCACATATAGTCTTACAGGTAACTCAAAAAGCAGAAAGTAGTACATAGCATGACAGGTTGATTTATCGTAAACTAAACTAACCTCACTCGCCCACTCACATATAGCCTTACAGGTGACTCAAAGGCAGAAAGGCAGCTATATTATTTGTAAGGGCCAACACACAAGATCTATTGCAAACTAAATTAACCTACGGCATAAGCTATGGACACATCTTCCAGATAGGGTATAAGCAACTTATTTTTTGCAATTGTATAACGGGGAAAATTAACCTACAGCTGGCAACACTGTTTGAGTTGCTTTCGACGAGCCAAACTTACACTTTGCTAATAGGCTCTACAGCTAGAAGCTTGAAACATATACCCTCGCAGAGTATGCCATCTTACCTCATGTAAAAATATTACCTAGTACGGTTAAACTGTGACATACAACTAACGATCGACACGACCACCTGACACACATACGGAAAGAGTGAGACAACTTATATGCAATATATTCCTACACATGTACTGGGTTTAAAAGGTAAATTGCAACAACTATTTCACTCACCCCCTATCAAAATCTCCTAACCACATGTTTTTTTGATACTTGCTGCCAGAACATGGTGGTTTTAGACTGTAAATTCAAGCTGATTATTCTATTTGTGCATGATGCCTGCATTTGGAATATTTTATTCTTGGCATACGGTATTTTGCGTGCTCCAGTAATTTTGCGCTCGATTCACGGAAGCTATGACGTGTATTTCCTGTTTCGCGAACATGCGAGAATCTTTCACAATAGATAATATATTACAAGAGCGAGTTGTTTGCGTATATAAATCTAGTTTTGGAAATGGACATGAATATAATGTCAAAAATTATTGCATAACTTAAAAATATTGATATTTATTGCACTAGCAAAGGTAAATGTGGAATGCCCTGCCCCCTCAGCTGTTAGGTTAAACACCATAAAAATTTCATTACTGATAGCAAGCATTCTCATATCGACAAAACAGATCTAGTAATGAGCTGTCTTGCAAGTCTCCCGAGTGAAGGAATATGATGCCACTATAAACTGTAAACAAGATATGTAGTCCCTCGCATGAGATGTACGAGGCTTATGAACCTCGACCTATAGAGTTGTACAATGGATGTTTTTTTTAAGCATAGCGGTGTGTTTTCGCTTATTTCAATGTCATCGAGCGTGCATGTAAAGAAGGGGAGAGAAAAAAAAAGGAGGAGGGGTTATAACGGATAATTCATATTTCGATTTCAATATTTTTGCTAGTCACGATTCACCTGCTATCTAGAAGGACACTGGACGATGGCTAAAAGCGAGTGAAGGGGAGAAATGTTATTTTTTTTATTTTTTTGATTGTGTGTGATGAAATAGTTTTAGATAATAATAGTAGGCTAATAGAATTGTAGAAAACGGCTGTATCGTGATGCGAGGTTGAAAGCAATTTCGAAAGCAGTCTCGGGCATCTTCGCGTTCAGCCAACAAAGAAAATGCACATGGAGGGCGCAACGGTATTGTCCATGGATGGTTTTTCTGAATAAACATACATATCAGTTTTTGCAGTCTCCAGATGGGACCGGAGTTTTTGTTTTGGTTGGACAAGGGGGTTCAGATAAATGCATGGACATCAAAATAAAAGAAAAAAATTTACTCCACCGCTCACATGTATTGAGTCTTCCAATAACATACCTCGCGGGGGCGTACCTACATGTATGCAAAATATAGTTAATGTTTTATTTCTCGAACCTGTGGTCTGTAGATTTGCTTTTGTTGGCAACAGAAACAGAAAAAATGGCACCATGTTATTGTATACTGATATGGGTGTACTGTAATCATAACAATTTTTCTAGTTAAAAATCTATGTCGAAAAGCAATGTTGGGTGACTTGTCTGTGTTGGGTCTTATTAACAACTTCACAGCTGTACCTGCACAACTCATCGACTACAAGGCAACAATGTTAGGAAATGTGTGCATGGCTCCGAGAATACAATTTAAAATCACTAATGTGGCATGAACTCCCTCCACTTGTGTGTATTTGAATATGCGAAAATTAGATATTTTGAATAATCGATGAGAACAATCACAAAAACAGGTTGCACCTGTATGACATGTTCAAACTTCAGACGATTTTTGTTAATCTACAAAAACCAAGTGCGAACGGAGATCACTACGAAAATTGGTAAAAAAAAGAAGCGAGGCTATTTTGGCTAATGGCAATGATGAGGATGAATAATGGTTGTTTTGATAAAATTGACGAAGTCAATATGCCTAGCCTAAAATAAAATTCAACAATTAATGTTAAACATTTGCCACTCTGAAATGGCGACGGCTATCATCATAACATCACTTGTTTCTAACCTGTCTATATTGGCCCTCTCTCTACCCCTCCATAAATTCGATTCGAAAGGCACAATCATTCCAGTTTTTGAATAAGACTCGCATATGCCCTCAGAAAAAATAAGAGAAGAAATAAATAAATCAAGTCATGTATATTCTTCATCCCCGAACTTTCTTCCACAACACCGCACGAAGCCTCGAGTTTCGGATATTGTTGTTGTGCGACAAGATAGGATAGATGAACCGTATGTTTACCGAGGACCAGACGTAATCAAACATTTTTTTTTGAAAAGATAGTTGAAAAGATTGAGACTATTGGCAGCCTCTTACGCGAATCAAAACCAAATGCTCCTATTATCCAGCGATGAATTTCAATCTCACAATAATATTGAAATGTGTCCGGTGTGTGATCAAAGGTTTTTACCGACGAGAACCGGAAAGTAATTTCATCATAATTATTTTACCGGAAACTACATCGGTGGAATCTGTAACATAATGTATTCATGTATGTGTTTGACAATCATATATCACTCACTAGAACAATTTTCACATTGTTTTCACTACGTGAGATATTTTATTTATATTTATGATAAAATAGAGGTTTGGGTGTAATAACAGTTTTTATTAATTAATTTAGAGATGCATTTTTTATTTGTTGAGTTAATGATTAGGTTAATTTGTTATTTCTTGCGAAAAAAAGAGGGAACCACAGCTGAAAGAAAATACACAACTTGTATTATTGAGGTCAAGAGTTTGTTTCAACATCACTTTTTGCACACATAGGCTAATCACGACTCGGGATATGTTTAAAATGGAATCTGAAACATTGATTATGCGACCTGACTGGAATTCGGAATAGGACACACTGATTACAAGACGTCGATATATTACCACTTGGTAAGAAATTGTAGTGTTTCAATTCACACACACACTCACAATTTAAAACAACTAAACTGATCGCAGGCCCAACTGGTGGTTGGCATACACAACTATCCATCCACCAGTCGTCTTCTGGGGTGTGTGTCTCGATGAGTGTCAACAACCTCCATTGTGAAGTAAAATCTGTAGGGGTAACATCACTCTCCAATTACAATGTTGGCAAACTTTCCAACTTCATCGTGAACGACGACAAAGGTATTGGCTATCTGATCAAAATTATCAACACGCTGCTTCCGAGATTTTGGAACGTTGCCGAAGGAAAGGGACTCGTGAACGATATCATCAACAAGTTATTTTTCGAGATGCATTTACTTGGCTACCAATACTGCGGACCGGGTACCAAACTCGAGAAAAGATTGGAGAGAGGAGACAAGGGTGTGAATCTGTTGGACGTGGCATGCTAAGATTACGATATTGCTTACAACATGCACACGAATTTGGATGCACGTCACGAAGCAGACAAGAAATTGGAGCATGCCGCTTTCAGGAGGGTTATGAGCAGAGACGTTTCTTTGCGAGAAAAAGTTGCAGCATTGGGCACCACCATCGACATGAACACGAAACAAAAATTTGGATGGGGAATCCTACCTAGAGTTATCTTTAACTGGCAACGAGGTGATCTTGGTCAGCACGACGAACCCTCAGCTGTTATAGAAGATATCTGAAACCAGCTTACACCAGTCACTCATAGCTCCCCCAATTTTCTCACGATGGTGGGTTGCTACCGGCCCCTATACGTAGGCCGAATAAATTCCGACCAGAGCCGGATTCGAACCTATGCCGTCTTGCAGCGAACAATCTCAAGACGAGTGAACGCCGTAACTCGCTCAGCTACGGAGGACGACTCTTTTTCTCTTTCTCTCTACTTTTTTTTTTAATTTTCATCATCATTGTTAAAATTAATCCAAGAGAAAATATATATTTTGTGTTGACATGGGAAATATGCAATAAAAAAATGCATGATCAATAGTTAAGGTCAAAATCTGAATAAACAGTGAGGGTGATACACGCAAGCTTCCAGGCATGTGATTTGCACAGAATTAAATATAAAATGAGGGATGGAAGGTTTTTGTTACTATTAGAATTTAAGGACGGAAAATATGTACAGCGAATGAATACTACGTTTGACTAATCGTGAAGATGAGTATCACAGTACGTTTTTTATCGTTCTTATATAAACGTTGAAACGTTTAAGAACGTATAAGAACGTTTACCGAAACGTTGAAACGTTTCAACGTTTCGGTAAACGTTCTTATACGTTCTTAAACGTTTCAACGTTTATATAAGAACGATAAAAAACGTACTGTGATACTCATCTTCACGATTAGTCAAACGTAGTATTCATTCGCTGTACATATTTTCCGTCCTTAAATTCTAATAGTAACAAAAACCTTCCATCCCTCATTTTATATTTAATTCTGTGCAAATCACATGCCTGGAAGCTTGCGTGTATCACCCTCACTGTTTATTCAGATTTTGACCTTAACTATTGATCATGCATTTTTTTATTGCATATTTCCCATGTCAACACAAAATATATATTTTCTCTTGGATTAATTTTAACAATGATGATGAAAATTAAAAAAAAAAGTAGAGAGAAAGAGAAAAAGAGTCGTCCTCCGTAGCTGAGCGAGTTACGGCGTTCACTCGTCTTGAGATTGTTCGCTGCAAGACGGCATAGGTTCGAATCCGGCTCTGGTCGGAATTTATTCGGCCTACGTATAGGGGCCGGTAGCAACCCACCATCGTGAGAAAATTGGGGGAGCTATGAGTGACTGGTGTAAGCTGGTTTCAGATATCTTCTATAACAGCTGAGGGTTCGTCGTGCTGACCAAGATCACCTCGTTGCCAGTTAAAGATAACTCTAGGTAGGATTCCCCATCCAAATTTTTGTTTCGTGTTCATGTCGATGGTGGTGCCCAATGCTGCAACTTTTTCTCGCAAAGAAACGTCTCTGCTCATAACCCTCCTGAAAGCGGCATGCTCCAATTTCTTGTCTGCTTCGTGACGTGCATCCAAATTCGTGTGCATGTTGTAAGCAATATCGTAATCTTAGCATGCCACGTCCAACAGATTCACACCCTTGTCTCCTCTCTCCAATCTTTTCTCGAGTTTGGTACCGGTCCGCAGTATTGGTAGCCAAGTAAATGCATCTCGAAAAATAACTTGTTGATGATATCGTTCACGAGTCCCTTTCCTTCGGCAACGTTCCAAAATCTCGGAAGCAGCGTGTTGATAATTTTGATCAGATAGCCAATACCTTTGTCGTCGTTCACGATGAAGTTGGAAAGTTTGCCAACATTGTAATTGGAGAGTGATGTTACCCCTACAGATTTTACTTCACAATGGAGGTTGTTGACACTCATCGAGACACACACCCCAGAAGACGACTGGTGGATGGATAGTTGTGTATGCCAACCACCAGTTGGGCCTGCGATCAGTTTAGTTGTTTTAAATTGTGAGTGTGTGTGTGAATTGAAACACTACAATTTCTTACCAAGTGGTAATATATCGACGTCTTGTAATCAGTGTGTCCTATTCCGAATTCCAGTCAGGTCGCATAATCAATGTTTCAGATTCCATTTTAAACATATCCCGAGTCGTGATTAGCCTATGTGTGCAAAAAGTGATGTTGAAACAAACTCTTGACCTCAATAATACAAGTTGTGTATTTTCTTTCAGCTGTGGTTCCCTCTTTTTTTCGCAAGAAATAACAAATTAACCTAATCATTAACTCAACAAATAAAAAATGCATCTCTAAATTAATTAATAAAAACTGTTATTACACCCAAACCTCTATTTTATCATAAATATAAATAAAATATCTCACGTAGTGAAAACAATGTGAAAATTGTTCTAGTGAGTGATATATGATTGTCAAACACATACATGAATACATTATGTTACAGATTCCACCGATGTAGTTTCCGGTAAAATAATTATGATGAAATTACTTTCCGGTTCTCGTCGGTAAAAACCTTTGATCACACACCGGACACATTTCAATATTATTGTGAGATTGAAATTCATCGCTGGATAATAGGAGCATTTGGTTTTGATTCGCGTAAGAGGCTGCCAATAGTCTCAATCTTTTCAACTATCTTTTCAAAAAAAAATGTTTGATTACGTCTGGTCCTCGGTAAACATACGGTTCATCTATCCTATCTTGTCGCACAACAACAATATCCGAAACTCGAGGCTTCGTGCGGTGTTGTGGAAGAAAGTTCGGGGATGAAGAATATACATGACTTGATTTATTTATTTCTTCTCTTATTTTTTCTGAGGGCATATGCGAGTCTTATTCAAAAACTGGAATGATTGTGCCTTTCGAATCGAATTTATGGAGGGGTAGAGAGAGGGCCAATATAGACAGGTTAGAAACAAGTGATGTTATGATGATAGCCGTCGCCATTTCAGAGTGGCAAATGTTTAACATTAATTGTTGAATTTTATTTTAGGCTAGGCATATTGACTTCGTCAATTTATCAAAACAACCATTATTCATCCTCATCATTGCCATTAGCCAAAATAGCCTCGCTTCTTTTTTTTACCAATTTTCGTAGTGATCTCCGTTCGCACTTGGTTTTTGTAGATTAACAAAAATCGTCTGAAGTTTGAACATGTCATACAGGTGCAACCTGTTTTTGTGATTGTTCTCATCGATTATTCAAAATATCTAATTTTCGCATATTCAAATACACACAAGTGGAGGGAGTTCATGCCACATTAGTGATTTTAAATTGTATTCTCGGAGCCATGCACACATTTCCTAACATTGTTGCCTTGTAGTCGATGAGTTGTGCAGGTACAGCTGTGAAGTTGTTAATAAGACCCAACACAGACAAGTCACCCAACATTGCTTTTCGACATAGATTTTTAACTAGAAAAATTGTTATGATTACAGTACACCCATATCAGTATACAATAACATGGTGCCATTTTTTCTGTTTCTGTTGCCAACAAAAGCAAATCTACAGACCACAGGTTCGAGAAATAAAACATTAACTATATTTTGCATACATGTAGGTACGCCCCCGCGAGGTATGTTATTGGAAGACTCAATACATGTGAGCGGTGGAGTAAATTTTTTTTCTTTTATTTTGATGTCCATGCATTTATCTGAACCCCCTTGTCCAACCAAAACAAAAACTCCGGTCCCATCTGGAGACTGCAAAAACTGATATGTATGTTTATTCAGAAAAACCATCCATGGACAATACCGTTGCGCCCTCCATGTGCATTTTCCCTTGTTGGCTGAACGCGAAGATGCCCGAGACTGCTTTCGAAATTGCTTTCAACCTCGCATCACGATACAACCGTTTTCTACAATTCTATTAGCCTACTATTATTATCTAAAACTATTTCATCACACACAATCAAAAAAATAAAAAAAATAACATTTCTCCCCTTCACTCGCTTTTAGCCATCGTCCAGTGTCCTTCTAGATAGCAGGTGAATCGTGACTAGCAAAAATATTGAAATCGAAATATGAATTATCCGTTATAACCCCTCCTCCTTTTTTTTTCTCTCCCCTTCTTTACATGCACGCTCGATGACATTGAAATAAGCGAAAACACACCGCTATGCTTAAAAAAAACATCCATTGTACAACTCTATAGGTCGAGGTTCATAAGCCTCGTACATCTCATGCGAGGGACTACATATCTTGTTTACAGTTTATAGTGGCATCATATTCCTTCACTCGGGAGACTTGCAAGACAGCTCATTACTAGATCTGTTTTGTCGATATGAGAATGCTTGCTATCAGTAATGAAATTTTTATGGTGTTTAACCTAACAGCTGAGGGGGCAGGGCATTCCACATTTACCTTTGCTAGTGCAATAAATATCAATATTTTTAAGTTATGCAATAATTTTTGACATTATATTCATGTCCATTTCCAAAACTAGATTTATATACGCAAACAACTCGCTCTTGTAATATATTATCTATTGTGAAAGATTCTCGCATGTTCGCGAAACAGGAAATACACGTCATAGCTTCCGTGAATCGAGCGCAAAATTACTGGAGCACGCAAAATACCGTATGCCAAGAATAAAATATTCCAAATGCAGGCATCATGCACAAATAGAATAATCAGCTTGAATTTACAGTCTAAAACCACCATGTTCTGGCAGCAAGTATCAAAAAAACATGTGGTTAGGAGATTTTGATAGGGGGTGAGTGAAATAGTTGTTGCAATTTACCTTTTAAACCCAGTACATGTGTAGGAATATATTGCATATAAGTTGTCTCACTCTTTCCGTATGTGTGTCAGGTGGTCGTGTCGATCGTTAGTTGTATGTCACAGTTTAACCGTACTAGGTAATATTTTTACATGAGGTAAGATGGCATACTCTGCGAGGGTATATGTTTCAAGCTTCTAGCTGTAGAGCCTATTAGCAAAGTGTAAGTTTGGCTCGTCGAAAGCAACTCAAACAGTGTTGCCAGCTGTAGGTTAATTTTCCCCGTTATACAATTGCAAAAAATAAGTTGCTTATACCCTATCTGGAAGATGTGTCCATAGCTTATGCCGTAGGTTAATTTAGTTTGCAATAGATCTTGTGTGTTGGCCCTTACAAATAATATAGCTGCCTTTCTGCCTTTGAGTCACCTGTAAGGCTATATGTGAGTGGGCGAGTGAGGTTAGTTTAGTTTACGATAAATCAACCTGTCATGCTATGTACTACTTTCTGCTTTTTGAGTTACCTGTAAGACTATATGTGGGTAGGTAAGTAAGGTTAGTTTAGTTCACAATAGATCACACTTTGAATTTGCTCACACTCTCTCTGTCTGTGTGTCAGGTGGTCGTGTCGATCGCTAGTTGTATGTTACAGCTTAACCCAAACTAGGTAATATTAACTGTACTTCAAAAAAATAAAAAATGTGTGTATCTCATGTCGAACTAAAAATAAAAAAATAAAACATTAAGCATTCATGCAGATTAATTAAGTCGTAAGTTCAAAATTTTGGCCCCCACACAAATCGCATTACATACATACATACATGTGGAAAAACAGAAGTATGCATGTTTTTTCGCCCCCATGGCGTTACAAGAGCCCCCTGTAAGTAAAACTAATCGGGGCTGGACCTACAGTTTCAAAAACCACTTGTGCAAGTATCGAACCCTTGAATACAAAGTTACCACTGCACCATAGGGGAGAAGGCCCGGTGAGAGGGGGGGTAGAGAGCTGGAAACATTAACACCGCTATTGCCACGATTTAGCTGAAGACATTTAAAATGTTTGGGTGTTGAAAAAGTTTGACCTACTTTTTATTTCTATTGTTTACTAATAGATGGCGCTGATAGTTTTGGAGAGCAAAACATAAAATTTGTATGCATCTGATGTCGAACTAGGAACTTTATCTTTCGGGAGAGTCAACATTATTTTTTTACTCAGTCGTCATATAACATAAACACACACAAACATTCACATGTGCTTTTATTATTTTGTGTTCGGTAAGTACAAGTATATTCTTACATAAATTATTGTTTAATTTAATAAATTGTAAACTCAGAGCCTGCTATACTAACACTCCTTCTGTGTTTCATTATACTATTGAAAGCGAATGTTGCGTGCATACGGAAATAACACAAAAAAAAAGCAGATGGAAGCAATTTAAAATCAGTGGAGCAAGGTTAGTATTACGAGAACGTAAAAACATGTGCTTTCATTCAACTTCGAAAAATAAGAATAGATGTGTGCATACAAAACACATATGCTTTCTTTTCACAGTTGTAAAATCATATAAATTGTACATGAAGTAAGTTGCGAGAAGGCTCTCTCTTTTATGTCTGTGTATATGTATGTTGTACAATTAGGTACAAGTATTGTACAATTAGGTACAAATTGTTGTACAATTATTTCCCCCCAGTTGCCTAGTTGGAGTTGGGGGCACAACACTGGTACTATTTGTACCCACAGTGCTTACTCATGTATTTTGTTTAATATTTTATTTCAAATTCACTGTCAGAAACTAGTGTTGCCAGTTCCTAGATGTAGGTTTACCTACTCTGTTGGTTGTTACTATCAAGCTTCCAGTATTCGTACAGCATAAAAAGCTAAAAAATTATACACCGTGAAAAGCTACAACAAGTTGGAAACACTGCTGGTGGGGTTAACATACACCATAAAAAGCTACGCCTCGCCCCGAGTTGACAACACTACTTGTGAGGTTAACATACACCGTGAAAAGCTTCAAAATATCAGT
>NC_139235.1:43820546-43865802 GCF_977018435.1 Lepisma saccharinum | reverse complement strand
TCCATCCTTTGCCACTGTGAAACGCTGGTATAACGAATTTAATCGTGGCCGCCATTCGCTCACCGGCGAGATTCGCGAAGGTCATCCAAAATCAGTTGTTGTTCAAGAAAACATTGATGCTGTGCAAAACCTAATACTGCAAGATCGTCATGTGACATACTGTGAGATGGAGGCAACCATAGGCATTAGTTTCACCAGCATATATAAAATATTACATGATCATTTAGCTGTGAGAAAGGTATGTTCTCGTTGGATCCCACACAATTTGACAAAAACTCAAAAAGACGCTCGCGTCAATTGGTGCAAACAAATGCTCAATAAATACAATCGTGGTGCTTCAAAAGACGTATATAAGATTGTAACAGGTGACGAATCATGGATATATGCATATGAGCCGGAACGTAAACAGCAGTCGACTGTATGGGTGTTTCAAGATGAACCCAATCCAACAAAAGTTGTTCGCGCTCGAAGAACATCGAAACAAATGGTCACCTGTTTTTTAGGGAAAACTGGTCATGTGGCAACTGTGCCTTTAGAGGAACGTAGAACGGTCAACTCTGAATGGTACACAACGATTTGTTTGCCAGAGGTCTTCGGTCAAATACGGAAAACAAACAAACGCCGTCGGATCATTCTTCATCAAGACAATGCCAGCTGTCACACATCTCGTCTAACAACCGACTTTATGAACAGTCAAAAAATCGAATTGATGGGTCATCCGCCGTTCAGTCCTGATTTGGCACCCAATGACTTCTTCTTGTTCCCGAATGTCAAGAATAAATTGCGTGGACAACGATTTTCGTCGGCGAAAGACGCCGTTGATGCGTTCAAAAACCATATTATGGAGGTGTCTCAAGAAGATTGGAAAAACTGATTTGACAAATGGTTCGAACGAATGCAAAAGTGTATTGACCATAAAGGAGAATACTTCGAAAAACAATAAAGCAGTTTTCAATGCTAAATTCCTGTTTTTTCATTGTTAGGCTCAAAATATAAATAGTGACCCTCGTATTAGAAGGCAAAGGCAGGCTAGGGTTATCATTAGAGCCCGGAAGTTCAGGCATTTATTTTCGTTAAAATAGGCAGGCAAAAAGGCATTTATAATGTGGAAAATAGGCACTAAAATGAAAAAAAAAAAGGCAAAATAAAGCGAAGAAAGGCACGTTTGGAAGTCACTTACTTTTATCTATAATCTCTGGCAAAATGTTAAAATCTACATTGGGAAGAGCATTTCAATTTTCTCCGTCTTGATTACACATAACTACAAGCTGTTTTTTTAAGTTCTCAACATTCATTGATAGTTCTGTCAGAGAGAATGTTTTTCATAATAGAAAATGATCTTTCTACTTCGACAGAAGTTATTGGCACATACATAAAACAAGCTAATGTAGCTGGACTCATTTTGGTAACAGCATTTTCACCTTTTAGAATATCACAAATTGTTTTCAATTGTTTCAAGTCCTTATTTGCACTCACTACACGTTTACACTTTTCCGCAATAACTGACCCCTTTTCTCCTGGCACTTCCATCATCTGCTGCATAGATTCCTCGAAGATTTTCATGGATGCTACAAAAGTCTCACCTCTTTTTTCTAGCTTTGTAATTGTCTCTGGCAATGCACAATAATGTGCAAAAATAAACGACAGTTCATTCTTCAGTTCTGAATAGCACAGGAGTTTTTCACTTCACGAATTGAAGCCGCTTCATTTTCTGGAAGAGCATCGATCACCTCACTGATTTTTTCAATGTTGTTAGCATAATATATAGCTGCTGATATCCAGGTTCCCCATCTCGTCAAGACTGGTTGCGGAGGTAAACTAAGCTCAGGCGCAACTTCCTGAAATTTTCGGGTTCGAGAGGGAGATTTCAGAAATATCTTCTTTGTGTTCGAAATCAACCTCTCCACTTCAGCAGTCAATCATGCACAAGGAAATGTTAACCGAAAGGCAATATCCTAACTCAGCAGGAAATACTTTTTCTCACACTTTTCTCCTTCAGCAATGTTGAAACATGTGTGAGTTCAATATTACTTAAATAAAGCGAAAATTATTCACATAATAAACGGAAGAAAAATAAATGCCAACATATTTTTTTAAAAAATGGTCAAATTTCATTGAAAAAGGCAAAAAAAGGTATTATAATTAAAAATAGGCAGTGGGGTCCCAAATAGGCAAAATAGGCAAAATGAAAAGGCTTCTAAAAGATTCGAAACAACATAAAAAACGTATATCCGGAAAAATTTTATCAATATATGCAGTAGATAAAAAGAGGCATTTTGCCAAACTTCCGGGCTCTAGTTATCATAATTGGCAGCTGAGTGTGTTGTTGAAGGAAAATAGTGAAGAGTGAAATTATATATATATATATATATATATATATATATATATATATGAACTTCGTCTACAAAGCTAAGGTCAACCCTCGTGTATGAATAATCGCGCGTAACGGCCATAGTAAGACTCGCAGGTAAAACGAGCAGAACCGCGCTCGCTGTGTAAGAGAGGTTGAGTTGACAGTAGCGTTGAGACGTTGTCGCGTCCATTCATCAACTGGCGCGCCACCGAATCGGTTGTGCCTTAGTGTAATTGCCTTTGTATATTGCAAGACGCAACAATTTTAATTATTCCTTTTTTTATTTATTACATTCCAATGAAAAAAGTCGATTTACTTTCTAAGTATCTAACTCAAACATCGGTATGGGTGTTCGAGTGCGTTGTCTTCCCCCGCCAGATGGTTCTGCTTGTACTGGGTATGTATATAGTCTGTGGTTTATAAGGCCTTAAAAAAGTGTTCGCACAAGTCAATAGAGAATATGCTCAGTGTCCCATCCTGTAATAAATAATTCTTGGTAGCAGCTACGTGGAGTGATATGGCTTTGTAAACATGCACTATATTCCTACTTGCAAGATTTCTGCTTAGTAACCACTAACATAAGCAATAGGATTTCAGACGGCACATATAGTATTTGTTTACATTGATTTAGTTCTTATAGTGGACAGAGAGTAAGTGCAAATTAGGTTTCTTGTTGCACTACACGTAATGAAAGGAAGGGAGATATGTTCGAAAATTGAAAATGGAAGGCGAGACTGCGAGATCGACCATAAGCTTCCCTTGTCAACATCTGACTGTGTACATTTCATGAATGAAATAATAGGACCAGACGTTGACTAACGCCACATGGCAGGCCTTGACCCTTACAAATAAAATTGTTAAATTTACATTCAAAATATATTTATAAACTCTGGTACCTCTCAAGATGTATCGAAATAATAATCGATTAGGAATGAATGAAAATATAGATATGCTTCTCGTCTTAGAAATATTAAGTGCATAGAAATTCTTTCTATATTACTTTCAAGCGGTCATTTGAGCTTCCGCTCTCAAATACGCATAATTTGTCACAGATCAGGACCTTTCAGATATTACGACGCTGAAATAAGTCGAACCTGTAAACTTGGATCAAGCTTACAAAGTCACAATAAATTTGCTAATAATTCATGTTCATTCTACAATGATGTATACAAGATCTGATTATTCAATAACCTTATTGTTACTAGGTGTGTCGATATTATTTATTAAAATAGTTACGTTATTGATTGTTTCTTCAATTTATTGTCAAGAACGTAGCATTTTCTTTGATTTATTGCATATATGTGTGTGTGTGTGAGTGAGAGAGAGAGAGAGAGAGATTCTCATTTTAAAAGCTAACTTGACGACTTAATGCATTGATAACAGATAAGTATGTTTACCATGGATCCTGCGAAATATTGCACCGTACGCAGAGAATCAAATTAGGTCTGCCAACTTTCTGAAAAGTGTTTAAGAAACGCGAAACGGTTACTTTTTTGACCACCCTATACTTTTTGTTTGCTATTCATTGGCTGTTGAGAAGAAACAGAAGTCACTGCATTAGATCTACCTCTCGAATCGCTTTGAAACGTATGCAGAAGGCCAATTGGTTAAAGGGGCATGCAATATCAACCATTTGTATGCAGCAACTCGCCTTTGTTGACGTAAGTGCTATGACATTAGAGAATTACTTGTGGGACGACTACGCTTATTTCCGTCCAACAACACTTGAGCGTCTGTCATTATCCTAGAGAAATCACAAAAGGGGTCTCGAGAGGGGGAGAAAGGGGGGCTTTGTGTGAAGAATGTCGCCATCACGTGTCAGAACTCATATGGGGATGCTGTCCAGCCAGCCTGCAATCGAGTGGGTTCAGTTCATATGACATTCCGCGCACACAGCGCCATAATTGTCTCTAGCGGTGGAGTTGAAAAGGACCGGTGGGTCGTTTTGTGCATCGTTTCGATGCCCTGTTGTTCGGCGGAAAGGGTAAAACCTTCCCTGATTGCTCCGTGGGGTGGTGACGAATGATCAGGTCCGCATTGAAACATTCATCTTCATTTACCCACACTTTGTTGCAACTTGTCTTACGTCGAGGGAGGGGCCGCGTTGTAAATTAAGCTGTTATCCTCCCTGAGTGGCCGCGCTCGTTTCAGGTTAACGGGTTGGTGGCGCTGCAAACCGGTTTTCCGAAGAGGAAAAGAGAATGGAAAAAAGAAGCAAAGAATGGACAGCATACGAGCAAGAGGAGGGTGAGACAACGTAGCATTCATAAGCTCGAATCAGCACGATTGTGGTGGGGTAACCGCCCTGGTAAATTCGTCCATCCTACAGAGACCACATCAATAACAACACGGACAACCTTTTTTTGTACAGCGTAGAAATGTCGCCATTGTCGACCGCCGTTGGTCCCTCTCGGCAACCAGAATTAATGAATCGAGAATGAAATATGGCGGCAGAACCGTCATAATGTTACCAGCGACTTCTTCATCGAGGAAAATTAGGATTTTCTTCATATCCCGAGCCTAAAACATAATTATGAGGCCTTATATCGTTGGGGACAGCGGGTTTCATCACTTCTTTCCAGCCAGCGTCCGTGAAGAAAAGAAAAGGAAGACATATTCGGTAAAGAAGAGGCTTGTAAGCCCTGCCATAAGAATCCAAAAGAAGGGCTAAGTTTTATGTTCTATGACTCAAGGTTTAGGGATGGGTACAACATCTTCAAGCCATTCAATGCTGGCTATTAACTTGTCCTTATGCTACCAAATAATGTTCTTTCGAAACGGCACGCTTTTGAGACAAACCTCTCCATCTTTCTTGAAATTTACAAGACTGGAATGGACGCACATGAGCCTCATCGCCCTCAGCATAAGTAGTGGTATTTTTAGGAACTGTTACCTAGTTTTGTGAGTGTGTTTCAAAGAGTATAGGTGTAGTTACGCATTACCTCAACATCCGAAATGTGGAAACCTGAGCTCATAGATATAACTCATTTCCAACACTTATTTATGGCGGGTGGAGGAATTACCGCCAACAGCGAAACGGATCAACCACGAAAATTTCTCTTTCGCACTTAATCCCTTTCGCGGTTGTTCTGGCGACCCATTTATGAAGCAATAGAAGATTTATGGTAACTTTCTTGGATCTCTCTCTCTCTCTCTCTCTCCTATGCAGGAAAGAGTTTTAGGGAGGAGGCAACTGACCATCCAAAGTTATGAGGAAGTAAAAAATTGAGAAGTTGCTGTATTTGTGCTGTTAACACAGGAAAACTCATAAATCTTCTTTGATACTGTTCCTTAAAGCAGTATGATCCCCATATAATGACCCTTGCCTTCCAAGTTCAGAGTAAATAAATAACTGTGGATTATAGTACAACAAATGCTATCCAAGTACATTTTCGTTATTTTATTTTAGTACATGGTAAGTCTTTCGGGGAAAGGGGGTCCGGACCCCTGGACTCCCCCTAAATATGTTCTTGTACATAATGTATTAGGTAAAGGACGGCATTTAGAGTCTTTCGGTAAGCATTTGCTTTCAACGAGTTATTTTTTGTCGAAGGGTGCAAAATGGGCTTATGCCTGGAGCTCAACACTATTATTACAAGTTTCTTTACAAAGAAATGTGGTATTTTCAGTTTGAGAAGCTGAACTTTCTTTCCTCAACTAAACTTTCTTAATACGTACATGGAAGTCTCAATTACATAAAAGACAGATAATTAAACTTATCGTAGTGTCTCTACAAGGATTTCTTTCACAAAGACACTCGTTATTTGTACACAGGCTAAAGAAAAGACGTTTTATTCTTTTGCCAACTCTTTTTCTCCAGCCATCTTCCTTGCCCAAAGACGCATATAATCAGCAACTAGCCTCAGGCAAAGCCTCCTTTTTATCCGGAAACAAGTGCTACCCTCTTTTGAGCGTATGTGAAAGCTTCGAAGTGGCGTTTCTTTCTCAGAGACCTTCGGCCAACTTTTGTAAGGGAAGAATGCAGTCCCAAAACTTTCGTACACACAGCAAAACCCCTCGGGACGAATAGCTCCGTTACAATTCCGCCTTGTCCATATTAAAGAAAGAGATACTTTCTGTGATGAAACAATATTTTGTATCTTTAGCCTCGAAGGTCTGCGAAGTATGTCTTTTTTCAACTGAGAAATGCTGGAGTTGGAAGCATTTCCTAAAGTTTTCTGTGTCTTTTCTCTCCAAGTTTAGAATAACATCTTTTCATTTCGTTCCTCTATCCTTTGTGGTCAAAGACAACATTTTCAACCTTTTACTCACTAAAACAAGACAATTTTAGTGTCAAAGACAGCAGAACTTGTCTCTGCTCCTAACCTCCAAGTTTTATAATTTTAAAAATTAACAAAAATTGTACACAATTTAGCTGAGATTTATTTTTAATATGAACTTGAGAAAAATAATGATGGTAACAAATGTATCCGCTAAATTTTTGAAGGTCTGGAAGTTTCTTAGTTGACACGAACGGCGGTATAAATATACTTTTCCAGTTTCTGCTTATTAGTAGGTCTTCTAAAATTGGAATGTCACTAAAAGTTTCCTTATTTTGTGTCGCTTTTTGTCTCTTTATGTTAATCATAACAATGGGATGAATGGAACACCCTCGACAAAGCCAGGACTCGAACCTAGAATCTTCGTAGGAGAAATCGTGAGTTCATCTCTACAAAGGAAGAAAAAATAATAGATAGGCCTTCATGCTGCAATAATAAGAGATAATATTGTAATTTAGTTATTCCCACGCCTAGCTGCACTACGGTGAGTATGGGCAAGCACGAGATAAAATATTGTGCGTTCAGTTTGACTCGTGTCGGGATTGAGATAGAGCGTGACTGCAGAACGGCGAGGCATGGCGCAGATGCCGACAATTTCCTCTCGTAAAGTCCCGCTTATTTTTACGCACATATCTTTAGCATGCTGACAATTATATAGGGTTTTCCAATAAGAACGATATGATTTTACAATGAAATAAAATAAAAAACTATTTCAGATACAACCAAACTTCTTATATTATTTTGAAGCATAGTTTATTACATTATGTTTTGAATAACACATCATTTAAGTGTCCACCTCGACCACGTGCACAAGAGTGAATTCGATGAACCCAATTTTCGATGACTTTGTGCAATAACTCGGGCCTAATGTCACGAATGCAGCGTTCGATGTTCAATCTTAATGCATCAAGGGTTCGTGGTCTGTTTGCATAGACTATAGATTTCAAATAACAAAACAAAAAGAAATCTAAAGAAGTTAGATCACAACTTCTTGGAGGACAACTAACAGTTGCATTTCTTGAAATTATCCTCTCGCCAAACTGTTCTTGCAATACGTCGATAGTGGCATTAGCAGTGTGACATGTGGACAACGTCTTGTTGGAACCACATGTCCTCCAAATCAATTTCATCTAAATTTGGTCACAAAAAATCTGTTAACATCAATCGGTACCGCTCACCAGTCACTGTAACTGCATCTCCTACCTCGTTTTTTTTTTTTAAAAAATGGTCCGATGATGGCACCATGCCATAAACAACACCATACAGTGACCTTTTGCGGATGCAAGGGCTTCTCGTGAATCTCTTGTGGATTGTTTTCACACCAAAAACGACAATTTTGTTTGTTAACATATCCACTTAACCAGAAATGAGCTTCATCTGAGAAGATATTTTTTTGCCCAAAATTATGATCCGTTTCAAGTTCAATAGAACGTCTATTTTCATAAATTTTTTGGATAATAACCAAACGTTCTTGAAGCGTGTATTTAGCCATGATGAATTGTCACAGTATACTAAACACAAATGATAACTAGTGACAGTTATAACATTTGAAGCATAGTTGCCAGTTAATTTCAAAATCAATCATTCTTATTCGAAAACCCTTTATTTATAATGCATAAAGAGTACTAACCTGTATTATAAGAGTTTTTATGTGTTATGGCATCTGCGCCATGCATCGCCGTTCTGTAGTCACGATCTATCTCGGCCCCGAGTCAAAATGAATGCACTGTACTGTTCGACCAAGGAAGATAAACCTAGCTCTACTGGACGAATCCAAACACGATAGGTGCAACAGAAACAAGCATACACGCTGTAAGTTTTAGATTTGTATTTCTCTAGTTTTCGTTCAGTTATTGTTTATTATCGCTCGATTTTTCTGGTTATGATTTGTGAAAGAACTTGTAACAAACCATCTGAAAGTGAAACAGAAAAATTTCGCGTTGCATCAGCAGCCATCCCTATTTTACCAATGGACTAATCCAGTTAGCGCATGTGCACTTGGGGGACATGATTTGGGTCGGTGGTCTTGACTAAGGATCTCCTTTATTGCACAACGCTAGACAGACCAACTTCGTGTTCTAACCTCAGACGAGGATTGTTTATGTTGTTAGGTTAGGTCCGCTAGGTTTGGTTCCCTTAGCATAAATACACAGGAAACATATTATTTATGCAAAGGGAATTAAACCCAACAATCCTAACCTAACAACTTAGGCATTTAGCGTAACAATGAAAAATGAAAGCATTCCGCGGTGACGTCAGAACGCAAGGTTGCTCTCGCGTTGTGCGATAAGGGAGACCCTCGACTAATGTAGACGTTAGCCATGGCCCATGCCGAAACACGGTTTCGTGTACTGTTCCACACAAATTACATATCGCCGCGCAGGTCTTTCAGATTTCACTGTGTTTGGGTGAACTCTTGGAACACCTATGGCCATGCGCGTAACTTGGGACCTAATTTTGAGGGGGCAGAACCCAACTGAGCCTAATTTTAAGGGGGCAGAATCCAACTGAACCTAATTTTGAGGGGACAGAATCCAACTGCGCCTAATTTTAAGGGGGCAGAATCAAACTGGGCCTAATTTTGAGAACGGCAGAATCAAACTGAGTCTAATTTTGAGAGGGGCAGAATCAAACTGAGCCATATTTTGAGGCGGACGAATCAAACAGCCTAATTTTGAGAGGGGCAGAATAAAACTGGGCTTAATTTTGAGAGGGGTAGAATCAAACTGGGCCTAATTTTGAGAGTGTCACGTGCCAGTTCCGACGGCACAATGAAAAATACAAGGAAGAAATGTTTCCCAAGAGCGACGATAGATGGCAGCGCGCCATATAAAGAAAAGCAGAGTTCTTGTAGAAACTAGGAGCGGAGAAGAGTGATTATATATATTATAGTAAATGCAAAATACATAAAGGATAAATATAAAAATTATAGAAGGAGTGAATAAAATGTTGTAAATAGCCAATTAAGATAATTAAGAATATGCTCGTATATGAAACAATTAGGAAAGTTAATAAGTGAGCAAATGAATTTAGAAATATATCCCTTTTGATCCTAGTGATCAAAATTTGATTTAATATCTCTGACGAGGAGAACATCCTCAGCTCTTTGTGGTTGTCCGCCCCTCGGTGGCGCTGTGTCCAATTAGACGCCCCCAAGCACTTACGGTTGCGCTCCTTATTAGACGCACTGGGCCATAGGCAGCGCTTGCTGTTAGCGATCCTGGGTCGTTACATGGGAGGTGGCACTACTGTGAGTTTAGACGCCCCTAATTTTTCTATAAGTATAGCTTGGGTTGCTGTATAATGCCAAAGAAGCGGGAAAAGCGAGCACATATATGATTACGCTGTAAAAGGAAAGAAAAAATAAATTAGAAGAAGGAAAGAAGAAGCCTTTTCCCTGAGCAAAGATAGAAAAGAAGAAGAAGCCTTTTCCTAAAATAGAAGGAAGAAAAGAAGAAGCCTTTCCCAAAATAGAAGGAAGAAAAGAAGAAGAAGACCTTTCCCTAATCAAGGATAGAAAAGAAGAAGAAGCCTTTCCCAAATCAAAGATAGGAAGGAAGGAAGAAGACGCCTTTTCCTAAAATAGAAGGAAGAAAAGAAGAAAAAGCCTTTTCACTAATCAACGATAGAAAAGAAGAAGAAGCCTTTCCCAAATCAAAGATAGGAAGGAAGGAAGAAGCCTTTTCCCAAAATTAGGAGAAGAAAAGAAGAAGCTTTTCTTATTGGGAAGATTAATCCATTTCTATTTGAAGAAGAAGATTTCCTTTCAATGATCCATATATATAAGAAGAATATAACCGATGTAATTTTTTGAATCAACATATATTTCATTGTACAGTGTCTCTCAAAAGTTTTAGGACAACGACATTTTAAACTAGGCAACCCAATTTACACAAGCCGTTGGTGGGTTGCGTGTAGAGTTAGGCTCAATTTCAGGGTTGCCACGTGCACAATAGATATTTATAAAATACGCGAAAGAAATATAAACAATTATTATTGTATAAAATTATTAAAAATATCACTATTATATCGCAAATGACAAAATTCTTTCTGAAAGAAAAAAATAGGTTTTCTAGTAGTTCATCGCTGATGAGTATACAGTAAGGAAAAGAGGTGAGAGGAAACGAAAGGTTATAAAGGAGAGGAGAAAGAGAAAGCGAAAGGAGAAGAGGAAAAGTAGAGGAGAGAAGAAGGATAGGATAGACGAGGAGAGGAGATGTAGTGAGGAGAATGGAAAAAGATTCGAGGAGAGATGAGGAAAAAAGAACAAAGAAGAGAAAAGAGGAGGAAAACGAGAGGAGAGGAGGAGACGAGAAGAGGGAAGTGGAGAGTAGAGTAAAGGAGAGAAAAAGAGAAGAACGAAAAAGAGAGTGCAGTGGAGTCGGAAATCTAAGACAGGAAAGGAGATAAGAGGAGTGGAGAAGAGTGGGATGGAGATAAGATGCGAGAAAAGTAGGGAAGACGATATGAGATAAAAGCAGAACAGAAAGAGGGGAGAGAAGACGGAGAAGGAACTGGAGAGAAGAGGTAGTTGCAGAAAATATCGTCTGAGCGTCAAGAATGGATGCATTGGTCAAATTATCGACATGAAACATTCAATAACATTTTGAAATGTATTGGAGAATATATTAGATCGATGCGAAATGCCTTTTGGCTGAGTTCAGAGCAAATTAAAAATCTTCCATGTAAGATCTTTGATATTACCTGCGAATACACCACTAAACAAATGAACGTAATTTTTAATATTTATAAGAATTATTCAATTTTTCTCTACTTCTCGGTTCGTTGAAATTGAGATTTTGTAATTCAATATTTCCCCTCCCCCCATTGTTAATTCCAAACTGAATCATTCCGTTTCACACGGCGTGGACAATGAACACAATGGGATATGTCTAAAACTTATGAAAATTTTCTGCCACCGGAAGGGTTCGAACCTACGACCATCAGCTTGACAATCCTGAACGGTAACCACTACCCTACAAGCTTTCGTTCCTTAAACCCGGTAGAAGAACCGCTACACCATGCCTTTACATTCGAATGAAACAACATTTTTTCTAAGTATTCTGTTCCTTTAAATGTCGTTTGGTATACGTGTAGTTGAACTTTTACTTTAATTTTGATTTGCTTTCTTGTAGTATAACCGATATCTTCGAGAAATAATTTTCGAAGTAATTAAAAACGAGAATATTGGTATTTGTGAAAATGCGAGTTATTTCTTCTAACTTATTATTGTGATTAGACATTACTAATGGAAAATATCTAGAGGCTTGAACATTACAGGACGATGTTCTTTTCCTGTGATACTGTAACAGACAAAATGCTTGTTTACTGATGCAAGTCTTGTGTCAAGAACAGTCTTATGAAATGTATTTGCTGTTGCGTAAGGTAACACAAAATAATTACACCAAATCTGTGCAACGTTATACGTAAACAGGCGGAAAATTTTATTCATAAAATCATGTCACATTTGACAGTATTAGTCAAGAGAGACTCGTGGGACACTGTGTTAAGGTGCTGGACTAAATCCTTCTAATTTTTCTTACTCGAAGAACAACAATTTCTAAGGAAGAGCAACAGTGATGATCTTTCTTATTTCTTTTAAATGCTTACACTTTCCTTTAATTGGGTTAAAAATAAATAAGAATATTGCTTGTATTTCTGTCATTGACGTAGACCAGAGAGAGAGACAGACAGACAGGCAGATATTACAAAATAGTTCAAATAGTGCGAGCGCCATTAAAGAGTCATGATAATTCTATGTTGCGTACTTAGAATTATTCATACAATAAAGAACATGTCTAATTGTGAGTTAACAAAAAAACAATAATAAAGAGACATTTTCGCATCACGATTGCAGTTCGAAAAAGTCGGGACAGGGATTGAAAGTAACGCACTGTCCTGACTAAATCGGTGAATCGGACGTCTGCTAGCCTTGCATCAATGATTGTAAAACTAAAACCACCCAATATTGCAGCTTGAAGACTTTTGCGCAAGAAACAGATTGATTTATGCAAGAGCAAAATTGAAATTTTTACACATTTCAAAAATCGACGATGTTATTTTCGTATTTATTTATTTATAGGTTCACATTTAAATATTTTAGGGTTCGAGGGATGAGCATGGCCCACATGGACCCTCCCCTGGGTACTGACCTTACGTAGACAGTGGAAGAGAAATTTTGGAGAACCTTTCTATTAAATTTAGTATTTACATTCACCTTATGCTCAGATAGATTAAACCGTTTATTGACAATCGTGAACTTTTCGTTTAATAGATAATATTTGGTTTTAGACGACGGGAGAACATTGGTCGAATTTCCTTTCTTGCTCTTTTGAGAGAATATATAGTTCTACAATAGCAATCGCGTTCGGAAACCGTGAAAAAAATGACTTGGTTTTCAAAGGCAGACAAGCTTGGTAGTCTAGCTTGCTCGCGATCAAAGTGACTCACTCACGCTATTCAAGGCCGCTTCTTATCGCAAAACACTGTGGTTCGATGCACAGTGTCTGCACCCAGCACGTTACAAGTGACCAGAGTCGAATTTTAAAGAGAATGTGAAGAATGGTAGATTTCATCAGAGGCGGCTAGGTAGGCACCAGCTCAACATACAATAGTTTAAGTGATAATTCCTGACAAACAAAAAACCGTATTGAATAATTATTGGGATAGTAATACGTGTATCCGCTCCTTTTTAACAATGTAAGCTTGAAGACAATCTGTATTCCATTTATTTATATTGGCAACTTGGTCAACCGGAGGTTATTTTATCCCCTTCGATGATCGAATTGTCTGATCGATTATTTTTGGTTTACCCAGGAACATGCCCCATAGGAGATTTCCGAGACCGGGTTATGCTACTCACTCGTAGCTCCCCAATTTCTTCACGATGGTGGGTTTCTACCGGTCCCATACTCAGGCCGAGAACCTAGAGAGTGAGCATAGGCGGACTCGAATCCATGCCGTCCTGCAGTTGGAGTCCAAAGCACAGCTCCTTTGACCGCACGGTCACGGAGGAGGACTTTTCTTATCTTACCTTTGGCTAATCGCGACGATGAGGATGAATTATGAATAGAAAAATAAAGAAGGTCACGCACAAAGTAGAGGACGATCTTCAACCTCTTGGGATGACGAGTTCAAGCCCTAAATATGAGGATTTCAACCTTAGACGACCTCAATTTCAAAATTATAAACAAAATGTCTACTTACACTAAACTTCTCATCAAGGCCAAAATAGTTTGTAACTGTGAAACTACCCCTGAATACAAATTGACATTTTTTTCCATGTGAGTAAGAATTCAATGTGTGGCATACAGACATAGATGATACCTTTTGAGAACCAATCAACTGTACCCTGTCCCAGCATCTCTGGAGCAAAGCCGCGCACAGCGGAAGAGAAGTGGGGAGAGGGGATCGAGTGGACAGAGCGAATCAGTGCACGCTGCTGGGAAGGCTGGTAACTGCAGAGGTTTTCTTCCCTCCACGCAATCCCATTCCTCTCACGTGTTCATCGCTGCTCAGATACTTTTTTCGTTCACCTGCTCCAGAGATAAGTGGGACAGAGTGTAGTTCGCATACATGTAGCAAGTAAAGAAACTTATCCCAGAATGAAAATTCCACGTAGTTTTAAAATGTTTGTTTAAGCAATGAATGACTGGAAACGGATCACACATAATTCCCTTGCCAAAATCTAGTTTTCGAAAAATAATTTCAAGACATTTCATATCTATTCACCATATTCCAAGTTATAAGGAACTATTTTGTAGATGTTCATGAAACCGTTATAAAATTACAAATAAAATATATTCACAAGCTTAGATATACTAATACGAAGAAAGAAATTCAGAGTTAAATTTCAAAGCATGTGTATAAAGTAATTCTAGAAGTACAGAGCTATATCTGAGTATTTAACTTCTTTTTTGCAGATAACGTTTACAATATTGAGGCGACAGAATAATTAGGAACTGTAGCTCCAAGAAAACAAAGGGCGTAGTGTATTGGTTAGAGTTCTTGAAAACATTGCGGTCCCACGTTCGATCCTCCATACTAGATGTTCCTTAAAAAAGAATCCCTTCCATTAAACAAGAGCATGTTAACATTATTTGTAATAGCAGTATATAGTGGCTACATTGTTCTGCATATGAAATTTATAAAAACAAAATAAACAAATAAATGAATTGACACACGTTCAACGGGATATTTTTATATATAACATCGTGCATTATGATACTCTAACGATAATTGTGTACTGCTTCAAAGACATTGACAAATATTAATGAAATAACTATTTATATGTGTGGCAATTCAGGACATGCTAATTTTACCCCTTTTCCCACTTGAGTTCAATGCAAGGATACTTCCGCAAATATCGAATGAAAAGTTCTCACCATGTGCAATTCTCCATTAAATGTTTTCGCCGAGTCGTACTACTTTCGTTTTCTTTGTTGCAAACAATACTTGTTTGCACGTTACATGCAGGAGAGTTACATCTACATTTCACATTGGTCAGCTCCTTCTACCTGGCCAAAGGAGCGAAAGCTTGTAGGGTAGTGGCTACCGTTCAGGATTGTGAATCTGATGGTCGTAGGTTCGAACCCTTCCGGTGGCAGAAAATTTTCGTAAGTTTTAGACATATCCCATTGTGTTCATTGTCCACGCCGTGTGAAACGGAATGATTCAGTTTGGAATTAACAATGGGGGGAGGGGAAATATTGAATTACAAAATCTCAATTTCAACGAACCGAGAAGTAGAGAAAAATTGAATAATTCTTATAAATATTAAAAATTACGTTCATTTGTTTAGTGGTGTAATCGCAGGTAAAATCAAAGATCTTACATGGAAGATTTTTAATTTGCTCTGAACTCAGCCAAAAGGTATTTCGCATCGATCTAATATATTCTCCAATACTCAAAATGTTATTGAATGTTTCATGTCGATAATTTGACCAATGCATCCATTCTTGACGCTCAGACGATATTTTCTGCAACTACCTCTTCTCTCCAGTTCCTTCTCCGTCTTCTCACCCCTCTTTCTGTTCTGCTTTTATCTCATATCGCCTTCCCTACTTTTCTCGCATCTTATCTCCATCCCACTCTTCTCCACTCCTCTTATCTCCTTTCCTGTCTTAGATTTCCGACTCCACTGCACTCTCTTTTTCGTTCTTCTCTTTTTCTCTCCTTTACTCTACTCTCCACTTCCCTCTTCTCGTCTCCTCCTCTCCTCTCGTTTTCCTCCTCTTTTCTCTTCTTTGTTCTTTTTTCCTCATCTCTCCTCGAATCTTTTTCCATTCTCCTCACTACATCTCCTCTCCTCGTCTATCCTATCCTTCTTCTCTCCTCTACTTTTCCTCTTCTCCTTTCGCTTTCTCTTTCTCCTCTCCTTTGTAACCTTTCGTTTCCTCTCACCTCTTTTCCTTACTGTAGACTCATCAGCGATGAACTACTAGAAAACCTATTTTTTTCTTTCAGAAAGAATTTTGTCATTTGCGATATAATAGTGATATTTTTAATAATTTTATACAATAATAATTGTTTATATTTCTTTCGCGTATTTTATAAATATCTATTGTGCACGTGGCAACCCTGAAATTGAGCCTAACTCTGGACGCAACCCACTAACTGTGGAAATTGGGTTGCCTAGTTTAAAATGTTGTTGTCCTAAAACTTTTGAGAGACACTGTACATACAAGCTTCGCCATATATTTTTCTCTGTATTGTGTACAGTTTTCAGAATATAGATCCGCATTTAACTATATCCTCTTGGCTATAAAACGCTTTCATATTTGGAATTCTCGAATAAAGAAGCTATCCTCTGAGATTAAGATATTTATGTAGCCGTGATATAAGTTTATTTTAAGAAGTGCACTAGATGGGCGTTGCAAGAGGGGCAGAATCAAAAATCCAACAGCCTAATTTTGAGAGGGCACAATCAAACAGCCTAATTTTGAGGGGGCAGAATCAAACTGGGCCTAATTTTGAGAGAAGCAGAATCAATCCTAGGGATTAAGTTTGGGGAAAGAGATTCGAAAAGTTTGCCATCCAATAAAAACAGCGTCCTGGGTTATTTGCTAAATAACTGTGACGTTTCCGAAATCACTTAGGTCCCTTAACTTGTAAATTTTAATAAACGTGAAAACCTTGGGCAAGTGCCTCCCTTGCCTCCGCCAAGTTACGCCTATGCCCATGGCCGCAGCTTTTGTAAAAAGAAGTCAAATACGGGAGGAAGATGTGGCCCAAACTAATCTTTCACAACCATCCACATCATTAAATCTAGTGCCATCACTCTACTTCAGGCTGCTCAACTGAACACGTGGTGGGAGACCGACGTTCGATTCCCGGAATGGGTGATCGAAGTTGGAAACAGCTTTAACGGCTTAGATCCTCACCCAGCCTGTCATCAATGATTATTAGGGGTAGGTAACTCTCCACTCTGTCCGAGATCTGAAATATGCGCAGCCTTAACTCCGCTATAATTGATTGCCACTTTCAATATTTTTAAAAAGTAAAAAGTGTTCCCCTGTGTATAGCACCATGCCATGAAGGCGTATAGGGGGTGTGGGGGTAACGCCCCACACTTTCTTGATCCGGTCGTGAGTTGGGGTGATGTGATCAGCATCACGCCCCTGACCGCCTTTACCCCCCAGGGTTTCCCCCAGGTACCCATGTTATTCGACGCTGGGTGGGCGCCGGGGCCGCTTCCACCGTTAGAAAAGTTCCCGGATTTGAACCGGCCGGGGATCGAACCCGGGACCTTGAGCATGGTAGTCAGACGCTTTCAATATTTTAGATTTTGTATCTATTTCATTCAGTACTTTCCTACGCATTGAATTATGTGATCTCTCTAACAGCAAATATTCATGAACTAATTAGCAAAACTGAACTTAAATATGGCACAGTCCTCTTCCGTCCAGATTGTGTTCTTGCTTTTTCATGAAGCATTTCTTTCTATTGGCTCTATTGCGATTGGAGGGATATTTTCCTCAATGTAGGGAAATTCTAAAACAATTTGAAGTGGAGGAGGGGAGGGAATTTTTCTCAAATATTGGTGATCGACAAACATTTTGACAGAGGCTGCACCATACGGTTTCTCCTCCTTTATTGCTTTTACTAATGACAAGCTCATTGGCTCTTGATTTCTAATATCCGCTTTCATTGGTGCTAAACGAAAACAAGTCTCTGCGCAAGTAGTGACTCGAGAAGACTCGACCAATGAACGCGTGAGAGGGGAAGTGAGTGCATGGAGGGGGAAATGCGACTGCAGCCGCAAGCAGTTAGCAGCAGCGTGTACTGCTTAGCTCAGCCTACTCGCTTTATCCCCTTCTGTACCGTTATGCTCCACAGATTCTCGGGACAGAGTATATAAGTTTTAAGATTTTGGGCCATAGCAGTATAGTTTTTCTTTATTTTCTGGACAGACCTTCATGAAATAACGATTATAGTTCAATCATTTGTAATGTTCCAGTGGACGTTATAGAATTGTATCATAATTAATAGCCTTTATTTTAAATATCAATGCATTCTTATTACATTTTTTTGCGGACTAGCGAGGCTTTGGTGTCTGGATCCATGGCCAGAATAATTCTCTATTGGACTTGTGTGCTGTCCATATATATGTTTGTGATTGTCCCTTCATATCAATCTTATTACCTTAATTCATTTCAGTAATTAATGACGATAATAACTATTACTTAATCAATAACTCATATAGATGTAATGAATTGAGGGAATTTTCATGAGGAAAAGAGATTTTTTGCCTTGTACGAGAGCCAATTATCACTACTCGTATACGGAACGAGCCTTGACGCTCCACCTAGATTCGCTGCAATCCCCGTCCAAATGAGAGTGGCGCCACAATGTCTTTTGCCAGTGCGGTTGGCGTGGGTTTGAAGTTCCGACTCAATTGTGTAATAAGAGGCAGCTGTAAGGCCGGGACCCTCTAAACAATTTGTAACCTCTGCTCTGGGAATTTGCGACGATTTGTCACACTTTAGCCCCTTGGGAGACATGCAGCGGCAGCCTTTGAGTTACCAGTCAAGTGGGGGACAGAAATATGTCGTGCGAAGGTTTCTCATGTTGTAATTAGGCGTGTTTGTACTTAATAGCATAGTCCGATTGTCTCGCTGTGTTACTTCAGGAGCCAGTGGCGACGATTGGGTTCCAAGACTAGGGATGGGGGGGGGCAAGGGCAGTTTACTTTCCCTTGGTAGATAAGGTTTAGCATAGTGCGGGGGCAAAAGTGGCAAAAAGTGAGGGGCAACTGCTCCCCACGCCCCCCCCCCCCATTTCGCCACCACTGTCAGGAACCATGCAGAATTAGAGCAAATTGCTTTGGGAAATGCAAAAAGTAATATACGAAAACGTGAACACTGAATTTTGACAGCAGACAAGAAATTTTAACATTTATTGATTTGTTATTGCAGATGCCAAAACAATTAGTAGAATCAATGAGAAAATTATGATTGCAACACAATTGCATTTGAGTGACACTATATGATGATGTATATTGCTAATAATTTGTAAAAATAATGCATTGCACGAATGTTGACGGAACGATTTATAATTTCTTCTTGTACTTTCAATAAAGTCATTAATAACATTTTTGAGGAAATAACTTTATGACTGCATTTATAATTAATTTATAGTAGTCTGTTTCTAATATAAAGTAATATGTGGGTCTACTTTCAACAAATAATTTACCTAATCTAACTAGGAAAGAATACATTTTAATCTTCTTCGTCGCACACTGCAAGTAATCAAGAAAGAAATAATCTAACTCAGAACAGATAAATTTTCCAGATATGAAGGTAATTAAAAAGTGAGTATCGGCGTATGAGACTGTATGAGACGTATCGGCGCCTGTTTTTCAGGCCTATTTTTAAAGGAAAAAAAGCGTCATATGCGCCGGAAAATAGGACAATTAAAATTGATTGCCGTTATCGATTTGCTTTATTTCACTTCGCTTTTCTGACAATTTGGCTAATCGCGAAGCTGAGGATGAGCGATAATATAAACTGATGAACACTCATGCCCAGGTCTGGATTCGAATCCGGGACCTATTACGTCGTAGAGCGTTGTGTTAACCATTCCAATTCGAATGGGTGTTCCTTGTGAGTATCACTTCATTAATTTCATCATATTATCAGCTTCGCTATTAGCCAAAGGTGGCAGAAAAACGAAGTAAAATAAACCGAATCAATCAATCAAACATTTAGCACATGCGGAATAATCAGAAGTGTTCACCCACAGGGGGGGTGGGCATGGAACCAGAGAAGTTTCATATCCTCCCTCAGGTCATATGGCTAAAAAAGAAATATGGACGACTGGGTGCTTTTTTAAAGGAATATCATACAATTCTCACTATTTATCATCCATGTTTTTTGTGTTATTTATTTATGTGTTATACCTAATGATATCTCTGTAAGTGGTCCGGGGTTCGAATCTCGACCTGGATGGATGTTTGTGAGTCTCCATCATTTAATTTCGCAAATTAGCGAAAAGTGGCACAAAAATCGAAGTAAAATAAATCAAATCAAAGCAAACCAAATCAAAATTTCGACAGTTTAGAACTTAGTACTTGAAATGACGTAGCGTTAAGTCCATTTAATTTCATAGGTACATGTTAATTCATGCATAAAATCTTTATTACTGTAAAGGCATTGACTTAAAATACCATTTCTCTAGCGTTTAGGTGTTTGCTTTATCCAGGCCGGAAAGTCTAGCGTATACAGTTTGAGGTCAGTGCCGAGTTTCAATAACTTGCCCAAATTCTACATGTTTCGGGTGGCTAAAAGATGATTATTGCAATAATATCGGTACCATCATGCGAACTCAGCAAAGAAACAAGTGTCGCGTGCATCTTGTCTCATCGGTGTGAAACTCTCGTGTCGCGTGTCGCGTGTCTCTTCGGTGTGATATCTCCCTAATGCAGCCACTGTACTAACCGGTGTGCAATCACAGCGCAGAGCGATTATTTTGACAAAATCCTGTTTCCCTGCTGGCTGCTTTGTGGCGGGGGGGGGGGGGTTTAACGTTGTCGGCTCTTGCCCAAGCGGTGGGCCTAATTGGTTGTTTGACCGCGAGTTCCTTCGCAAGTAAACGCGGCAACAGAGGGTCTAAGCACTAGTCGTTCAAAGCCGACCTTCTTCACGGAGTGGTCAGCGTAGACGAGCTATGAAGCAAGTTCGAACCCTTCTTTAAACATTGTATCGCTGTGCTTTTATTCTTGTCCATTGTATATGGTTTTCATTCATCTTCATTGATGCGATTAATCCACGAGGTAGAAAAGCGACGCAAAATAACTGAGGTGTTGCCGATACAATTTTGAACCGATGCCCACGCCGATAACGATATTCTTACCGATTCCCACCGATACCGATGCTTGCAAATTGTAATAATTAAAAGTTGTTCAAAATATCAATTAATATTAGAGTCTAAGTGTTCTACCACAATTATATGCTTCAATTTACCAAAACTTTTGCTTTAAATACTTAAGAATTACATATTAAAATAGAATATTAAAAAAGATTCTATAACAAACTCCACTTCTTCGTACAAAATTGGTGCGAAATAAAAGAATGGTCGAATTTTGCATAATTTTCAGTATAATTAGATTCGGCGAAAAAGTAGCACAGCATTTTCGCGAACCTCGTGAAAGACCAAGATGCAGGAAAAGTATCGGAAAGGCAGCCCGCAGGTTTTTCTCACCCACGATAATAGTGTTGCCCCCAAAAAAATTATACGCATGAAATATATACATTTAGGTTGATATTCGATTTCTAAGGGGGTAGGTGTGGCCATTCTTGCCCTCCCCTTCCAGACGTCCATGTTCCTACATCATTATACTAGTATTACATTAGTATACTTTCACCTACTAGACACGTTACACGGATATTGCGGGAAATGGGCCATGCGAGTAAATATGAAGAAGACCAAAATAATGGTATTTAAGAATGGGTACGTATTTGGTAAGGATGAACAATGGAAATACGGAGAGACAAGTGTCGATAGGGTGAAACAGTACGATTATTTAGGCATGGTGATGACAATGACGGGTAGGTGGGCAAGGCACGTACACAGGAATAAATGTAAAGCAATTTTTGCGTTAGAAAAAACAAGAAAAATAAAATACAAAGTACCAAATATACCAATCAAAATTCTGGAGGGGGGTTACGAGGCCACAGTTAAGGCAACACTATTCTATGGCATCGAACTATGGGTCTGGGAGGGATGGGAGACCGTAAACGTCATACAGTCTAGATTCCTAAAACAAGGGCTAGGAGTAGGGAGGGGTACGGCAACATGTGGGGCACTTAGGGAAATGGGAAAATTAAGAGAGGAAGTGGATGCCAAAATGAGGAGCATTAAATACTGGGCAAAACTGATCACCATGGAGGGGGGAAATTTGAAGAAACTCTGTGTACAATCACAGATAAGGGAGGGGGGTAATGGGAGGCAATGGGTAGCAAAAATAAAGACGGAATTATATAGTATAGGGCTAGGATGGGTGTGGGAAGAGGGAATAGAGGGGAGAATTGATACGCAGATGCTAGGGGCCATACGTGCCAGACTGGAAGATATTACCAAACAGAAAGTTTTGGCAGAAAACGACGCAAAAATATCGTTAACACCGGCGAAAATAGTGGATACGGATCGAGAATGGGGAAGGAGGAACTACGTGGATTTGTGTGGGGCAAAAGAAAGGTCAGGATTGGCCTGGTTCAGACTGGGGGGATGGGCACAAGTTAAAATAAAACGGGAGGACGGGAGCGTAGAATGCCCGTTATGAGGCGAAGACGAGACGAAATTTCACATTCTCCTCCAGTGCAAAGAAACAGGGGAAACAAGACAAAAATATATCAGCGAAATGAATGAAGATAACATTGAGAATATAATGACAAGCGTTATTAGGAGGGAGAGACCGAGAGGGGGGAGGCGCAAATAAGGAATCTGGGAACTTTTCTACGTTACGCCTGGGTAAAGAGAGCAAAGAAGCTCAGTGGGGATAGCGAACATGTGTGAAAGGGGGGAGGGTTGCTAAATAAATAAATAAATTAATTAATAAATAAATTTGAGAAAATTTAGGAATCACTCGGGTAACAGTGCAAGTATAGGGAAAGATTTGAAATGAAATAGTGTTTGTGAACTCCCAAGCAGTGTGAAGGTGGAAGCAGACTAAAAGGAAGAAGGGTGTAGGGAAAGTACACGAACATTTTTCACGTGTATGGTATTTATAGCTGTAAAGGGTCATACTGGAAATAAATTCTATTCTATTCTATTCTACTTTCACCTAGAAATTTAGTGTAGAGGAATCTTATCGCCTTTACATATTCATACATTTATATAAATGTAAGTATTTTCAAGCCTATTAAAGTTCAAAGCAACTGCGAGGGAAGGGAGTGCAGTGGCGCAAACACAGGGGCGCAATGGGAATTGCCCCTCCCAACCTTTTACGGAAATCAATTCTAGGGGGCAAGGGGGCAAACATGAGGTAAAAGAAAGCAAGACTAGTAGAATCTAAGAGTACACGTCTTTCTTGCATTATTTCTTCAAGACGGCTAAGAGCACCTGCAGGCGGCACAGAGGGGCAAATGCCCCACTCGATATCAAATTTTATATTAATAAAAATACATTTCGTAAAATTTTCTTGCTCGCTTCACTCGCAGTGTCTGCTTTCCTTACAGTCTTGTCAAGTTCAGAAGTTCAGAGCCGTAGCTACGGGGTGGTGGGAGTTGGCCCTGGGCGCAGAACGATCTACGTACATGAAAAAGATTGTAAAAGAGAAAAGGAGAATGCCATGGCGGCCTATGATATTTGTGGTGCCATATGAAATCAATATTATTTTCAGTTTGCCAAAAATTGGATCTAAAAATTTTCTTGCTCGCTTCCCTCGCAATTTTGTTGGTTTCTGTAATATTGTAAATTACCAGAGAGAGAAGTTATAACTACTAAGGACTTAAGTTAAGACTCTTGCTGCAAAACAGTTTTGTCTTAAATGCATGAACATAACTGTTTGGAGGAAAAGGACAGCGCCAAATTTTAAAGACAATTTATTTATTCGTTATGGTGCGTCTATATGCATCAACGTAATAAAACTAAAATCAGTGAGATTTTTCTTTTCCGACTGAACTTTTATCAAGGCTTTGCACCCCCTAATCAGAGGGTCTGCGCACGCCTTTGACGGGGGGTGGTGGGCAGCAGTCACCAAAGTGGGGTGATGCTATCTCCCCAGTTAATAAAAATCTCATTAAACATCCCCAACTAGGATAATTTACATATGCAACACCCCCATTGCATTTTCTCCTTGTTGATACATAGCCTACAATCATCCCCCACCATTCCCCAAACTGATTCCCCCCCCCAGATATGCCCCCTGGGCCCTGGCCCTTCTCTCCCGGCACCCTTGAGCATCGGTAAATAATTTTCAACCGATACTTTCCGATACCTATACATCGGCATCAATATCGGCTCAGCCCTAAAAATAACTAAAATTGATTGGAAAAGAAAGTCAAGAAATGAAAAGCTGATTTGCATGTTTTGGTCCTGAACCTAACTTTTAATTGAAGTACCGCAGATATTACTCAGACGTCATCAAGAGTTTCTTGTCTCTGTATGTCTTGAACTTCATAAGAGTTCAACAACTCCATTGTAACCTTTTAGATCTGCTTCTGCATGGAGCGAGAAAGCAGCAAATTAGAGTTAATTTACTGACGAACAAGTTTCCTTTGTCATTTCGAGAAACATAGTGCTTCTTTATTTACCAGTGCCATCATTCTAAAGCACAATTCCACCACTTTTCCATGTTTAGAGAACCGACATACTCTGTCCCTCTATACAAAAGCTCACTTGTTAACCAACCGTGGACTTGGATGCCACGCAATGTTGCCAGGCAGGTGAGACAACAGACCCCAGACGACGTTCATCATGGAAGCTTTCAGGGAACCACCAGGGACCCTTTTGTCGTCTCGTTTAGTACTCAGACGCATTCTCCAACATAACTTAGATGCTATCACGCAGTACCAGCGTATTCCTTTGTTGTGTGTATTGCACATTTTCACCATGCGAATACTTCATCACGGCACGAGTTTTATTAGAAGGCATGAAGCGTATGCACGTGCGCCATCTTGGAAATATGACAACGGAAAGTAATTCATGCGATGCGTGGATGTTTCTACGGAACAAGATTGTGAGGATGCAGAGATACATCAATTGGTTGGTTGGGTTTCGCAGGAGCGTTAGATTGCAATCAACTGCTTCAACAACTTGTTGTTTCGAAAATATCTTATTCCAGATTTAGTCTGTTCTTTCCATTCCGACATTAGCCACATACCTGCACACATAACAGTGGCGTATTCTGTGTTCAATACCTGGGCTATCCCAACCACAGAGTTCGAATGGACAAAAATTTCCGGGGTTCTTTATTGTTCATTTCTTGAGGGATTTTGAATGTGACATTGTAATTACCGCGCAAATAGTTACCAAAGTGTAACATTAGAAGAACAACAGTAAGGAAAATATTTCAAGTATTTCAGGCTTATCTGCATAGAATATGTACTTCCTCTGGGTGAATGTCAGAGTCACCTATTCCTGAAATGAGAACTAAAAGTGGTAAACGTTGTAAGTGCCAAAAGCGAAAGTGTTGGGAAATCGCATCGTTCCTCACATCAGCCATAAGAAACGTGCAGACTAGTGACCTCTTTACACGCCCTTTGAACTACTTAGAGGGCTACCAGCCACATTTCACGTTTACCACATTATAAAGCATGGCACATTTCACAGTTTAACGTGGAAAACGGTGTTTGAATTCTTGTGGCACTTACAGCGTTTACCAATTTTAGTCTTCAAATGTTCTTTCAGACAACTTTTTTCATTTGCAGAAGTATCCTTTTCTTGATGGATAGAACAGTCAATCCCTGCCAAGCCATTCTCGCAAATTCTCTCTTTTCGGAAAACCCTCTTCGATATTCCAAATTCTGTAAAAATCCGTCTGTTTAGAATTTCTTCTAGAGAATTCACGTGAAGTTTTGTGTGGTTCGCTTTCTATGCAAAATAGAAATAGGTTTACGTAGCCACGAAACTACGTACTTCGAATATGTACGTATACAACCACGTAATCTCTGCTCTGGGAGGACTATATCGTCTAACTTCCTCAATATTTTTGACCATTGATTTTCCTCGTGTGTTAATCGTGCTATCCATTTAATTTTCAACATCTGCCAGATAACAATTATATTACTAAGCTCTAATTGTCACTCAGAATTTTATATGCATACTAGCTGATTGCCCCGTGTTGCCCGGGTATTTATTTATCTCAATCTTCTATTAGACAGGAATATAATGCATTCTAACTATAGTGTAAAATGAACTTGGAGTTGAAAGGCATTAGGAGTGTCAATATTCATCTCAGCGGCCCCGAAAACTATGGATTCCACACTAATATCGGTCGTTTTCGATAATTTTTACATGTCAACCACTCCTTCCCCACCCCTAGGGGTGCCAGGGGTGTCTTACTCCCACAGTATTTCTTTCGAGATTGCAAGTGATACGTGTTCCAAATTTGGTTGAAATCGCTGTAGGCGTTCCAGAGTTATGCCGGAACAAACACACACACACACACACACACACACATACATCCATTTTTATATATTAGATGATTATGATGATATTGCAAATTTTCCATAATGACTTGTTTGGACATATTTACGGATTTCACTGCGTATTTATCAGAATAAATATTTGATAACATTCTAGGAAATTTTTCTTAAGAATTCGCGTTGTTTATTTTAGTTGAAGAAACATCTGTATGAAAAATGTGCACTGTCTGGTGACATGCCAAGAATTTGCCACTCAAAGGCACCCCTCACCCTTACCCACTTGCATTTGTCCCTTCATCAGCTCCATCTATCCATCATTCATCTCCGCGATTAACTAAGTATGACAAAAGAGACACGTAAAATAAGAAATATACAAAACATTTTCATGAAAAGTGTTTTCGCATAATGAATCTGTCCTGTCAAACACAATGCATCTTTTTATCAGAATATTCGATATTTCGTAACAGCAGCCATTCGAAACGAACCCCCAAAAGGGCACATGTCTTTGAAATTTGAAAAAGGAAAAAATAGAAGCTGCTAAGGCCTGAAGACCTATAACGTAATGACTGACTGATATCGCAAAGCCTCTTTTGTGCGGCGGTTAACAACATAGCTTTTCTGAGAGCTCAAAGAATTTAACTGTGGGCAAAATAGCGATTGATTTTCGAAGCCTGCAGGTACGGCCGCATTGGCAGCACCGGAGCAAACATACAAACAGAAGAACATCACGTACAATTCCGGAATTCCCCCTCAGAGGACGGGCCACCTAAAAGTGAAACAACGGGACAAAAAAAAAAGTCTGACGAAAAAGAGAGATGGTTGCACAATTGAAAACTAGAAAGCGAATCCAACAAAAATTCTTTGCCATTTTGTGCTTTGTGGATTTGGGGTCCCGCAGCTTGTATCTCTACTGAGAAATGTAGTGCTATTGTATCAGATTTGCGCCGCTGTGTCAAGAGGTGGAAGAAAGGGAGAAAGCTTATTAAGTGCCCTCTTCAATCGTAAGATCAAGATGTTGCAGAAAGGGATCTCGGGGTAGCGTGCGTCGCGTCACTTTATCTGGAATCGCCATCTGAGGGGTCGTATTTCGGGAGACGCGTGAGACGTTCAGAAAATATGGATGAATGTGACGTGCAACATCCAGACCCGCTTCATTGGAGATTCAACAGGTAAAATGACATACTAAGGAGTAAGTGTTTGCAAATCCACGATTTAAAAAAGCTTCAGAAATGCATTACATTTGACTCAATGTTATTAGCAAGGTTTAGATTTTCTTGTAGCCAAAACATGTAAAAATATGTTCATAACTATGTACAAAATATCACTGAAAGGTTCCAAAAATATGTAAGCATATATATTTTCCTTGGTCTTCGGTCATTTTATTTGTTCCCGTACAGAAAAAAGTACTAATTCTAAATTAATCGCTCAATGGTTTTTCATTTTTAAGAAGCTACTTTGACAGATATTCATACCTGTAGTCACTATTCCTTGGATCTACGAGAATTATGTGAGAAACGTGACAACAGTGAGCAAAGTAACAGGGTGCCTTGATTTCGAGGCGTGACAAGTCAGAGTAAAGTGACGGATCTGTTACAAACAGATAAAAATTTCCCCATTATGGAGAAGTAATATTTTGAATGTTGATTCCACAAAAATATCCGCATTGCTCAATGAAAACTACACACAAAGAACGACTTGTTTCAATTCTGTGTAGAGAAATTGGGCAAATACCGTATGATATATAAATACATTCACTGCAAATGGAAAATATGTAATATACCGAAAAATATGTAGAATGAGGTTAAAATTAATGCATATCGTTCCTAATATTATAACTCGCAGTTATTTATATTATTTTTCTGTAGCAAAGCAATATAATAACAAATATAAGCGAAAATTAAGCATTAGTATCTCACAATCGGATAATGTTTGACAAATATGAGAGAACAAACCTGGCATAATACCCGTCTTTCTAAAATCCTGGCTACGCCACTGGTCTCAATTTTCACCTCCCAGTACCAATGGGAAGCTGCTTGATACGTACACCTTAACCGTAAAAGGGATGTTGTACCAGGAAGTTTGTCAAGCGTTGGGTACATGAAAAATACAAAAAAGTGATCATAACATTTCACTACGAAATTCATTTCAAAATGCCAGTATAAAAAATCTACGTATGGCTACACTGAGAACACGTCGCACCTTTTCTGAGCAAAGGTACATCACAAAACTTCAGATCTCAAAAAAGCCGAGGACAAGATCCAATCCAAAAGAAATCCGTTTGTCTTTTGTCAGCCAGATTGTACCCTGGAGTTCTGTAGATTTGCTATCAAGGAAAAGGACGGGTTTCATGGTTGGGAGTTTTATTTTGCCCTTGCACAAACGGAAAAAACATTGATCACAAAGCGAAGTCTTTTGGACTGCTCACTTGAATGCCCTTATCAGCGCGCGTTATCAGTATTGTGAGACTGAGAACCAGCCAATCTCTTGCTCTTCCTTTATCCAACAAAGGAAAAAGGAGGTATATTAAGTTCTAGTTCTTGTCTGTGATCGGTGTCTTATTCGCAAAAGCTTGTTACGATTCATTGGTTTGCATGAAAATGGACATTGCTTTCAAATTGGACTGTTTTTGTACGTCCCTTGCTCGATGCAATCGCGTGTGAATCTGAATGCTTATCTTCTTTCCTTTTATGTTCTAATGTCTCCAAACCGCCCATCTGGTTTTGTTCGACCCTTGCCAAGATCCAAGCTGTTTTTAGATGTCCACGACTTAAATGTTCCGCTACAGATGTAGCGATTGTTGCTACCTGTTACTGCATGGTGTTAGAATTAAATACAAGGCATTGTCGTGTTTTGAAACGTTTGTAAGGGTAAGGTAGGGTTCTGTAAGTTATGCAGTAGTTTGTACGTATTTTTTTGTATGTTTGTTTATTTTATGTTGGATTTCTAAGTTAATAAATTGCTTTACTCTGCGACTATGACGACGTTACTATTTGGAATCTAAGGGTGCAGATCTAGAATGAGGGGTGCGTTCAGGGGCTCCGAAACAGGGATGGTTGGGGCGGGTCCTGCCCAAACTTTACCCTTGTAAGGTGCCCAATGTATAAATTTTAACATTTTGGAACAACATAATATTTGTGTGATTAAAATTCTATAAATTAAGTGAGGATTCTGCGTGAAAACATTTTAGGTCCTAATTTCCTGAGATTTCTTATACGAATTATTTCTTATATTTTTTATGATTATAAAACGTTTGCATGCAGGAACTTTGCATGCAAAGAAGCGGAAAATTACGTAGGATTCTCTTCCGAAATGGACATATCAAAAATATGGAGTCTATCACACAGCCGAGTCTATATAGTGTTCCGCATACATGTGCGAACACCCCACTTCAGTATTTCTTCTTTCGAGCAATCAGTGAATTTCGAAACAAATGTGATATACGTATATGCAATCAAAATATAGTTAATTTCTTGTCCAGATAAAGTCTGTATTTGTGCCTTCCTTGCATAGCTTTGCCATCCCCCCCAAATATCGGAAGAAATCGGCCCCTATGGGTGCGGTCTGTATTTTATGCAGGCTTTTCGAGATATGTCGAGACGAGTCCCAAGAGATAAACCATTGTGAAACCTAGACTTCGAACTATGAAAATTTCGATCAATCAAAATTGTTTCACAGAAATCGTCACTTGATCTTGCATTTTATGTTGTTTGCGACTTAGGTAAGGTATAGTTCGCATTTTTATTAATATACGTTGAGAGATTATATAGGACTCTGTCTGTTAAATAAGTCTTTATTAGCCCGAATTGAATTATCAGAGGAGAGGTTTATTTTAAGTAAGATGGAAGTTAGTTAAAGTGTTTCATTGCTGCACAGTGGCGGCGATTGGGTTCCAAAACCAGGGGGACAAGGTGCCAGAAATGGGGGGAGAGACATTATATTCCCCTTTGTAGATAAGGTTTAGCATTGTGCGGGAGCAAAAGTGGCGAAAAGTGTGTGGAGGGGGGGCAACCTGCCCCTCGTCCCCCACCCTATTCGCCGCCACTGGCTGTTGATATTGGTGATCTGTTTGAAATGACTAATCAGCATTTTGTTCTTGAAAATGAAAATGAAAATTGGTGTGTATCATGTTCATGCAATTTTTTTTTCAAGTTTTCATTTGGCAGAAAGAAATTTCGTTTTGTATACATATATTATTTTTTTATGGAAAACATATCCACACGATAATCTTCGTGGAATGCTGTACATATACCTTGTTTCTCTTTTTTGTAAAACACATTTGAGTGCGGCTTCTTTCCAGGTTATAATGCAGACTTTTGTTTATTTATGTTGTCATGTGATTTTAGCCTAAGAAGTACAGTTTTTGGTGATTTTGTTATAAATATTATCCATGCAATGTACTATATCATCTATAACCACTCCAACCACTCAAAGTCTACTTCTGCATTATCTGCAGTGACATCCTCAAGGCTTTTATTTGTATTCATGATTGAACTTCACATAGTATTTTGTTTTTTCATAATTTACTTTTAAACTATTCCATTTCACATACTGTGTCCAACGCCACCTGCAAAATTTTTCTCAGGGGGGGCAGTGCTTAAAGTGGGAAAACGTGGAGTAAAGCATCTCCAACACTAAGATAATTTGCATAGGCACTTAATCTGCTGTCTTTAACAGCACCTCTTGTCTATGTTTTCACGCTACAATTTCAAAATTTGAATTGTATTAAGTCTTTCCATATATCTCAGGGAGGGGCAAGTGCCCCCTGACCCCCCTCTGCGGGCGGCTTTCACTGTCTTTAAATTATCATATCAATTCGTTAGAGTAAACTAGCTATCACAATCATTGTCTTCAGAAAAATTCCAAGAAGCATGTTTAAAAAAGATGTTTACTTATTCTAGTATTCATTGCCCAAGACTGTAGTCCGTTTTGTAAGTCTATGGCTTTTCCAGAGTCATCTGGCGGCGACTCTTTGAAGTAGAAACTGAGGTGGTAATTTACGCCAGCTGGCCATTGTGAAATGTAGTAATTCCGTTCTTCTTCTTTACTATTGATAAAAGTCATCCTGGCTTTCCCTTAGCCGCAAAAGGAAGCAGTAACTTGCAGTTTTTGAAGGGTAAACTTGCAAGTCACACGGTTCATGCTTATGGTCTGCTGGTTTAGTGACAGTTGCTCTTTCTTGATCGCCGATCGCCAATTACACGGTAGCGTCCTCAATGTTGAATTCACACGGCCATGATTTCCTTTCGTCTATAGTCCTCTGCAATGTAATTTACAGCAGCAACGCACACGTTGACAAAGAGAAAGAGTATTGAGGGTGAGAAGATAAGAGGGTAAGGTGTCACCTGCCGTCCGAAATACCTCAAGGTGCGGTAAAATGCCTTTGGTTGGCACACTTTCTCGTCAAGTTAAATCAGTATTCGGAATGAGGTATGTTATATTTTCCAGCTAAATGAGGGCTACGGCCCCCTTCCCCAAGCGGCTAACCCCCTTGGCCGTCCACTTTTTAGCTATATTGATTGATTTGCTTTATTTTACTTCGCTTTTGTGCCACATTTGGCAAATTGCGAAGAAGGGGATGTGTGATGACTGATGATATGATGAAATTGATGAATGGACACTCACAAACATCCATGCCCAGGCCGGGATTGGAACAAATATTGTGATGCAGCTTTACATGTGCCTTGTGCCTTCATGATAAGTGCTTATAGGAGCCCCAATACGTTCAAATGGAGGACGTTCTTAGTGTTCGCGATATTATTTAAATTTTAGTAGAACAACTAAAATTATTATTTCATCTCAATTATCAGGAGCGTATATTCTAGGCTAGCTAAGCTATCTGCGTAGCCTGAAGCCTAGAGAGTTAAATACAGAAAGAAAAAAGGCTTAGAATCTGTAAATAAAAATGCTCATTTCAATAAGGTTATGATTGCGATTCTGAAGTTAGCATCTGACTTCTTAGGAGTTGGCAACCTGACTTCTTAGGGGTTGGCAACCTGACTTCTTAGGAGTTGGCAACCTGACTTCTTAGGAGTTGGCAACCTGACTTCTTAGGAGTTGGCAACCTGACTTCTTAGGGGTTGGAAACCTGATTTCTTAGTAGTTGACCACCTGATTTCTTAAAAGTTGTGCAACCTAGCTGCCGCTCTCGAGTTAATTATAGTTTCATCCTTTCTTCCTACTCTAGAACCAAGTATTGTTGTGAGATAGTCCATATCTTAGACTAAGCGCATGCCACTGTCAATTATATATATACACATTTTTTTTCAATTTATTCTGAAGTTATGAGAGAATATCTGCATGTACTATGTACTAACAAAACTGACGCCTTCTCTGATTGGTTGAAATAAAATCAACGCGTTTTCTAATTGGATGAAATAAAACCGACGCGTTTTCTGATTGGTGGAAATAAAAACGACACATTTTCTGATTGGTTGAAATATTCTTAACATTAGTTCATCCAAAAATCTAATACTTATTATCCAAATGCATTAACAAATACACCCTGAAAATAGTTTGAAATATTATACACACCTTAGAACTTTGTAATATCGAATATGAAATACAAAACGCAATAAATAGAAAATTTAATACAAAGATTTAAAAAATCTCTTTGTAAGTCCAAATTGCAACAAAAACGTTGCCTGAATAGTTAAAATTGTGTTATTAGAATAAAAAATTACATAAACTTGTGAAATAATAAATTAAAAATTGATAAAATGTCTTTGTGAGTAAAATATAACAAACAAAATGTTGTCTGAATAGATGAAATTGGTTATTTGAGTAATAATAAGCCTAAACTTGTAAAATGAAAGGGTAGAACTTGACAAAACATACTTTTGCATCCAAAATATAATTGAAAACTTTCTTGAATTGACGAAACACACTTCGTGTGTACAAAGTTTAATTCAAAACACATTTAAAATGTGTTATTAGAGTAAACTTAGAGAATAATCCTGTAAACTTGGAAAATATATCTGTGTGTGTGTGTGTGTGTGTGTGTCCAAAATGTAATAAAAAACACGTTCAAATCGTGTTATTTGAGTAAATATTAGGCTAAACTTGTGAAATAAACAGATAAAAATTGAAAACTCACACTTTGTGTGTCGAAAATATAACTAAAAGTCTTTCCTAAACAGATATAATTGTGTTATTTGAGTAAAAAAATAGGCATAAACTTGTAAATAATAAATTAAAAGTTGAAAAAATCTCTTCGTAAATACAAAATATCCTGAATAGATGAAATTGTGTTATTTGAGTAATAATAAGCCTAAACTTGTGAAATAAACAAATAGAAGTTGAGAACACACACTTAGTGTGTCGAAAATGTAACTACAAGTCTTTCCTGAACAGATTGAATTGTGTTATTTTGGTAATAATAAGCCTAGACTTGTGAAATAAACAGATAGCAGTTGAGAACACACACTTTGTGTGTCGAAAATGTAACTAAAAGTCTTTCCTGAACAGATTGAATTGCATTATTTCGGTAATAATAAGCCTAAACTTGTGAATTAAACAGATAGAAGTTGAAAAAACACACTTTGTGTGTCGAAAATATAAGTAAAAGTCTTTCCTGAATAGTATAAATAGTGTTATTTTGGTAAAAATAGGTATAAAGTTGTAAAATAATAAATTAAAAAGTTGTAAAAATATCTTTGTGAGTCCAAAATTTAATAAAAAATCTTGCCTGAATAGTATAAATAGTGTTATTTTGATAAAAAAATTAACATAAAATTGTAAAATAATAAGTTAAAAGTTGAAAAAAATGTCCTTGTGAATCCAAAATTTAATGAAAAAATGTTGCCTGAATAGTATAAATAGTGTTATTTTGGTAAAAATTAACATAAAGTTGTAAAATAATAAGTTAAAAAGTTGAAAAAATGTCTTTGTGAGTCCAAAATTTAATAAAAAATGTTGCCTGAATAGTATAAATAGTGTTATTTTGATAAAAAAATTAACATAAAATTGTAAAATAATAAGTTAAAAGTTGAAAAAAATGTCTTTGTGAATCCAAAATTTAATGAAAAAATGTTGCCTGAATAGTATAAATAGTGTTATTTTGATAAAAAAATTAACATAAAATTGTAAAATAATAAGTTAAAAGTTGAAAAAAAATGTCTTTGTGAATCCAAAATTTAATAAAAAATGTTGCCTGAATAGTATAAATAGTGTTATTTTGATAAAAAAATTAACATAAAATTGTAAAATAATAAGTTAAAAGTTGAAAAAAATGTCTTTGTGAATCCAAAATTTAATGAAAAAATGTTGCCTGAATAGTATAAATAGTGTTATTTTGATAAAAAAATTAACATAAAATTGTAAAATAATAAGTTAAAAGTTGAAAAATGTCTTTGTGAATCCAAAATTTAATGAAAAAATGTTGCCTGAATAGTATAAATAGTGTTATTTTGGTAAAAATTAACATAAAGTTGTAAAATAATAAGTTAAAAGTTGAAAAAATGTCTTTGTGAATCCAAAATTAATGAAAAAATGTTGCCTGAATTGTACAAATAGTGTTATTTTGGTAAAAAATTAACATAAAGTTGTAAAAAAATAAGTTAAAAGTTGAAAAAATGTCTTTGCGAGTCCAAAATTTAATAAAAAATTATGCCTGAATAGTATAAATAGTGTTATTTTGGTAAAAATTAACATAAAATTGTAAAATAATAAATTAAAAGTTGAAAAATGTCTTTGCGAGTCCGAAATTTAATGAAAAAATGTTGCCTGAATAGTATAAATAGTGTTATTTTGGTAAAAATTAACATAAAGTTGTAAAATAATAAATTAAAAGTTGAAAAAATGTCTTTGTGAATCCAAAATTAATGAAAAAATGTTGCCTGAATTGTACAAATAGTGTTATTTTTGTAAAAATAAGGATAAGCTGTGAAAATGTTTGACATAAAGTCAAAGTTTGGTAAAAAATAAACTCAAAATTAAGTTAAATAGCACACAGTAACATACATTTACTACCTAAATCAATAATCAAAGGGTCCTAGGTTCGTTACCCCGTGATAAAAGCAAATGGTGAAAACTGTAGGCCCCGTCCCTGATAGCTCTCCCTTCTTCATAGTACAGATAAAAAAAACCTGCGCTAAAGCGTCCTGTGCCTTGGGGCAACCCTGAGCGGAATATTAATTGGCGGCTGAAACCGGTTCTACAAGCGACGCATAGCTTCAGAGATTTGACCCTTGCTGCGCATTTCCAGACATCCTTTGTTGTCTGGTTGAATCCCTCTCCTGCCCTACAGTATTGCATAGCTTTCCAATGTTCTTGCGTACTGGTTAACCTTGGAAAAACCGGTTCTGAAAATCTACCGACGCGTTCTCTGATTGGTGAATCAGATTCCTTCTTTGTTCTGACGTTCTGACGTCATTTGACCTTGAACGCACACTCCCCAAATTCCTTTCTCCTCTACCTGCGCTGAATATTAATTCATTCTCTCTGTCTGGCATCCGAGCGGAGTCGAGATTCGGAAACAGTATTCTGTCTAGCGTGTCGTACCATCGTCTTTAATAACATACATTATTACATAGTACTAATTAATAACATTACATATCGCGGGTTCGAGTACCGGGACCGTCTTCTTTTGTACCATTAACACCTGCACCTACACCCATTACCACCGTTCATAGCGGTTCATAAACCATAGAAAACTTATTTTCAATATTATAAACATTAATTATTATCGATTGATACATTACATACTTTGCAGTAATGAATATAAAAACATATGCATAGCGTTTAGTACCTCTAATTACCTTCTATATACATATTTTTCATAAAATAAATAATTATATATTCATATAAAGTTATAAACATGCAAATACATAAATGTAAAGTATTCTAAGTACATGCAAATAAATTCTAAGTACGTGCAAATTAATTAAAACCCGTGCAAATTAGTTATAAGTACATACAAATTAATTGCGAATATTAAATAGCAACAGCCACTATCTAATTCCGATACTACTTACTTGCTTTCAAAACCATAGACTTTTCTGCACTTACTATAAAAAATGCATCGCATTTACTGGAAATCTTCTTAATGTTCAAAATGTATACAGAAATATGTGGGGAATACATCCCATCCGTATTACCCAAACAATAATTGAAAACAATACAGTTGATTGTTACGCGTAAAAAAGCAGTCCTTAGTAATAATGCAACAATGAGACTATCCTCTGAATATCTATGGTTTCCAGTTTGAGCCCAAAACCTGTTCGACCACCGGAGTCGATTAAAAAGTAGGGCTATTATAGTTGACAGAAATATTTTAGGATATTCTTTGAAATGGAATAGCAGTATGACAATAGTAGAGCGAAATACGCAATAATATGCAATATAAGTAGCACATATATGAAAGAATGGAGAAAAAGACTTGAGCTCCCACAATGACTTCGAACATATATACAGAACGTCCCAAAATAGTGTTTACACTCTTTGAACGTCAATAACAGGAACACCAATAACAGCAAGCACGAACTTATTTTGGTGTCACATACCAAAATGCGAAGAAGAACGTGAGGTCCAGGAGACCAGCAACTGCCACCATCAAAAGAAAACATTGACCTTGTTCTGAACATGATCATGATGATCGCCGATTGTCAACATGTCAAGTAGCAGACAGATTGGGCATCTCACAGAAGAGTGTCGATTACCTTTAGAAGCTAGAGCTTGGCTTCTCAAAAGGTTCTGTTCCATCGGTCCCAAATCTTCTGTCTCCTGAGCAGAAGCGGCCTCGCACAAGATGTCAAGGGACAATTTGGAACTGTTTGAAGCAGATGTGGACAAGTTTCTTGCTCGATTCATTCCTATGGATGGGTACTGGGTTCACCACTATCAACCGGAAAGAAAAGAACAATGCAATGGAAGCATCCATCATCTCGCAAACCGAAGAAGGCCAAGGTCACGCCGTCAGCAGGAAGGTGATGGCATCAGTTTCTTTGAGATTCTCGAGGTGTTGTGCTGATTGGAAGGAGTCACATCGTCACCGGAGATTACTCTGACCTATTGAAACGTCTCAAGAGTGCAAATGCAAGGAAAGAGGCTAGGCATGCTGAGCAGAGGAGTTCTCTTCCACCAGGAAAATGCTCCCGCACACACCCCAGCAATTGCCATGGCAACAATCCATGACTGCGGGTTCCAGTTTAGTTGGCCAACTACGGAGGAGTTCTCACAGTCCATGCATGAAGACTTCTTCTCCAATGGGATAAAGACGCCTCAACACCACTGGAGCAACTGTGTACCCCTTGATGGGGATTATGTTGAAAGTATTGCCAAATGTGTATCTTCTTTGGTTTTCTTGAGGCTCAAGACAAATCAGACACTTCTCGTTAAAACTTTCAAATTAGTTTCATGGTACGTTTGTTGGCACCAAAATTTCATAATTTCTGTAATTTCCAATATTTTTACACAATTTAAGAATTATATATAATAAGTAGATTAACCACTGCTTATGCGTATGATGTGTATTTTTGTTAATATGTTTTTAATATAAAGACGAATAAACTTCTCGCAATAGAAAAAAATAATTAAATTAAGTAATTATACAAATGAGAAATGGAAAATTTCAGTATTTTTGGTACGTTTTTCAAAATTTAACCTTCTTGCTCGAACTGAAGATGTTATTCAATTTTAGTTTGATTTTCTCCTACGTCACTGCTTGCAATAATGAAACTTTCCCACAATATTAGAACTTCATAAAGTAAAACTAATTGTTGTTGTTATTATTATTATTCTATTATTATTATTATGCACCCAGCACCAACCTACTGTCGAAATAAGACATACGCAGTTGTCTTCCGAAACCATGCTATGAGATTGGACCCAGTGCTTTGAAATCCATTTATTGTAGCGGTACAACTTTCCTTGTGTCTGTTGGGTGTCGTTAATCCTTCTACATGTGCATTCAGTGCCCAGGGAACGCCAATTATCTTCCCCGTATTGTAAATCATCCCCGAAACCGTTCGATGAAGTTGTCACGGAAGGAGGCTTAAATGTGTTGGACTCAAATCCAGGCCTAATTGTGGTCTCCGATGATCTTCTGCCAGCTGCCCATTACTGGAACTTCGCGCCGGAAGATAATTGGGTTAGCGGTGGGGTTAAAAGGGGATAACGACCCCCTTTTCATGGGGTCTTGTGGGGAAAACCTCAACAATCATTTGACGACCACCATGCTGTGAGAAGCTTTACTTTCGCTTCTAGAGGCACCTATTGACATTCATTAATTATCGTGTTGTGTTCCAACAAAAAGGACGCACTTTTTTTAAAACGACCTCTCTCTCTCTCTCTCTCTCTCTCTCTCTCTCTCTCTACAAAGAGTACCGATACAAGTCTTGGTAAAGTCTACAATACGAGACCAAACGAGAATAAGTAGTAGAATAAAGTAGACAAATATGGAATACCAGTGGCGTCGATTGGGTTCCAAAACTAGGGGGGCAAGGTTCCAAAACTTGGGGGGGGGGGGTCAAAGACAGTTTATTTTCCCTCGTAGCTAAGGTTTAGCATAGTTCGGGGGCAGAAGCGCCGCCACAGCATCCTTCTTTCTGTTACTAGTTATGACCCAAATCAAAAATGGTATTCCACAGTGGCGGCGATTAGGGGTGGCGAGGCGGCAGTTGCCTTCCCCCCACTTTTCGCCACTTTTGCACCCGCACTATGCTAAACCTTGTCTACAAACGGAAATATACTATCTTCGCCCCCCAGTTTTAGCACTCCCCCCCCCCCCCCGTTTTGGAACCCAATCGCTGCCACTGATGCTCTGATATGTATGGAGACCCGTTATGTGTAATGTGGTATACATCTTGTTTAGGAAAAGATATACACTTAGCAGAAAAGTAAAGAAAAGTAAAAAAAAAAAAAAGGGGGGGACAAATGTGTACATTTGGGAAACGGTCGACAAATAATATAGAATACCTGGTGCTAGACTACATAAAAAATAAATAAATAAAACCTAAATATTATTTTTGTAGATCAAATTATGGAGAAATATATTGACAAACAATTACAATTGGGGAACATGACAATCTGGTCAATATTTTAGATAGCAACGAGTAACTGTTCAGCAGACAGCCAAGATGTGTTTAATGAGAAATGAAACTATTTGCAGAAATCGGAAACATACACTCCGCCTGAATATCTTACATATTCGTCGTGTTCCATTCTTGACACAGAGCACACTGCACCCACTGATCATCTTGTAGTTACTAGTGTTGCTCACGGGACGGGACGGCTTTTGAAAAGTCTCGTCTCGTCTCGAATGTCTCGAAAAAATAAAAGCAAAATTTTTAATCAGTTGCAAATACTTGTTTGCTTGGAATAAAGTATTTCAATTAGAAACGTTGATAAGCGTGTATTAAGTCAAAATAAGTAGACTATTCTAGAGAGAGGCATGAATGAATACCTAAACTTATTTCCTATACTCTTTCGAAACACAGCGTTACTCCCCATTTTTTTAAGAAAAATATTCCAGGTTAATAACTTTATGTTACGATAGTACTCCAGATACTAATACAATTCTGAATAACATCAAGTAAAAGGGCAGGTAGAGAAGGTGGAAGGAGGGGCCAAAAAGATCGTGGAATGTCTGCGTCCGAGGTTTATCTTGTAAAAATAGTCTCAGCTCTATAGGTTGGAAAGATAAACGGACCGACGGATATGGTTTATTTTTATTATTTAATTTTTACATCAAAGGGTGTACAGAAGTGATTGTTATTAGGAAGTAGGAAAAGCATTGTAGGAAACATGGCAGTACAAATTGATAAGGAGTTGTTGGGGAAGTTATTAAGGAGTCCAAGTTATAAGCAAGACTAAGAGAAGGAGATAATTAGGGACAAATAATCTTGCATTATCCCACTCCGAACAGCTGAGAGCTAAAGAGGAGGAGAAAATACGGGAAATATGGAAATAACTAATTTGGTGATTTTAGTGTTTACAGGGAACCATGACAAGATTTTACCACATGATTATTTGCACGGGTTGCGAAATTATTAGAATGTTATGGATATTTCGGATATGTCTTTGTTGAGAAAATTCTTGTTGTTTCCCTCAGGCATTCTGCAGGTGGTTGGATTCGATTTTTTTACTTCCGTTTGAAGATTATTTTCAATGTTTTTTTTTTTATTTCTTTATTTCTTATTTAAGGAGAATACTATTCCTGGGATTGTAATAACGAAATATTGAGACTGATATAGAATAGATTTCAAATGAAGGAAGTGCACTAAGTTCTGTATAATCGTCGTAGAAGGAAACTTTGTTCTATGAGAGGACTCCCCGATGGTACAGTGGTAGCATCGTCGCCTTGTAATCAAGGGGTCCCGGGTTCGATACCCGGTGAAGGCACATTGTGATTTGATCCCCACTTAGGATTTCTGTAAATCAGATGAAGGAATGTTGTAGTTGTTCTTTTTATTCTGTAAATTTAGCCTTCAAGTTTATGAGCAAAATACATGTAGTATCTACACTGTCTACATTTTCACTCGTTGTTAAACACATTTCACAAAGTAGTTTTATCGAACTTCAGAGGGAAGCTGACAGCAATGTCAGGGTGGCGGGAGCTTGTTTACGACCACGGTGTGTATTCCGAGACTATTTTTCGCCGTTCCCCACTGACAAAGGTTTCGCTTTGAACAATGGACACCGTTGCTTCAGGGAGCAAACGCCAAACATAGGGCGAGGTTGACCTGCAGTAGTGGGTACGTGCCATAAATCCAGGCCTAAAGTAGGAATGAAAGTTGATGCAAGGGAGGGGCAATAAAAATTCTGTAATTTGGTTTGCTTGCTGACAGGAAGTATTGCAGGAAAAGCTGAAAAGGAAAACGGCAGACTTTGAATGAAAGAGGGACAGTGAACACAAGTTCTTTGTATTATTCGCCGACACACAAGCTTCCATTTCGAAGGTGAGGCTATCAGCAGCGAAGTTATTAGAGGGTTGGAAGCAGTGACGACGCCAGAGGGGGCAGGGCGATGCCCCATGTCAGACACTTCGGCCCCCCCACCCGGGCCCCCCAACTGAAGTTAATTAAATATCGAATAATATGAGAGTTCATTTATAAGAGTATGACGATTTTCACCTTTTCAAAGTGGTGTATTCTGCATGATATCACTCTCCTGCTTATAATACCAACTTGATTAACAAATATTAATTTGTTTCGTCCAAGATTCGAGCGCCGACCTGGGCATAGGTGATTTCTCATTCATTTATGTCCTGTATTAGCCGAGATTAACCTAAGTTTTAACCAGTCTTAAGAACTGGGAAAAAGTGTTGAATGTGGATGATTTTAAAACATCACGGATATTTTCAGGACCACAAGACATAATCTGTAGTATGGGCAAATTAATCTAATCGTGGTCGTTAGTGACAACGCTAATTATTAAAAGACATTCAAAGTTGATTCAAGATTTGGTTGGTTGGTTGATTTGGCGTTTGAAGTCCACTTTATGCACAGTAAGGCTAATCGGGACTGGACTTATAGTTTAAAGTGCCTCCACTGGGTATCGAACCCGGGACCAAAGGTGATCGAAGAAAAACCGACACTACATGTCAGTTGTTGTGGATTCATCGCGGTTTCTTACTATTCAGGGACTTGAATTTCGAGATGATGAGTCTGAGGAAACCTTAACAAAGGGAATTTCTGCGATACTCTTGAAGCTAATGAGGGGATATTATTTGGAAATGTATTGAACGTGAACCTTAAAATGCAAATTACACTTAAAATTCGATTCAAAACATATCGCGGGCAGGTAAAAGAACGCTTATTAGGATTTGCCACTCTTCAATCATTAGATGCAGGTTCGCTCTTTCTCGTACATATCAAAATCGAAGAACTTCTTCCCACGAACTCCATAGGTGCCTGCCTGTAATTGTGTAGCACAGACATACGTTGGAGTGGTAGAGTAAGAGTAAGTATTGCCAGGGTCAGAATATTTATTGAATTATGAGATAACTGTAACCTTTGTCTGATTTTTTATCCTGTGATAACGTTTCCCTGAAAGGTGAAACACAAATTTTGCCCAAAACTCTTCAGCGTTACGAAGATGGTTGTCCTTAAAATCTTTGAAAAGGCTTGCTCGAAACAGGATGCTGGATGCAAACTGCCTCATTTGGCTGTTCTTGCTATTGAGAAGAAACGTCAAGTCCTGGACGTACCAAAGGTGCGCAATGTGTTCTCCAAAGCACATACAGCAGAATTCTCCTACAGGAGAATTGCACTTCACTAAGTGCCTCAAATTGCAAGAAAATTAAACTCTTAGAAGCATTATTTTCATAATTTATGTTATTATCTTATAACTTAAATATTTATATCAGTAGTATCATCTCAAGAAAGACGATGGATTATAAAATTATGAATGTCTTTCAATACTGAAAGAGGCCACTAGAGTAGGTGGAATGGTACGTTCTGGCTGGGTCCTTTGACCTACTTTTTATTTTACGATATTTTACACACTAAACTAACCTACAATGAAAGAAAAAATGGACAGAAAAAGCTCTGGCATCACTTTTTAAGCTATTTTTTACCCTATTACAAAAAGGAGAGAGAGAGAGAGAGAGAGAGAGAGAGGAGGACGAGTTAAACAACCGACAGTGTTGCCAACTCCTCACTCGAAAAAATCACCAAGGTTTTTTTTTGGGTCTAACCTAACCTAAAGCAAGGAGCTGGCAATGCTGCTTGAGGTGGAATGGGCGACTCTGGGCCTGCCTTTTGACCTACTTTTGAAATGCCTTACGACATTTTACTATAAGACTGTCTCCCCTTACGATGTTTTCCTGTAAGGCGTATGTTCTAGCAACGCCCATTAACCTATTTTTTATTTTACGACGTTTTACGCACTAAACTAACCTACAATGAGAGAAAAAATGGAGAGAAGAAGCTCTGGCATCACTTTTTAAGCTATTTTTTATCCTATTTCAAATGTAGCTCTTATGCTACCTTATTTTTTGACCTACTTTTGAAATGACTTACGATGTTTTACGCACTAAACTAACCTACAATGAGAGAAAAATGGACAGAAAAAGCTCTGGCATCACTTTTTAAGCTATTTTTTATCCTATTTCAAATGTAGCTCTTATGCTACCTCGCCTTTTGACCTATTTTTGAAATGACTTACGATGTTTTACGCACTAAACTAACCTACAATAAAAGAAAAATGGACAGAAAAAGCTCTGGCATCATTTTTTAAGCTATTTTTTTATGCTAACTTGTTTTTTGACCTATATTTGAAATGACTTACGATATTTTCCTATAAGGCTGCTTTTTTTTATTGTAAACCCCCCCCCCCTCAATATAATCTACTACAACTTGCTAATAGGCTTCTACTCTCAGCGTAATCTGTTTTACGGACTAAACTAACCTACAATGAGAGAAAATTAGACAGAAGAAAAGCTTTGCTATTAGTTTTTAAGCTATTTTTTTATCTTCTGCAAATTTAGCTTTTATGTTACCTAGTTTTTAGTTCTATATTTGAAATGACTTACGATATTTTCCTATAAGGTTGCCTCCCTCTTACTGCAAACTCCCCCTCAATGTAATCTACTACAACCTGCTAATAGGCTTTTGCTCTCAGCGTAATCTGTTTTACGCACTAAACTAACCTACAATGAGAGAAAAATTAGACAGAAGAAAAGCTCTGGCATCAGTTTTTAAGCTATTTTTTTATCTTCTGCAAATTTTGCTTTTATGCTACCTCGCTTTTTGACCTATATTTGAAATGACTTACGATATTTTCCTATAAGGCTGCCCCCCTCTTACTGTAAGCCCCCCCCTCAATATAATCTACTACAACCTGCTAATAGGCTTTTGCTCTCAGCGTAATCTGTTTTACGGGCTAAACTAACCTACAATGAGAGAAAATTAGACAGAAGAAAAGCTTTGGCATCAGTTTTTAAGCTATTTTTTTTACCTTCTGCAAATTTAGCTTTTATGCTACCTCACTTTTTTTTTTTTTCTCAAACTTCTATGAAACTCTACAGAAGACCTCCGTAATGCATGCAATGTGTACTAACGACTCTAGTGTTATTTTGAGACAATTAGAGAGTTCACAGCTCTTATTTGGGGCTCGAATCATCATGTGGGGCTCAGTGTTGCCAACTTACCCTACGAAAATTTCACCAACTGATATTTTGAAGCTTTTCACGGTGTATGTTAACCTCACAAGTAGTGTTGTCAACTCGGGGCGAGGCGTAGCTTTTTATGGTGTATGTTAACCCCACCAGCAGTGTTTCCAACTTGTTGTAGCTTTTCACGGTGTATAATTTTTAGCTTTTTATGCTGTACGAATACTGGAAGCTTGATAGTAACAACCAACAGAGTAGGTAAACCTACATCTAGGAACTGGCAACACTAGTTTCTGACAGTGAATTTGAAATAAAATATTAAACAAAATACATGAGTAAGCACTGTGGGTACAAATAGTACCAGTGTTGTGCCCCCAACTCCAACTAGGCAACTGGGGGGAAATAATTGTACAACAATTTGTACCTAATTGTACAATACTTGTACCTAATTGTACAACATACATATACACAGACATAAAAGAGAGAGCCTTCTCGCAACTTACTTCATGTACAATTTATATGATTTTACAACTGTGAAAAGAAAGCATATGTGTTTTGTATGCACACATCTATTCTTATTTTTCGAAGTTGAATGAAAGCACATGTTTTTACGTTCTCGTAATACTAACCTTGCTCCACTGATTTTAAATTGCTTCCATCTGCTTTTTTTTTGTGTTATTTCCGTATGCACGCAACATTCGCTTTCAATAGTATAATGAAACACAGAAGGAGTGTTAGTATAGCAGGCTCTGAGTTTACAATTTATTAAATTAAACAATAATTTATGTAAGAATATACTTGTACTTACCGAACACAAAATAATAAAAGCACATGTGAATGTTTGTGTGTGTTTATGTTATATGACGACTGAGTAAAAAAATAATGTTGACTCTCCGAAAGATAAAGTTCCTAGTTCGACATCAGATGCATACAAATTTTATGTTTTGCTCTCCAAAACTATCAGCGCCATCTATTAGTAAACAATAGA
>NC_139235.1:43750715-43820446 GCF_977018435.1 Lepisma saccharinum | reverse complement strand
GGGGGGGTACAGGGGGTACAACTCGATTTACGGATTTAGGGGGTACAGTACCCCCTTCAAAAATTTAGGGGGTACAATGTACCCCTGTACCCCCCGTTCCTGCGCCACTGCCTATATGAGTTATTGATTAAGTAATAGTTATTATCGTCATTAATTACTGAAATGAATTAAGGTAATAAGATTGATATGAAGGGACAATCACAAACATATATATGGACAGCACAGAAGTCCAATAGAGAATTATACTGGCCATGGATCCAGACACCAAAGCCTCGCTAGTCCGCAAAAAAATGTAATAAGAATGCATTGATATTTAAAATAAAGGCTATTAATTATGATACAATTCTATAACGTCCACTAGAACATTACAAATGATTGAACTATAATCTTTATTTCATGAAGGTCTGTCCAGAAAATAAAGAAAAACTATACTGCTATGGCCCAAAATCTTAGTTTGAACTCATACTCTGTCCCGAGAATCTGTGGAGCATAACGGTACAGAAGAGGATAAAGCGAGTAGGCTGAGCTAAGCAGTACACACTGCTGCTAACTGCTGGCGGCTGCAGTTGCATTTCCCCCTCCATGCACTCACTTCCCCTCTCACGCGTTCATTGGTCGAGCTTTCTCGAGTCACTACTTGCGCAGAGACTTGTTTTCGTTTAGTACCAATGAAAGCGGATATTAGAAATCAAGAGCCAATGAGCTTGTCATTAGTAAAAGCAATAAAGGAGGAGAAACCGTATGGTGCAGCCTCTGTCAAAATGTTTGTCGATCACCAACATTTGAGAAAAATTCCCTCCCCTCCTCCACTTCAAATTGTTTTAGAATTTCCCTACATTGAGGAAAATTTCCCTCCAATCGCAATAGAGCCAATAGAAAGAAATGCTTCCTGAAAAAGCAAGAACACGATCTGGACCGTAGAGGACTCTGCCATATTTTACAAGTTCAGTTTATTTTCTACGGCTAATTAGTTCATTAGTTCATGAATATTTGCTGTTAGAGAGATCACATAATTCAATGCGTAGGAAAGTACTGAATGAAATCGATACAAAATCTAAAATATTGAAAGTGGCAATCAATTATAGAGGAGTTAAGGCTGCACATATTCCAGATCTCGGCCAGAGTGGAGAGTTACCTACCCCTAATAATCATTGATGACAGGCTGGGTGAGGATCTAAGCCGTTAAAGCTGGTACCATCTTCGATCACCCATTCCGGAAATCAAACGTGGGTTTCCCACCACGTGTTCAGTTGAGTAGCCTGAAGTGTAGAGTGATGGCACTAGATTTAATGATGTGGATGGTTGTGAAAGATTAGTTTGGGCCACATCTTCCCCCCGCATTTGATTTCTTTTTACAAAAGCTGGGGCCAGAGGCATAGGCGTAACTTGGCGGAGGCAAGGGGGGCACTTGCCCTACCAAAGTTTTCACGTTTATTAAAATTTGCAAGTTAGGGGACCTAAGGGTAAGGAACAAAGTAATAAAGAGTAATATTTGTGATTTCGAAAACGTCACAGTTATTTAGCAAATAACCCAGGACGTTGTTTTTATTGGAAGGAAAACTTTTCGAATCTCCTTCCCCAAACTTAATCCCTAGGATTGATTCTGCTTCTTTCAAAATTAGGCCCAGTTTGAATCTGCCCTATCAAAATTAGGCTGCTTGATTCTGCCCCCTCAAAATTAGGCTGTTTGATTCTGTCCCCTCAAAATTAGGCTGTTTGATTCTGCCCCCTCAAAATTAGGCTCAGTTGGATTATGGCCCCTCAAAATTAGGCTCAGTTTGAATCTGCCCCCTCAAAATTACACCATTTCATTCTGCCCCTCACAAAATTAGGCCCAGTTTGATTCTGCTCCCTTATAATTAGGCCCAGTTTGATTCTGCCCCCTAAAAAATTAGGCTCAGTTGGATTATGCCCCCTCAAAATCAGGCTCAGTTTGAATCTGCCCCCTCAAAATTACGCCGTTTCATTCTGCGCCTCACAAAATTAGGCCCAGTTTGATTCTGCCCCCTCAAAATTAGGCTGTTTGATTCTGCCCCCTCAAAATTAGGCTGTTTGATTCTGCCCCCCCAAAATTAGGCTGTTTGATTCTGCTCCCTCAAAATTAGGCTCTTTGATCCTGCCTCTCTCAAAATTAGGCCCAGTTTGATTCTGCCCCTCTCAAAATTAGGCTCAGTTTGATTCGTCCGCCTCAAAATATGGCTGTTTGATTCTGCCCCTCTCAAAATTAGGCTCAGTTTGATTCTGCCCTTCTCAAAATTAGCCCCAGTTTGATTCTGCCCCTCTCAAAATTAGGCCGTTTGATTCTGCCCTCTCAAAATTAGGCGCAGTTGGATTCTGCCCCCTCAAAATTAGGTCGCAAGTTACGCGCATGGCCATAGGTAAATGCCTAAGTTGTTAGGTTAGGATTGTTGGGTTTAATTCCCTTAGCATAAATAATATATTTCCTGTGTAGGAACCAAACCTAGCGGACCTAACCTAACAACATAAACAATCCTCGTCTGAGGTTAGAACACGAAGTTGGTCTAGCGTTGTTCAATAAATGAGATCCTTAGTCGAGACCACCGACCCAAATCATGCCCCGCAAGTGCACATGCGCGAACTGGATTAGTCCATTGGTAAAATAGGGATGGCTGCTGATGCAACGCGAAATTTTTCTGTTTCACTTTCAGATGGTTTGTTACAAGTTCTTTCACAAATCATAACCAGAAAAATCGAGCGATAATAAACAATAACTGAACGAAAACTAGAGAAATACAAATCTAAAACTTACAGCGTGTATGCCTGTTTCTGTTGCACCTATCGTGTTTGGATTCGTCCAGTAGAGCTAGGTTTGTCTTCCGTGGTCGAACAGTACAGTGCATTCATTTTGACTCGGGACCGAGATAGATCGTGACTACAGAACGGCGAGGCATTGCGCAGATGCCATAACACATATAAACTCTTATAACACAGGTTAGTACTCTTTATGCATTATAAATAAAGGGTTTTCGAATAAGAATGATATGATTTTGAAATGAACTGGCAACTATGCTTCAAATGTTATAACCAGCCCTGGCCCAAAACCATGGTAACGGTTGAAGTTTTTGCGTGCGATGACGTGAAACCGGCCAAGTGAATGCATCACTTCAATGTGAAGTCACGTGAAATGACAAAACGACAGTGTTGCAGTATGCAGATATTAAACACCAGAACAAGAACAATGTCTAGATGAGGATGTGTACTACAAGCTGTAGAAAAGGAGATGCGATAACCACTAACGCCGTCAAACGGTTGGGCGGGAACATTACGTCACATACCATGAAGAAGTAATAGGGTCTGAGCTGATTATGTACTTTGCGATTAGTCCGCTCAGAATTAGTTCACTTCATCAAATGATTTACTAAATCTCATCAATTTACATTGTCGAATTCATTATTTGAGTTTCTTTTGGTTTAGGTTCAACATCTTCACCGAAGAGAAAATTATGCTCATTTCTTTGTTTTCCTTCACCCTATACATCCAGGTGTGTTATATACAGTGTACGTACAACTATAGATTGAATTGTATATGATTGTATCTTCTCCAAATATGATGTATAAACAAACAAACTGCCGGAGAACTAAGTGAGGTGAGTGTACAATTTTATATTACTATTATAGTGGAACCACAAGCAAAGAAACCTGCGCAGACTCGCGAGTCCTGTGCACCGTACTCCAGTGTGGAGTGGAGGGGGAGAGTGAAGCATGCTCTCTTATAGCCCGAGTTGAACGGAAGAGGAGGAAGGTGCGCGGGGACTTTTCGACGAAGGTTCTTGTTCTTGTGGTCGCTCTTCTAAGTAAGGGGAACTGTGATTGGTCATTCATCTATTTTATCACTTCTTCATCATCTCAATTTACTTAAATGGCCGGAAGAGCAAGGAAATTTATCAAATATAAATACAAACACGTACCGTTTAATAAATAACCAAAATGGAATGAAAAGTTAGCAGTTTGTATTTTTATTGCTTTATGTGAATATGTAGGGAAAAAGCGAGAGAGAATTGTACACCAATGGCAAAGAAATGGTAGGCGAAGTATTTACCAGGATTATACTCCCTACATTCCTGCTCATAATAAGGAGTCGAAGGCATCTTGCTTAAGGATCTTTCTTCGATGTAAACCTAAAAGTTGACTTTTCAGATTGCTCGGTGACCGAAGAATCCTTTTGAAAAACGCATATAACGTATATATAATGTTCAACGTACTTGGAAGATGTATCTTGTGCTGAACTAAAATAAATAATAATAACAAGTGGTGTGCGGTATCTCGAAAAGTCGGGACCGGGATCGGAAAGAAAAATTCCGTCCCTATCCCGACTTCAGCAAATGACTTCCCTAAATTTCTGGATACCGACCAGTCAGGAAATACCGAATGGTCATTTTAAAACGGTATTAATTCTTGACGTTTTCTACATTGCAAGTGTCTGGAACTTATCGGAAATTGTTAGTTTTCATTCCAGAAATGCAAAGAAAATCACTTAAGGTGAAAATGAGAATTTGAGATTTCCCGACTAGTCGAGAAATTGCGAATATTTCCCGTCCCGAATGTCGGGATTTTAAAAAAATTCCCGTTCCGATCAATAATATTCTGTCCCGCATAACAATAAGTAACTATCTATATTTATTTTCAATTTGTCTGAAGCCACAAAATGTAAATGGGTGGAAATGCTCATTTGTGTACTCGATTTCGTGTGTTCAGTTTCTGGCATGGTTTCCTATCTGCATAGTGCAACACTAGCGCATAAATTTGGAATTCATTTCATGGATAAATTCACCTCTTACCGTCGTTTCGTCATCACGAGTAAACAACGGATTGGCCCAACCTATACTTCTAATAACCTTGGTTATAACTGTCACTAGTTATCATTTGTGTTTATTAAACTGTGACAATTCATCATGGCTAAATACACGCTTCAAGAACGTTTGGTTATTATCCCAAAATTTTATGAAAATAGACGTTCTATTGAACTTCTATCTTCTCAGATGAAGCTCATTTCAGGTTAAGTGGATATGTTAACAAACAAAATTGTCGTTTTTGGTGTGAAAACAATCCACAAGAGATTCATGAGAAGCCCTTGCATCCGCAAAAGGTCACTGTGTGGTGTGGTTTATGGCATGGTGGCATCATCGGACCATTTTTTTTTTAAAACGAGGTAGGAGATACAGTTACAGTGACTGGTGAGCGGTACCGATTGATGTTAACAGATTTTTTGTGGCCAAATTTAGATGAAGTTGATTTGGAGGACGTGTGGTTCCAACAAGACGTTGTCCACATGTCACACTGCTAATGCCACTATCGACGTATTGCAAGAACAGTTTGGCGAGAGGATAATTTCAAGAAATGCAACTCTTAGTTGTCCTCCAAGAAGTTGTGATTTAACTTCTTTAGATTTCTTTTTGTGGGGTTATTTGAAATCTATAGTCTATGCAAACAGACCACGAACCCTTGATGCATTAAGATTGAACATCGAACGCTGCATTCGTGACATTAGGCCCGAGTTATTGCACAAAGTCATCGAAAATTGGGTTCATCGATTTCGCTCTTGTTTATTCAAAACATAATGTAATAAACTATGCTTCAAAATAATATAAGAAATTTGGTTGTAGCTGAAATAGTTTTTATTTCATTTCATTGTAAAATCATATAGTTCTTATTGGAAAACCCTATATAATTGTCTGCATGCTAAAGATATGTTGCGTACAAAAAAGCGGGACTTTACGAGAGGAAATTGTCGATATCTGCGCCATGCCTCGCCGTTCTGCAGCATAGGTGTTCATTTTGAATCAACCTCCCTCACCCTCACCCTCCGACGTCGCAGTCGCCCTCGCCCTCCACCGCCCTCACCCTCCGAGATCGCAGTCGCCCTCGCACTCCACCGCCCTCACCCTCCGAGATCGCTCTCGCCCTCGCCCTCCACCGCCCTCACCCTCCGATATCGCTCTCGCCCTCCACCGCCCTCACCCTCCGAGATCGCTCTCGCCCTCGCCCTCCACCGCCCTCACCCTCCGAGATCGCTCTCGCCCTCGCCCTCCACCACCCTCACCCTCCGAGATCGCTCTCGCCCTCGCCCTCCACCGCCCTCACCCTCCGAGATCGCAGTCGCCCTCCACCGCCCTGACCCTCCGAGATCGCTCTCGCCCTCGCCCTCCACCGCCCTCACCCTCCGAGATCGCAGTCGCCCTCGCCCTCCACCGCCCTCACCCTCCGAGATCGCTCTCGCCCTCGCTCTCCACCACCCTCACCCTCCGAGATCGCTCTCGCCCTCGCCCTCCACCGCCCTCACCCTCCGAGATCGCTTTCGCCCTCCACCGCCCTGACCCTCCGAGATCGCTCTCGCCCTCGCCCTCCACCGCCCTCACCCTCCGAGATCGCAGTCGCCCTCGCCCTCCACCGCCCTCACCCTCCGAGATCGCTCTCGCCCTCGCCCTCCACCGCCCTCACCCTTCGAGATCGCTCTCGCCCTCGCCCTCCACCGCCCTCACCCTCCGAGATCGCCCTCGCCCTCCACCGCCCTCACCCTCCGAGTTCGCAGTCGCCCTCGCCCTCCACCGCCCTGACCCTCCGAGATCGCTTTCGCCCTCGCCCTCCACCGCCCTCACCCTCCGAGATCGCAGTCGCCCTCGCCCTTCACCGCCCTCACCCTCCGAGATCGCTCTCGCCCTCGCCCTCCAACGCCCTCACCCTTCGAGATCGCTCTCGCTCTCGCCCTCGCCCTCCACCGCCCTCACCCTCCGAGATCGCTCTCGCCCTCGCCCTCCACCGCCCTCACCCTCCGAGATCGCAGTCGCCCTCACCCTCCACCGCCCTCACCCTTCGAGATCGCTCTCGCCCTCGCCCTCCACCGCCCTCACCCTTCGAGATCGCAGTCGCCCTCGCCCTCCACCGCCCTCACCCTCCGAGATCGCAGTCGCCCTCCCCCTCCACAGCCGTCACCCTCACAAGTCTTCCGGAGGGTGAGGGTGAGGTCTGCCCTCACGAGGGTCGCCCTCCGGAGGGTGAACACGTCTGTTCTACAGTCACGCTCTATCTCAACCCCGACCCCAGTCAAACTGAACGCACAATACTTTATCTCGTGCTTGCCCATACTCACCGTAGTGCAGCTAGGCGTGGGAATAACTAAATTACAATATTATCTCTTATTATTGCAGCATGAAGGCCTATGTATTATTTATTCTTCCTTTGTAGAGATGAACTCACGATTTCTCCTACGAAGATTCTAGGTTCGAGTCCTGGCTTTGTCGAGGGTGTTCCATTCATCCCATTGTTGCGATTAACATAAAGAGACAAAAAGCGACACAAAATAAGAAATTAAGAAACTTTTAGTGACATTCTAAATTTAGAAGACCTACTAATAAGCAGAAACTGGAAAAGTATATTTATACCGCCGTTCGTGTCAACTAAGAAACTTCCAGACCTTCAAAAATTTGGCGGATACATTTGTTACCATCATTATTTTTCTCAAGTTCACATTAATAATAAATCTCAGCTAAATTGTGTACAATTTTTGTTATTTTTTTAAATTATAAAACTTGGAAGTTAGGAGCAGAGACAAGTTCTGCTGTCTTTGATACTAAAATTGTCTTGTTTTAGTGAGTAAATGGTTGAAAATGTTGTCTTTGACCACAAAGGATAGAGGAACGAAATGAAAAGATGTTATTCTAAACTTGGAGAGAAAAGACACAGAAAACTTTAGGAAATGCTTCCAAATCCAGCATTTCTCAGTTGAAAAAAGACATACTTCGCAGACCTTCGAGGCTAAAGATACAAAATATTGTTTCATCACAGAAAGTATCTCTTTCTTTAATATGGACAAGGCGGAATTGTAACGGAGCTATTCGTCCCGAGGGGTTTTGCTGTGTGTACGAAAGTTTTGGGACTGCATTCTTCCCTTACAAAAGTTAGTCGAAGGTCTCTGAGAAAGAAACGCCACTTCGAAGCTTTCACATACGCTCAAAAGAGGGTAGCACTTGTTTCCGGATAAAAAGAGGTTTTGCCTGAGGCTAGTTGCTGATTATATGCGTCTTTGGGCAAGGAAGATGGCTGGAGAAAAAGAGTTGGCAAAAGAATAAAACGTCTTTTCTTTAGCCTGTGTACAAATAACGAGTGTCTTTGTGAAAGAAATCCTTGGAGAGACACTACGATAAGTTTAATTATCTCTCTTTTATGTAATTGAGACTTCCATGTACGTATTAAGAAAGTTTAGTTGAGGAAAGAAAATTCAGCTTCTCAAACTGAAAATACCACATTTCTTTGTAAAGAAACTTGTAATAGTGTTGAGCTCCAGGCATAAGCCCATTTTGCACCATTCGTCAAAAAATAACTCGTTGAAAGCAAGTGCTTACATTGCCTCCTTCCTACCGGAAGACTCTAAATGCCGTTCTTTACCTAATACATTATGTACAAGGACGTATTTAGGGGGAGTCCAGGGGGTCCGGACCCCCCTTCCCCGAAAGACTTACCAAGTACTAAAATAAAATAATGAAAATGTACTTGTGTAGCATTTTTTGTACTATAATTCATAGTTATTTATTTACTCTGAACTTGGAAGGCAAGGGTCATTATATGGGGATCATACTGCTTTAAGAAATAGTATCAAAGAAGATTTATGAACACTACTAGTTATGATAATATGCATAAAATATTACTCAGAAACTTTACGTTTCATCAATGGAAAACATCCCTTTTTATTATTCAATAAATAGTCAATTCTTTATGGGGGAGTGGCAAACAAGGCACATTTTCCCCAATAATAGTGTTGTTCCCTCCAAAAACCTTGCTTCAATTTGAATTTATCATGTTCATGCAATAATTAAGACATATTATTGTGGCTGAAATTAAATTATATTATATTAAATCATTTTCCAGTGGGCTACCCCCCCCCTTACCCCTTCCGGATGCCCATGTTTATGACTGACGTAATTGTTGATTCATCGCGTGGACGTAGTACTCGTATAGTAGTCAGTGAGAGGTTTACAGGGGCGGTGCCAGGAGGGTGTGAAGGGGTGCTCGAGCACCCCTTAATTGTCTTCCGCACCCCCTTCAGCACCTTTTTTTGAAAACCTCTTGATAGAGGAAAAAGTTGGAGTAACCAAAAATAGTTTCTGACAATCAAACATTGTTTAAACAGGCTACAAACATGTGATTATTCACCAGTACTATAAATACTCTTTAGTAATGGTGGACGTTTGATAATATTTATCAAAGAATTTGTTCAAAATTACCAACTTTAGTAAATGCTACTATTTTTTTAACAGTTACTAAATAGCTTAACTATTTTTTTTTTTAAATTTAACCAGTCAGTTTTTTCTATGTTGCACTGTCATTTACGTTCTGACTTATGAAAACCATGTCATCATAAATTGATTGTATAATGTTAAGTATTGAAGAGAGACCATTATTGTATAATACAGACAAGCTATTTAAGCTAATCTGAAAGGGAAGCCACATTTACTTCTTTGTACATGTTGTGGTCAAAGAAAGCAAGCAGAAATGAATCAAGTTATTGGCACATTTTCACAGAAGCAGTGGCGACGATTAGGGGGAAGGGGGCAATGCCATCACTTTTTGCCCCCGCACTATGCTGAACCTTATCTACCAAGGAAAAGTAAACTGTCCTTGCCCCCCCCCCCAAAAAAAAAAATTGGAACCCAAACGCCAAAGCTTACTAAAAGTTGATTGGTATTTGAGTAAGCATACATTATTTTTTCCTTTATTTTGAACATCGCAGCCCCTAAATCCAGTATGGATTAGTAACTGGAAAGTGAGGATGGTTTCCTACATGGAAATAAGCAGAAGGCGGTATGGAAGAATTTGGAAACTTCCATTCTACATCATCTAGGCTGTGCTGGTCCTAATTTACGTGGCAGTTCTGTTGATTGACGGAGTCAAAGTTTTATAACACGAATTCGAACACGAGTGTCTGTCTCATTTTGTTCCTTGTCATTTCTCCCCATCATTGTGATTAACTGAAAGTATTTTAAAAGTAGTTAAATGCAAGCAGGTGCAATTTTTCAAGAAAGGTGGGGGGGAGGGGGGGAGTTTTCCTGTGTTAACAGCACAAATACAGCAACTTCTCAATTTTTTTACTTCCTCATAACTTTGGATGATCAGTTGCTTCCTCCCTAAAACTCTTTCCTGCATCGGAGAGAGAGAGAGAGAGGGAGATCCAAGAAAGTTACCATAAATCTTCTATTGCTTCATAAATGGGTCCCCAGAACAATTGCGAAAGGAATTAAGTGCGAAAGAGAAATTTTCGTGGTTAATCCGTTTCGCTGTTGGCGGTAATTCCTCCACCCGCCATAAATAAGTGTTGGAAATGAGTTATATCTATGAGCTCAGGTTTCCACATTTCGGATGTTGAGGTAATGCGTAACTAGACCTATACTCTTTAAAACACACTCACAAAACTAGGTCACAGTTCCTAAAAATACCACTACTTATGCTGAGAGCCATGAGGCTCATGTGCGTCCATTCCAGTCTTGTAAATTTCAAGAAAGATGGAGAGGTTTGTCTCAAAAGCGTGCCGTTTCGAAAGAACATTATTTGGTAGCATAAGAACAAGTTAATAGCCAGCATTGAATGGCTTGAAGATGTTGTACCCATCCCTAAACCTTGAGTCATAGAACATAAAACTTAGCCCTTCTTTTGGATTCTTATGGCAAGGCTTACAAGCCTCTTCTTTACCGAATATGTCTTCCTTTTCTTTTCTTCACGGACGCTGGCTGGAAAGAAGTGATGAAACCCGCTGTCCCCAACGATATAAGGCCTCATAATTATGTTTTAGGCTCGGGATATGAAGAAAATCCTAATTTTCCTCGATGAAGAAGTCGCTGGTAACATTATGACGGTTCTGCCGCCATATTTCATTCTCGATTCATTAATTCTGGTTGCCGAGAGGGACCAACGGCGGTCGACAATGGCGACATTTCTACGCTGTACAAAAAAAGGTTGTCCGTGTTGTTATTGATGTGGTCTCTGTAGGATGGACGAATTTACCAGGGCGGTTACCCCACCACAATCGTGCTGATTCGAGCTTATGAATGCTACGTTGTCTCACCCTCCTCTTGCTCGTATGCTGTCCATTCTTTGCTTCTTTTTTCCCTTCTCTTTTCCTCTTCGGAAAACCGGTTTGCAGCGCCACCAACCCGTTAACCTGAAACGAGCGCGGCCACTCAGGGAGGATAACAGCTTAATTTACAACGCGGCCCCTCCCTCGACGTAAGACAAGTTGCAACAAAGTGTGGGTAAATGAAGATGAATGTTTTAATGCGGACCTGATCATTCGTCACCACCCCACGGAGCAATCAGGGAAGGTTTTACCCTTTCCGCCGAACAACAGGGCATCGAAACGATGCACAAAAACGACCCACCGGTCCTTTTCAACTCCACCGCTAGAGACAATTATGGCGCTGTGTGCGCGGAATGTCATATGAACTGAACCCACTCGATTGCAGGCTGGCTGGACAGCATCCCCATATGAGTTCTGACACGTGATGGCGACATTCTTCACACAAAGCCCCCCCTTTCTCCCCCTCTCGAGACCCCTTTTGTGATTTCTCTAGGATAATGACAGACGCTCAAGTGTTGTTGGACGGAAATAAGCGTAGTCGTCCCACAAGTAATTCTCTAATGTCATAGCACTTACGTCAACAAAGGCGAGTTGCTGCATACAAATGGTTGATATTGCATGCCCCTTTAACCAATTGGCCTTCTGCATACGTTTCAAAGCGATTCGAGAGGTAGATTTAATTCAGTGACTTCTGTTTCTTCTCAACAGCCAATGAATAGCAAACAAAAAGTATAGGGTGGTCAAAAAAGTAACCGTTTCGCGTTTCTTAAACACTTTTCAGAAAGTTGGCAGACCTAATTTGATTCTCTGCGTACGGTGCAATATTTCGCAGGATCCATGGTAAACATACTTATCTGTTATCAATGCATTAAGTCGTCAAGTTAGCTTTTAAAATGAGAATCTCTCTCTCTCTCTCTCACTCACACACACACACACATATGCAATAAATCAAAGAAAGTGCTACGTTCTTGACAATAAATTGAAGAAACAATCAATAACGTAACTATTTTAATAAATAATATCGACACACCTAATAACAATAAGGTTATTGAATAATCAGATCTTGTATAGATCATTGTAGAATGAACATGAATTATTAGCAAATTTATTGTGACTTTGTAAGCTTGATCCAAGTTTACAGGTTCGACTTATTTCAGCGTCGTAATATCTGAAAGGTCCTGATCTGTGACAAATTATGCGTATTTGAGAGCGGAAGCTCAAATGACCGCTTGAGAGTAATATAGAAATAATTTCTATGCACTTAATATTTCTAAGACGAGAAGCATATCTATATTTTCATTCATTCCTAATCGATTATTATTTCGATACATCTTGAGAGGTACCAGAGTTTATAAATATATTTTGAATGTAAATCTAACAATTTTATTTGTAAGGGTCAAGGCCTGCCATGTGGCGTTAGTCAACGTCTGGTCCTATTATTTCATTCATGAAATGTACACAGTCAGATGTTGACAAGGGAAGCTTATGGTCGATCTTGCAGTCTCGCCTTCCATTTTCAATTTTCGAACATATCTCCCTTCCTTTCATTACGTGTAGTGCAACAAGAAACCTAATTTGCACTTACTCTCTGTCCACTATAAGAACTAAATCAATGTAAACAAATACTATATATGCCGTCTGAAATCCTATTGCTTATGTTAGTGGTTACTAAGCAGAAATCTTGCAAGTAGGAATATAGTGCATGTTTATAAAACCATATCACTCCACGTAGCTGCTACCAAGAATTATCTATTACAGGATGGGACACTGAGCATATTCTCTATTGACTTGTGCGAACACTATTTTAAGGCCTTATAAACCACAGACTATACATACTCAGTACAAGCAGAACCATCTGGCGGGGGAAGACAACGCACTCGAACAGTGAGGAACTATCAATTAATACCCATACCGATGTTTGAGTTAGATACTTAGAAAGTAAATCGACTTTTTTCATTGGAATGTAATAAATAAAAAAAGGAATAATTAAAATTGTTGGTCTTGTCTTGGATTATGCAAAGGAAATACCTGGATAATATTCCAATTTATTATATATGTACTAAATATAGGGGAGAGTTGCCGAAATTGGACCTGTTGGTACTATTTTGCTTCTGCATCAAAAACAATGTCAGGATAGCGACTTACTCAATCATCAAATACCCAATATACAAAGGCAATTACACTAAGGGACAGGCGAAAATGCACAACCGATTCGGTGGCGCGGCAGTTGATGAATGGACGCGACAACGTCTCAACGCAACTGTCAACTCAACCTCTCTTACACAGCGAGCGCGGTTCTGCTCGTTTTACCTGCGAGTCTTACTATGGCCGTTACGCGCGATTATTCATACACGAGGGTTGACCTTAGCTTTGTAGACGAAGTTCATCTACATATATATATATCATTTCACTCTTCACTATTTTCCTTCAATAACACACTCAGCTGCCAATTATGATAACCCTACCCTGCCTTTGTCTTCTAATACATTAATGTTCTAATTCCACCTCGGCTAAAACTCAGACGGCTAAATGGGATACTCTGACCCCTCTCAGGTACGGGCGGTGAATAAACTATTGAGACCTTAAGGGAGATGTTTGTGACGCATGAAATAAATCAACGATTATTTTCGTTAAACAATTTGTAACTGCATCATCTGGGGGGTTACTTTGACCTTTATTTTCATTCATTTTTGTCCAGAAGATGGTTTATTTCCATACATACGAAAGCTTATATTGCACTCAGTTACAATTTACAATCCATAAATGTCCTTAATTTAAAATACAGAATCCCCTGTTTGTGAATATTAGATTCCATGAACCCAGAATCCTAATTTGTCTTCATGGAAAAATCCAAATATATTTGGAGGAAGTGTGTGTGTCGCCAGGATGAAGCCGTACCAGGGATATAATAATATAAAACAATTGCGAAGAATTAACGGCACATGTATATGAGCCGTGAGGTTCATATCAACAAGACACGAAAAAGAACAAAATTGTATGTATGAGAAGCACAAACTATTAGCTTTCACTACATATATATATATATATATATATATTTCAACAAAAAATGCAGGAACCAATATAATAGGTTACATAAACGAAAGTAGTGACATCGGTCCATTATAGACAACTGGTTTCATAACTTGGACCACAGGTTGCTTATGTTGGACCGCTCACAAAAGACATGTACGTATGTATGTCTATGGTATCTAGACACCTGCAGCACTCACTGCACACACCATTGTGGTATTTACTCCACATTCGCCGCTTCTAACAGCACCTTCCTGTGATTTTCCTTTCTTTGCTACAATTTCTTGTGGACGTTTCTGGACTGTGGTGAAACCTGACTCATCAACATTGAATATTCGGTCAGCTGTAAAACCAAACAAATACCTTCTACTACACTCGTTCAAGCCATAATCCCTATTATTGTACGCTGCTATAGCCATTTGCAATTCCATCTCTGTCCACAGCCCATATTTTTCCCGGTCCAATTTGAGAAACACGTGGTGGTCCAACTTAAGCAATTATATATACCCCGTTAATAAAAATATGACGCTACACAAACATACGCGACTAAACGATAGTTTTATCACATGTAGTTAGTGGTTAATGAATGGCACTTTTATAATATACTACAGGACATTTGATTACTTACCCCTAGTCTACACATGAGCTTAAGATCCGAAGCACAATAATTGCAACACGAACAATGAAAACACAATAACAGCACTCTTACTTTGTCGAACGGCTCTAGTTGACTGACCATTCAGTCATTTGTACGTACAAGGGGTTTTGTACAGGATACACAACCACCAAACCTCATTACCGTGCACTGCAACGCTTGTTGCAGGCGAACGAGGGTGAGGCGACGAGACAACGCGATTCTTTCCTTCGTCCCTAATTATCATCAACTTTTCATTCTTGTTTCGCCGTCGCATCATAGTACACGGACACTAATTTCATCATTGTCATACCTAGTCAAGACGAATTGCCTTGAGGGCCAAGTACAGTAGCGCCATGATATCTGTATCCTTGGTCCGAACTACAAGCTTCCAAATGATGTAAGCATGTGAAACCAGCATTACTGCTACTGCCACTATATGTACAAATGTGGCAGTTGATCAGTAGGTAGATAATAGACACAGATTACAGTCATATGATTTCTCCCATTATCAATCTTGAAAGATTTCGACACTAAATTCGAGTGTTTAGGCCAGTTGGATCAACACATACACTTGAGCAGTGCTTCTTTTTTTCTGAAAATAAAGGTTCTAGTACTCTTTAAGTTGGTTTGTGTTTTTGTGTTAGTAGTGGTACTTATGCTACGGACAGTGCAACTTTTAAGTGTAGAAAAGGCGAGGCTATTTGATTGAACAATCTGATTTGCTTATACTTAAAACAAAGCCAAAAGGGGCCTATACCCCAATTTTTCAGGTGTGATATGCTCTGATTTTTAAGAAATTCTGAATTTCTAGTGTAGAAAAGGCGAGGGCTCAACAGATGGATTTACCCGTACTTAAGACAATGCCAAGAGGGGCCTATACCCCAATTCTTCCAGTGTGATATGCTCTTAATTTTAAGAATTTTGAATTCTAGTGTAGAAAGGGTGAAAGCCTCTCAGACAGATTTGCTTATACTTAAAATTATGCCAAGTTCCCATATGATCTTATTGCTTATAGTGTGTTTTTCTGTCAAAATCCCAGGAATTGAATTTTAGTGTAGCTCAGATTGATTCTGCCATGTATATTAATATAAAGCTTATAGTTACTGGGTTCTGAGGCCCAGTGGAGTGTGGTGCATAGCCCCATGGTTTTTATTGCCTTGCAATCAGGAGGCCTCTGGGTTTGAGTCCTGATAAAATGTGAAGCCTCTCCTGATGGCAAAATGTTAATATTGTTGCTTTGTAAGCAAAAGGCTCGGGTTTGAGTCCTGATAAAATGTAAAGCCTCTCCTGATGGCAAAATGTTAATATTGTTGTCTTGTAAACAAGGGGCTTTGGGTTCGAGTCCTGATAAAATATTTAAGATTGAAAACATGTGGCAAAATAATATGTCCACAAGTGAGATTTTGAGAATAATTACTGCTAGTTGATAGCCCCCAGATCTTAAACCTGGTAAAAAAGTGTTTTACAACAATATACTGCTAGCTGATAATACAGTTGAGGTTTCAAAGCTGGTAGAGTGTCTGGGACCTCTCTGACAGCAAAGTGTTGGTATTATTGCTTTGTAATCAAGGGGTTTCTGTGTTTGAATCGGGTCTCTAGAACTGCTCTGTGACTCTTTCATTTCTTACATCATAAACATATGATTTTTCCCCTATGAGAATGACACTGCATATGGTGTCATCAGGTAAAGCCTCGTGGAATTCACAGATAATTTTAATGTTTGTTCTGTCATTAACTACAACCTGTTTTCTTTTTGAGGTGTTAATTACAAACATGGGTCTCTGTGTTTTGAATTCATCTGGTGTGTAATACAGGTCAATATTGCCAGTAGTGACGCGCTTGAAAGAAGAAAAAGCTTCATATAATTTAAGAAAATCATCCTTGGACATGTCTAAATTGTAATTTTCTCTAGGAAAGACCTCATTTCTGCCATTTTTAAGATATATGTTCTTGATGTTGCAGTTGTCAAATCTACTCGAATTTTTTTCCTGATTATTGTGTCTCCCAGTCTGAAACAGTACCACTACAAAATCAGGCATGTCAAATTGTATGCTGGAGAATGAATTTGTAGCATCAAATTCATAATAAGAACCAGTGGCAGCCTTCTGTACGCATTGATATGTATAAAATTGCAGAGGAACCTGTGGATTTTTTACTATATCAGCTTTGTATTTAAGAGCGTAACTGGCCTCATATTCAACAACTGGGATTCTTAACTCCATAGTCTGAATAAGGCATTTTCCTGCATCTGGTAAGGTATTAGGCAGAGCTTCTCCTGTAGGGTTTAATGTGCTGTACCTCATCAATGCATTATTATCATTTGCAGCTCTTCTAAATGTAATTCTTAACCCGCCCTTCCACATAATTTCTTTGTAATCTGAGAAGAATCCTGGCAAAAGGCGCATAGGGAACAGCACTGTGTGGCTCTTGGTTAATATTTTATCACCAGCTTCAAATCCACCTATTTGGTAGTATGAAGCCTCGGTCTTGGATAATTTTAGAGTGGCCAAAGCCGTGGAGGTAATGCCGGGATAATCCACTCTGTTTATAACAACGCCATGTTTTCTGATCTCAATTTCAGAGAACAGATGCGGTACAAAATTGTCTACAAGTCTTATATTTGAATTTGCCGGATAATCTGTTCCATCGAGCTTTACAACATCAAATTTGATGTATAGATCTGCTCTGTGAGGGTGTATAAATCCATCCCCTACATCAAGATCAACCTCAATTTCCGTGTTGGGTTGATTTAAATTTGCAAATGTCCTCCTGTTTGGAGGGAATGATTGTAGCTCATAACTCTCAATATTTTCCATTGTATGTATTTTTATTTAAATATTAATCTCTATGATAGCAGTTGTTGTGGCTCCAGCAAAATCAACTAATTCTTCTTTTTCATTAGTGACCATCAATTCAATATTATCTATTCTATTATGGCACACAGGAAAATATAATGTTGGGGATGGATTGTAGATGATTGGCTCCATGAATTCGGAATTAGGTTTGAATGTTGCAATGATGCCAGTTTGTTTGTGAGTGCCTATGCCATTTGATTTGGTGATCATACCCTCAGCCACATTACAGTGAATATTCAGAGTCTCTATGGCCAAGAATTTAGGTATATTCATAGCAGTGTGTTTGATGGCTGCTTCAAGTTTTGTGTTGTTCTCAAAGCCTAACAGCTCTCCTATAGTACCCAGATGCACTGTTTCTGTAGCAGATACAATCTCTACTCTGTGAGTGACAGAATTTTGACTTAACACTACACCTCTGGGTAATTGAGCATTTAGAGTGGAGAGATTATATTGCCCTGGAGTGATGACAATTTTTTGATCCCCTATTGCAATTGTGTTGTTGTGGTGTGTAATATTAGGTATCAAGTACATGCCGTAAAATGCTCTGAGAGCTATTGTTTTGGGATACACTATGTCATCATGCAATTTGAGTTTCAATATTGAATTTTGGCTGGTGAGATGGAATACCCCCATGATGTTTTAAATACCACAAGGCCTTTTGAAAATTTTCAATTGATGGTTTATTTATTTGAGACATATATCTGAGAACAGATAAACACAAATGTCCGCAATTAACATCTTTGAAGTTTTGAACACGGGCATTATTGTAATAAAGATTAGGTGATTTTAGATATTGTACTAAATTTTCAGGTGGAACACCTCCAAATGAATCAAACACAAATGCCTCATTGTTTAAATATTTAAGATAACAAATCCAGTGAGTGCCCTGATTTTTGTACTCATCCAAATTAACAATGCCACACTCTTTGTTGAGTGGTTGCTCCGGTAAAGAATCAGACATGTACACACCCCTAAAATGTTTGATGCCCAGTGGCTTGATTAAAGCTTCAATATCTTGGTTTGTAAGCGGCTCTTGTTTTTTTTAAACTTACTCATGGCTCTCTTAACACCTTTGCCTTTTTTCTCCATTGCCAGGTTATGGCGCTTCTGCTCATCTAATTCTGCCCTATTTTTCTTGGCATCTATTACTGTTTTTGCTATGGCAGCTGATCCCCCGGCCAAGCTCCCAACAGCCCCGAGAGCTGCTAAGATGGCAGGGATAGTAAATATGAATCCCCCCACATGTGATTTTTTCCTGGATTGCTGTAATTTTTTTAATTGGGGGGTACTAAGCAACAATTTCATACCATGTCCCTTTGCAATACAAGAGCTTTTTTTCTTGCGCTGCTTTTTGGTCAAAAGACTGTCAATAGTTTTAAGAGATTTGAGACCTGCATAAGTTATTTGATACATAACACCCTTGGCCTTCATTGTAGGTTTATTATATATATATTCACAACCCCCACCCCAGTTTTTGTTTGGTGCTCATAGCTATGGTGGTCCCCAATGCTGATATTCTCTCACTTAAAGAAGCATCTTTGCTTACAAATCTACCAAATGCAGCCTCTTCTAATTTCTTGTCTGCAACATGTCTCTTGTCAAGATCAGAATGTGTGTTGTATGCTATGTCATGGTCTCTACAAGCAGCATCTAGGGGATTAACACCAGGATCCCCTCTGTTTAATCTATGATCCAATTTTGTACCGGGACCACAATACTGATAGCCTGGAATATGTAGTTCAAATGGCAGCTTGTTTATAATGTCATTCACCAGCCCCCGACCCTCAGAAAATTCCAAAATTTAGGTGGTAGAGTATTAATAATTTTTATGAGATATCCAATCCCTTTAGGGTCATTCACTATAAAATTAGACAATTTTGTGCTTATCATGTCCATAATTCCAACCTTTTCATTGTAAAAATTGTGGTTCCCAGCATTTTCCTCCCCAGCTATCACCAATAACCTATCTACAAGTTTCCTGACATCATCAACCCACACAAATTCTTTAGGCAGGGTGTTGTATTGTTTGATTCCACTACCTGTCTTGATCTGTGACCATATGGGTTTGATTAAATTGTTGTATTTTGCCCCACTGCTCGACTTAACCCTTTTTTGTGTGGGATCATTGTTCTGGTATAGAGCATCTGATTTTATTAATATTTCTTTGTAATGTTCATAATCTTGATCTGTATAGCTGCCAGGCCTTTTCCTAGTCATCAGTTCCCACAATCCAGGTGTTCCGGGGTACTTAACAAAACCACCTTTTTCTCCGAGACGAGATTCTGAATATACAATTATATCATCTCCCATAAATGTTACTCTGAAATTGCCAATTCTATGAATGATGCTGCCGTCAAGCTCTGTGTCAGCATATAAGCCAAACACCTCATCTTTGTTGTCTTTAGGTGTGGTTAAATATTTTTGAGCAAGAAGACCCAATTCAATTGGATCCTGTGTAGCTTCAATTCTTCGAGGAGCAACAGGACTAGGTGTATGAATACTGGAAAGTGGGGTGAATGGATAATCTAATATGTTCCTAGCAGCTACAGGCACGAGCTCTGTGATCAAATCTTGATTTTGCTCTGTAACAGTTTTGATATTCTTACCTAAATTATTAATAGCATCAATTACAGGCTGTTCTGTTTGTTTGTGTTTTTCATAAATTCCACGGTTCTCTGATTTCCATCCCTTGAATCTTTTTACAAGATAATCTCTTAACTTAAGATCATCAATGACTGGTCGTTTCATGGTTATTTATATACGTCTCAACGTCTAGAAAATCGTTGATTTTATTTCTGTATTTTCCAGTATTAGGTGTTCTTGTCATATCAATTGTGACAAACCCATAACTGTCCTGGTTCCAGCACCTACTGCAAAACTTGGAAAAATCATTGTAGCTCAAGTCCCCACCTACATATTCATCGTGTATGTGTTTGAGGTTGGTATGATCTTGATGAAACACACATATAAAATTGCTGTTGTCTCGGATCAGCTGCTTCGGTATTTTAGAAAAAGTCTGTGCCAGGTAGAAGCAATCAATGTTTTTGTGCCGCCCCTGTGTAAAGAAATTTCTAACCTTGTTTTGATTATCCAGTATAACGTCATCAAACACAACAACAGAATTATCGAGACATTCATGGAGTGGCTTAACATCTGATTCAAAAGTGGCTATATCCAATCCATTGTATAGCTTCATCAGCTGCTGATATTTTAATTGTTCCAAGCTCTTAGAGAAAACATACAAGTGCCTGTTTTTCCAGTCTAACCAGTTGGGTGCCAATAAAAAATTATCAACCATTAGTGTAGTTTTACCACAAGCAGATGGCCCAACAATAAGACATCTAATATTATCAGGCAGCAAGTTGCCATTTCTCTTATTCTGTTGTTCAGGTTCTGGCAGCCTTTTTATAACATCCCAGGTGCTCATATTATCACTTTGTCTGCATCGATCCAGCTGTTTTCCGGATGACCCAGCCATTTGACAAATAACTTGTTGCCTTTTCTGCGGATGATTTTTTCTATGAGATATGTGTCAGGCTGTTTAGTTTTGCTGAGTTCTTGTTCATAAAACCTGCCTTTGAGAATTTCTCCTCGGTGATCTTTTATTATATATGTGTTAAGGGTTCCGGGTTTAACTTGAACTACTGTAAATAATTCGGTGCTCCAGTTTCTTGTAAAGCCTCTTTTGAATAAGTGCTTATATTTGCTGATTCTTACTTGATCACCCACCCTGAATTTGGCCTTTCTTGTTGTTGGCTGGTATCTAGGATAATAAACAGTCCTGATCAATTTTTGCTCATCAGATGAAGTTACTTCAGAGGGTTTCATGTTGATTGTGGAATGGACCGAGTTGTTATATTTATGTAGAAGTTCTGGAAGAATATTAAGCCATTTATAATTACCTTGAAGTGTAAATTGTTTATACATAAGATTTTTTAAGGTTCTGTTGAATCTCTCTACAATTGAGGCCTTGAGATCACTGTAACTCGAGTAATGTTTTATTGCCTGGCTTTTAATAAATTGTTGAAACACTGAATTATAAAATTCTTTGCCATTATCTGTTTGCAAATAGCGCGGGGATCTTCCACTCTGATTGATGATTGTCCTGAAGGCTTCTGTAACACATTTTCCAGTCTTGGATTTGAGTGGCACAGCCCAGGCAAATTTTGAAAATGTGTCTATTACAGTGAGTAGATACTTGTAGCCCTTGTTGATTTTGTCTAAGTTTTTCAACTGTCCACTTGCCATTTCAATCAAGTCGCTCTGCCATAAATCATCTATGCCTTTTGTGACTACTGGCAGTCTCTTATAATTATGTCTGGCTTGTCTGTGTAATTCATCAACGATAATTTGTCTAGACATAATATGTAAACAAGAATATTGCAACTATGGGGTGTTCAGCAGCTGAGACTGCAGGATTTTCTAAATATAATTTGTCCCCTATTTGTATTTTAAATTCCAGAGAGCCATCATCTTCAGCATAGGCTGTTTCTAATGTATTGGGGTCTGTAAAATCCTCTAACTCTACACTGGTGATTTTCACTTTGTTCTCAGCATTTGTTATTGATAAGGTAGGGTAGTAGTGTGCCTGTGGCTGATGCCAATATTTGATCTTGATTGGTCTCAATGTGCCCCCAACAAAAAACTGGTAATAAAATTGTGCAGGGGACAGCATATATATTTTGCCACCTGGTGTAAATGGTGAATCATATTCTTTGTTGGGGATGCTGTACAATTCAAGAATTACTGTATGTTTTGGATTCTCGATTATGCCTGTTATTTCCTTTTCTGCTGTAAGCAATCTGCTTGTTACAGATTCAAGGTGCTCATTGATGGTCCTAACAACATCATCGTGGCCTGGCTTGATCTTTATGTCCACAACAAGTTTCTTGTATTGTTGCACAATCTCTTGTAGCTGGGTGGCAAAAACAGACAGAGCATTTGCTTGATTGGATTCCATGGTCCCTAGCTGTTGCTTGATATTGGCTACAATTTGCTGTAAATTTTCAACAACTGCCAATTTTGAATTTTGAGCAGAAAGATCATGGACCTGTCTTCTGATATCCTCAAATAGGGCATGCAGCTCATTAATATGTTGATTGGTTGGTAGAGTGGCCACTGTCTGAGTGAGATGTTTGATCTCTGTCTGGATATTCTTGATATCTTCTGATTTCAATATCCTATTCACTGCCCTCTTAATATTTTTAAGTTCCTGTGATGTAGGCAGATTTGAAACAGTATTTTGCAAAAATTCAAGTGCCAATTTCACATTGTTTAATTCAGAAGCATCAGCCACATTTTGCATAGCATTTTGGAGCAGGGCTATATCTGCCTGAGTGGGTGTGGATTGTTGTAAAATTTCAAGTTTTGTTTGAATATCATCTATCAAGTGATGAAAATGTGACAGCTCAGATTCAGTGTTGAGGTTTTCAAGCTTTGTGATTTGTTGCTGGACACTGACAAGTGTGTCTACAATACCGGGCAGGCGAGTTTCTTGTACATTTGCCAAATCACTTTGCACTGCTGCTATTGTACCTTCAAGATGGGTTATGGTACTTTGAATTTTTCCAAAATCTTCATATGTTTCAAGTTGCAGCTTAATGTTTGCTACACTCCGAGTTATTGCATTCAAAGCATCAGAAGATGGCAAATTGTTCATAAAATTTTCAAGTGTCTCAATTTTTTCTTTAACCTCGGCTATGGCATTGTGTAGAGGATCCAGGTTAGGTATCTGGAGTGACTGAATCTGTTCTTTCAGAGTGGAAATGACTAGATCAAAATCTTCTTGTGATTTTATGCTCTTGACAATTGTTTGGAGCTGTGCCTGGACATTATTTATCTGCTCTTCCAATTGCTGTTTCAATTGCTCAGAATTGGTGGCCTGGGTCTTAAATTTGGATTGAAGAGCTGCTACAGCTTCTTCTAAACTTTGAAAATTATCTAATGTTGCCAGATCAGTATATTTTTGAAGCAACAATTTGAGTTCGGAATCAATTTTAAGAAGAGGGTCCATGCATTGTGATTGTAAATTTGTAATTTCTAATTGAAGACTGGCATTGAGTGTGGTTTGTAAAGCTTGTAAATCACTTCTTAATTTCTTGACTCTGACATCAAGCATCAGAATCTCATCACTGTGATCTTCATGTCTTGTATGGCCAAATATATCATTAGGCATTTTGTTTTAGTGGTTATTTATTATAGAGTATCTGATTCTTAATTCTATAAAAAAGGGTATAAGCTTGTCATAAGATCCAGGGACCTCAATATATAAGCAGTCACCAGCAGAAACAGTATAAACAGTGCCAGAAACCATGTTTGAGTGCTTAATTCTATAAATATTTCTCCCTACTGAAATCTTGACATCACCCTCAGGGGTTGTAATAAATTGCAATTGCCCACCTACAGGTAATTGGTAATGATTTAAATTATTGTTAAATATGTACAATGTTTTGCCTGTTTCATCATCAACATCTGTAAGTATGCTGTTCAGATGAATAATTAACAAGCCACTCAGTTTAGACATTACAGATTGTAAATCAGGAGAGGGTTGTGGTGTTGGCAGGTCCATAATAGCCTGTTTTTTGAACCCAAATAAGTTCATGGGCATGTTTATTTATTTCAAATCATGCTCTGTAATTGGGCATTGATTTCCACTTTTCAAATCACAATGCCCCCAAGGTAAAGTATGCATGCCGCATGATAAAATGCATCTCTTGTCATCATGTGGGTCCAGAGCCACTTTTGTTACAATATTTGAAGTCAGCAAGTGATTCTCACTCTGAATTCTATTTTCTGATGTTCTAATTGAATTCTGTGATTTGATGCAATTTTTATAATCTTCAAATACAAGCTCTTTTTCCACAGTAACTCTGCCAATGCCCTTGGCCTTTTTGACAACAGCACTACATGTTTTAAAACTGTACATCTTGGCACTTAACCCAGCAAATTCCACAATAACATCGCCAAGTGTCTCATCTTTTAACTTGCCAGGCACCTTTTTGTTGTGGGGTTGAACTAATGTATGTTCACTGGTATCAAAGTATTGAAACAATTCAGGCTGTGACATATCTTGATAAACATCTTCTGTTTGAATATCAAGAATAAAACTATCCGTGTCCATGTACAATAATTTTACACGATCACCATAAAAAGGTTTCAGCACATCATAATACAATATTAACATATGTAATTTGGACGATTCCAATATCACAGCCCCTTCATAAATAGGTTTATCAAACTTGATCTTTGTTTTCATCATGTTGAAAAGTGCCATGTGCTCATCATAAATTCTTCTGTAATTGAAGTTGGGCTTTGCAACCAATTTTTTGCTCCGGCTGGGGTCAGTAATTATTTTAACATCGGTATGTTTCCTGACATTTTCAATTGTTTTGCCATACACTGAATTCACCATCAATTTAAACAAGCCCTTATCAAATTCGCTTTTTGCAGATGTTCGAAGCTCTGTGTTTGTGTCAATATATGGTTTCAGCCATTCTGAGTGCCTGAACCTCAAGACTTTGCCAACTTTGGTTACTTGAACACCATGTTTCATCAGGAACTGGAGGGTTTTGTAATATATGACATAGCCTTGTTTCGGCTCCAGGGTCATCATGAGCTTCTTCTGTTTAGAACCAGGTGGGCACCTAACCTCGGGAATTGGGGGCAGATCAGAAAATTTATTGTGCAAATCATCAGGAATTATCAGATTAGTTTCTAAGAAGAGGCCATATTCACTGTCATCAAAATTCTGAAGATCTTCAATTTTGAAATCTTCCACCCACTCAAGCTCTGCATATGGCAGTTTTTGCATCATGGCGTGACCATAGAGGTTGTTTGCATCCACATAAAGTATATAATTTGATGGCCGTGCTGGATCATAATCAGGCATATGCTTGTTATTTGCTCTGGCATATCTCTGGGAACATTGCACCATCCCTCCTCTTATACATTGTTCCGTAAACAGATACGTATCTTGATCTTGGATCAGATCCAATGGCTTTTTGGTGTTGAAAAACATTGCGGCCCATGCTAGGCCCGGAGCACTGAAAAAATACACTGGGTCCAGTCCATAATTTTGCATGGAAGATTTTCTGAATGCCTGCAGTATATCAGCTAAGAGGGTTACATCAAGTTTTAAATATGCCATGTGATAATCACCAAATGTCTTGCATTTTAAATTGCTCCACATCAACTGAGCATGGCGATAATCTTCATCAGTGATTCCAGATCCTCTGATTTTGCTATAAAATGCTTCTTGTGGTGGCAGGGAACACTCATCAAATTTAGAAAAACCTGTAACATAGTCATATGGATATACACCCTTCCGCCTAATTAATTTCAGGTCCTGATCTGGAAACAAGGCACGTGTGATTTTCAAGTCATCATCAGATAATTGAGAGGCCAGTGTAGCCAGGCTAGCAGGTAAAAATCTGTAAGAATCAAGAAATCTTAATTGAATAGAAACACCATCAACTTTAATTATCTTGCTAATAGATATATATTTTTCATCATTTTCAGCTAAAATATTTAAATTCTGTTTGTCAAAACCCTCGTATCTGATCAAATGATGGAAATCATAATTGGATGCTCCATGGCAAAATATGGGGATAAATCTTGGTCTCTTGATCTTAATATTACAGCTATTACACAGGGCCTGTTTATATCGACCATCTGTATGAGAATGGTGATGTACCTTGATATTTGTATCTGAAAATTCAGAATCACATACCGGGCATTTTTCTGCATTGTTGAAATCTTCAATCTGTTCCTCTGTTAAAGGCAACATAGGCTTTGATTTTAATAAGATGTTAGATGCTATGTCACGGCACACATTTTCTATTCTATCTGCAAATATTTTGATGGCATTTGCTCCCTTGTATGAATATTCTTTAATAACAACACCATCCTGTACAACCACATAACAAAAGCTGGAAGGTTCATGTAGCTGGTACGGTGTAATTGATGATTCTTCTGGATCTGGGCTACAGAATGCAAGAGATTTGAGATTCGATTCGAAATCATAGACAATAAATGCTGGGTGTTCCAACAAGGCTTCAAACTTTTTGAATTTGCAATTTTCACTTGGATTGGGCATCACCATATGAACAGGTTTATGGTTGCCACAGTATTTCAGATGCTCAATTAACTTGTTTTTAGCAATTTCTGCATTTTTTTCAGGAACCCCTTTTATCATTTTTTGACCATCAAATACAGTTAAACATCTTCTGCACAACTTAAATATTTTATGAGTTTTGTCTAGTTGTGTTCTCACCAAAGCTTCAAGATTATGTATCAGAGTGTAATGATATGTGCCATCCCCTTCAATTAAGAGCAGATCAATCGGAATAGCAGATTCATCATCAAGTGTACTGATTCTGAGAGGTGCTATCAAGCAATTGCCAGTGGAACAAGTAAATACATTAATAGATAATTGTTTGCCATTGATGTGCCTGGCCCTTTTTTCAAATTTATCAATATTCTGAACAGACATTGGATATTCTAAACCCTCCAATGCATCGTCAAAAATATGTTCATGCTGTTTGTAATAACTTATTCTCTCAGGATGCCTTGAAACTAGAAACAAAGCAGCTAATATACACCACAGAAAACATTTCTGGTCGGTATTTTCTATATTAACCACGGCTCTTCTGTTTTTAATATTGGCAGGTAATGGCAGATATGTAGATCCTTGTAATGGGTTGAATTCAGAAATATTAACATATAACTTGTGTGGAGAGCCACATAGGGTCCATCCAGACTCTTTTGCTGCAAATTCAGAGTGTTTAATATTCAATTGATCCATCAATCTGCTTATTATTTTGTCTGAATTTGAATTTGAATATACAGGTACAGTTTCTGTTACGTGGGGGTGTATAAATTTTGTAGCGTTTGGCTTCTTATATTGTGTATACAATTTGAGGGACAGCTTATAAGAGCCATTTTGTGCATTAAGAATTGCCTGCAGATCAGAATTTATACTGTTCAAGAAATTCTCAATGCCGCATCTTGGCTCTGATACAAACCGGTAATCCCTAAGTTGGGCATTAAAACTGCTATGTATGGGTGCATAGCGTGGCTGCTTTGCAGGTGAAGCATTAACAGGTGCTTCGTGTTTTCTTTTCAGACCAGAAGTAGATGGTTGTGGGGGCAATGCTGATGACTGTACATAAGAATTACACTTATGCCATTTGTAATATGCCTTGCTTAATATTTTATGGCATCTTGGACATATTTTCATGGCCTTTCTGCATTTCCTAGGCTTACAAATATGCCGGTGCCTAGCCCAATGAGAACTAGATATATTTTTATTACACTGATTGCAATATTTTTGTTTTGGCATTTTTTCTTGTTGTTTATTATATAAGATTTTCTGGGCTTCAATTCCAAACTTTATACTTAATAAAAATATCAGTTGGGTTCAGCAGTTAATGGCTGAGCTGGTGCTTTTATACCCAAACAACAGCAGTAACTAGGTTTTGGTGATAGTTTTGCTGATGTACAACATACAAACCTCAACTGTTTATCAGCTAGCAGTGAATATCTTATGTGTGGGCAGTTGCATATATTTCAATCTTATATCAGGACTCGAACCCAAAGCCTCTGATTACAATGCCACAATATTAACACGTCTCCAAATGGAATATGCCCACATTTTACTGGGTTCTGAGACCCTTATGCAGACAAAATTGGATTTTGAACTGCCATAATATTTTCTAAGTCTTTGCCTAGGCTCATATTATCAGAATAGAATTGCTTTCAGCACGAGGGGGGGTACAGTTCATTGCCACTGTGTGAAAATATGTATCTTTATCTCAATAATCTTTGTTACATTTTCCTTGTTACAGACATGTTACACGCACAGAAAGATTAATGACCTCTTCAGTGAATCATACAGAAAAATCATTAATGCTCCCTTCTAGCGTGTCTCTTGCGTGCCGGCAAAGCACGCAAACAATTAACTATGCTTACCCGCTCTTCTCCTATTGTATGGCTGAGCGAGTGGTTATAAAACATGAGAAAATAAGAAAATTCAGTTTTTTGTACAATATATTATTGTAAAACACTTTTTACCAGGTTTTCAGATCTGGGAGTTGTATATCAACTATTCTCAAAATCTCACTTGTAGACATATTATTTTGCCACATGTTTTCAATCTTAAATATTTTATCAGGACTCGAACCCAAAGCCCCTTGTTTACAAGACAACAATATTAACATTTTGCCATCAGGAGAGGCTTTACATTTTATCAGGACTCAAACCCGAGCCTTTTGCTTACAAAGCAACAATATTAACATTTTGCCATCAGGAGAGGCTTCACATTTTATCAGGACTCAAACCCAGAGGCCTCCTGATTGCAAGGCAATAAAAACCATGGGGCTATGCACCACACTCCACTGGGCCTCAGAACCCAGTAACTATAAGCTTTATATTAATATACATGGCAGAATCAATCTGAGCTACACTAAAATTCAATTCCTGGGATTTTGACAGAAAAACACACTATAAGCAATAAGATCATATGGGAACTTGGCATAATTTTAAGTATAAGCAAATCTGTCTGAGAGGCTTTCACCCTTTCTACACTAGAATTCAAAATTCTTAAAATTAAGAGCATATCACACTGGAAGAATTGGGGTATAGGCCCCTCTTGGCATTGTCTTAAGTACGGGTAAATCCATCTGTTGAGCCCTCGCCTTTTCTACACTAGAAATTCAGAATTTCTTAAAAATCAGAGCATATCACACCTGAAAAATTGGGGTATAGGCCCCTTTTGGCTTTGTTTTAAGTATAAGCAAATCAGATTGTTCAATCAAATAGCCTCGCCTTTTCTACACTTAAAAGTTGCACTGTCCGTAGCATAAGTACCACTACTTGTGTTTATCATAAGGACTACAGTATTGGCCAAATTATTGGACTCATTGTGAAAAAGAAACATATTTCCTTGTTTTGAAAGTGTTCTAACTAAATACATTTGACGATTGTTATAACTTTTTATGGGATTAAACCAGGGTTGTTAAAGGTCCAGGATCCCATAAATTCTAATGGGTTCTATTGGGTTCCGGTGCAGGACCGGAACTTTTCTTCTCGCACAATTTAAATTCGGTCCAAGTTGCGTATTGTTACATTGAAATTAGGTTCCTGGACCGTATTTAAATTGATGCGGGAAAAAAGGCTCATGGACCGACTTGAAATACTTCCGTAAAAAATGTTCCTGGACCGAATTGAAATTCACTCTGGAAAAAACGTTCCTGTCTGGAACTCACTTACGTTAGCTGATTTTCTCTCCCAGTCCGGGATTGAATTTATTTACAATTCCTGGACCAGGGTTGACCGATTAAAAATTGGCTTCTAAAAAGATCCGCGAGTATGTTTTACATTGGAATGTCACGCTGCGGTTGTAGAAAACGTAGCGCAGGGAATAAATCAAAACGCTGTTGTTCTCTCGTGGGCCAGATTCAAAAACTCCCTTGTCGAAGAGTTACTGTACATAACGCAATGGACTATATTAGTGTGACGTCACATTCAGTTCAAACAAACCCGTCACGTGTTGCTCCGGCAACCAATAGGAGCCGTCGATGAGGCAACTTGAGGCCGCTTGTTCCCAGCAGATATTACAGCAGGGATGGGCAGTGTTGGTACGTACATACATACAACCAAGTGAGAGAATGGGGCTATAGGAGAGAGGTAACGTGAATGCAGCGTTTGCGTTTCGCCCATTTCTACCTTGTACATTAGATTCTCGAGACAGACAGCCCCTGGATTAGTCTTTCATGCTCACAAGTGGATAATTGTTTATCGTCAGGTCCGTATTCGATCCGATCCAAGCTGCGTATTGTTTCATTTCAATACGGAACTTGGACCCTATTTAAACTGATTCGGAAAAAAGGTTCCTGGACAGTATTCAAATTGATCGGGAGAAAAGGTTCCTCGACCGAATTGAAATACTTTACAGATAAAAAAGTTCTTTACGGTCCAGAACCCATTTACGCTTGCTGATTTTCTCTCCTGGACCGGAATTAAATTTATGTAAAATTCCTGGACCTTTAACAATCCTGGATTAAACTGTTTGCCTGCTTCGATATAATCTTGTTTACCACAATACTCTCTTTTACTGTGTCCCAAGAATAGATAGCAGCACGATATTTTGCATATTGGGAAAAATTGTTTACCGTGTTATTTATGCTATTTTTTGGTTATAACAAAGGACGTAATATTAATTCTGGTTGTTGTAAGGGGGTTCTTTATTTGTATCTTCGGAGCAACACGTAATTTCATAAACGACGTGGTTTGAAGTTTAGAAAAAAGAGTGAAAAGGAATTGTACACAAACAATGATTAAATTGGGCTCAAGAGCCAAAGGTGGTCATACGAAGTAAAGACAGTGCTTGCAGTGTGTATAACAATGCAATGGGTATCACAAAACATTGAATCTGTCAAATGTCTCTACATCAAGTGAGTTAATCTGTGTTTCATTTTTTAAACTAATGATTCCAATAATATGGCCAATACTGTATATTGTGGTATGTTCATAAATGATCGTACTTCAATGTGGTCACACATTCTCACTAATAATACGATGAAGGTACGGCGTACCGCCAGCAAGAAAGCATTGAACTTAGGTATACCTGTTCAACAATCTTGTTTCACCATTCGTAACATCCTGAGCATCCATAAGACGAAATGTAATCGGTTGGAGGTAGCGAACGTAATTTCTATGCCTCTTTTCCAGATATCACTGCTGGACTAACGGTTTTATTTTATAAATGACTTACTATTCGCAAGATATATTAATGTTAGAAGCACTTAGTTCCGGAACTATGAGGCCAGTCAATAATTATCCGCACTTAGGTTGATCGTAATATTTTCTACATGTGCATGTTCATAGAGTGTGCATTTGATGTTGCTTTAGTGAATATTCGACCTTCATCACTCATTTCCTTTTCTTGTTGTTGCAGAGTAAACATGGCAATAACACACTCGGTTTGCACCAAAGAAGAACAGTGGACAGCGATACGTTTTGTAGTCTAAAAGTGTACCTGGGGCCGATCCAAGGAAACAGGTTTTTTTATAGAATTTGAAGAATTTGGAAATACTAACCTAATTCTAACATAAATTTGAATGTAAAAAAGCTAATATTCTATTAAAACTACACCTTAATATTAAAATTCAATTAACAATTAATTCAATTTATAATATTGCCATTGATAAAGAATTAGCGCCAAACAAGCCAGTATTTACATTTAAAATGTGTTATAGTAATAATGTATTGCTTATATGCAACCTGGTAAAATAATAAAAAATATTATTACTATTATTTAAATTTTAATGTTTTTGGGCAGTGAGGTCTGTCTGGTACATCCTAGAGACGATGCAAACACAATCATAAATCGATGGCTAATTCACAATTGGATTCTATGACCTGGCTTTGGGGAACCTTACGGTAACCACTCAACCACAGACGCCGGCAACAACAACTTCAACAACAATGAAGAGTCTCCACATAGTGAAGCTCGAAAGCAATTGTGTCCCACAACTCTACCTAGTACGGAAGTCCGTCACATGTTAATAACAGAAAAGATTCACAAGAATTTCATACATTCGAGAAGAAAAAAATATTTTTTCTACAAAATGCTATTAGCTTCCTTTCATCCCTTTTGTCACAAATCTTTCTCTGAATATTATATTTTAGTTACCCCTTGAACCCATTCGCAGCAAGGGGGAACACGGCATAGAAAAAACATTAAGTTAATCTTATTACTCACAACGAGCACTTCTTGTCAAAGGAATCCAAATATTTCACACTTTCGGAGGTCTGTTGTGCGTCGACGCCGGGAGCCGAAGGGAATCCATTCAAATGAACTGGAGTAGCCAGCGGGTGTCCCGCTACAAAACATTGTAAACCTCTTATCATAAATTACCTTTCGCTCACAAACCCACTCGCCCTGTCATCCTCGCTGAAACGGGGAAACCCGCAAACTGCTTTGAAGAGGGGCAATCTCATTATTTTCCCCTTTTAACTCTGCCATCACGTTTGGGTTGCTTCGTTTATTGTAAAAACGCTGTTCCAATATGGTGCTTTCGCCTGGCCGACCGCGAAGAAGGTGGCGGGCTATAAATAGCCAACGCAGAAAGTTGGGAAGCGTTCGAGGCAGCTGGGTTCAGCTTTTCGTTCATTGGGTCGGGTTGAATCTTTTTTCTGGTAATGGTATGGTGATCGTTTCGATACTTTAAGAAAAATCAGGGCTAGATTTTTTTTAGGAATATTTTTCTGCGCTCATGCATGGCACAAAATTGCTTGATCATCGCTAGAGAGCATATAGCCAGGCAGGGGCCAGAGGAGTCCCTGGAACTACCGCCCCCCCCTTCCCCCCTGACACTGCTGTCAACCTCCTTGACATTAGGTTAATCCTAATTGCTTGCAGTGAGTAGTGAGACAGCAGATATTATTTTGCTCACAACTTTGGTGAAGGATAAATTGAAGACTAAAATTGGTAAGCGCTGTAAGTGCCACAAGAATTCAAAGACCGTTTTCCACATTAAACTGTGAAATGTGCAATGCTTTATAATGTGGTAAATGTGAAATGTGGCTGGTAGCCCTCTAAGTAGTTCGAAGGGCGTGTAAAGAGGTCACTAGTGTGCACGTTCTTACGGGCTGCTGTGCTGAACGATGCAATTTCCCAACACTTTCGGTTTTGGCACTTACAACGTTTACCACTTTTAGTCCTCAATTCACAGAACACGAACAGCAGCTATTATATTCGTACATCTTGTTTATGAGACGAAGTGTAAGTAGCGCCAAGTATTTAGAAGATTCTCTTCTCTAGACTTTAGACCTCCCCTTTAGACAGAAATCTGTGACTTTGGCGTCATCATCCAAATTCTCTCCGCACGTGGGTCAAAGGTCGACAGCTCCTAAGTTTTGGGAACGAAGGGGAGTTTCATTGCTTCGGTCGGGTATGGAATGTATGGTAGACACCTTGAGTGAATATTGTGCATTTTTTCGTGTGTGATATAAATATCTGTATCATCAGAAGTAGTATGGAGTGTGTAGTAAGTGATGATTTCAGTAGAAGTCAATTAACACTTCAAGAGATGTTTTAAAAGATATAGGACAAATGTAGTAGCTATTTGTATGATATTTCTAAATTTTATGTAACTTAATGACCCCCCCCCCCACACACACACACACAATTACAATTTACCTTCATTTTATACTGTTAAACGTTTGAAAAATGGAATAGGTTTACAAAGCCCCCTGATAACCCGTGAGCCCCCCCCCCTCTTGGAGATCAATTCTAGCTACGGGAGTGTTGGAACATCAATAATAATAGTTTCCCGTACACACACACACTGGTGTACGCAGGATTTCTTTTCGGGAGGGGCTGGAATTGTATAGGCGAAAATTTATATGGTCCCCAGTCCAACTAATAATTTGTCATTTTGTTATTATTATTATATTTGTTATTGTTATTTATTTATTTATATTCGTAAATAACAGATTTAAAATTGTAAGAATGCGTTCTTGGTGTGCATTAATATGATGACATGGAAGGAAGGATTTATGGGGATATTTTTTTATTTATAAGAACTCAATGTTTTTCGAAAGTTGGCATTGGCACCCTGGTAGCTTTCTAGTGTTCAATGTACACATCAAAATATTTCGTATATTTAAAACTTTCCAATCTCAAAAATGGCAATTAGAGGTCTTTTAAGGGAATTTGCTTTTATCACTCTGTTTTTTTTTCGAGTTCTTATCTGCTTTTATTTGAAAACATTGATTTTTTAAAAAAAAATTTCGGAGACGGCTGTAGCCTCATCAACCCTCCCTCTGCATACGCCAGTGCACACACACATATTTAAATAGCGAGATGCAAATTATTTTAGTAATCCTGCACCTTTGGTCAAAGAAACAGGCGAGGCAAGACAAAAATATATCAGGGAAAAAATGAATTTAACATTGAGAATATAATGACAAGCGTTATTAGGAGGGAGATACCGAGAGTAGGGGGGGGGAAGGCGCAAATAAGAAATTTGGGAACTTTCCTACACTACGCCTGGGCAAAGAAGCTCAGTGGGGATAGCGAACATGTGTGAAGGGGGGGGGGGTACTAAATAAATAAATGTGAGAAAATTTAGGAATCACTCAGGTAACAGTGCAAGTGTAGTGAAAGTAATTGAAATGAAAGACGGTGTTTGTGAACTCCCAAGCAGTGTGAATGTGGAAGTAGACTGAGAGGAGGAAGGGTGTAGGAAAATTGCACTAAAAATGTTTCATCCTTCTATGGTATGTACAGCTGTAAAGGCTCATATTGGAAATACATTCTATTCTATTCTATTCCATTCCGAGTTACCAAAAAAATTGGTCTATATAACCAAATTCAGTAGAGGCTACCAAATATTTTGTTTAAATTCGTTTTTTTTGTACAGTTGTACAAATATGTGATATTGTGAAATTTAATTTTAATTTTTGTTGCACTCCAACCTGACTGAACTTCACTGTAATCACTTTTTACATCTACATTTACGTCATCTTCCTCTCTCTGTCTCTTTATGTGTCTCTCTTCTTCTATTTTAACTCCCCCCAACAATTTTGTCCAAAAACGTCCCCCACAAAAAAAAAAAAAAAAATCGGGAGCGAGGGTGGAGTTTTTGTTATAAGAGCGAAGATAAGCAATTATAGTTTTAACTTCAAATATACTTCACTAAGAAATTATCAAAAACACATGCAAAGAACGAAGTATATTGTCTATTTCTGTGTGTGTTTGTGAGTATACAGATCAGGAGCGTATATTCCAGGCTAGCTAGGCTATCTGCGAAGCCTGAAGCATAGAAAGTAAAACACTGAAGGAAAATCTATTAGAAACTTTGAATATAGGCCTACATAATTTTCAATAAGAAGATAATGGCGATTCTGATGTTGGCAACCTAAATTCTTAGGAGTTGGCAACCTGAATTCTTAGGAGTTGGCAACCTGAATTCTTAGGAGTTGGCAACCTAAATTCATAGGGGGTTGGCAACCTAAATTCTTAAGACTTGGCAACCTGAATTTTTATAAGTTTGCAACCTGACTACCGTTGGGATGGCATCGTAGTTTCCTTGAAGCCGTCAAGAATGAACCTCTTAGTCTTCTCCCTTTCTCCATAGCCTAGGACCAGGTGTCATAGTGAGCTAGTTCAGGTCTACGGCTCAGCATACGCCACTGATACAGATCTATAGCAATAACAAAATATGCACAAGCAGTGGTAACGATTGGGTTCCAAAACTGGAGGTTGGAGGGGGGGGCAAAGACAGTTTACTTTCCCTTGGTAGTATATAGTATAGTGCGGGGGTAAAAGTGGCAAAAAGTGGGGGGCAACCACCCCCAACGCCCCCCCTCCACTGATCGCCACCACTGAAAGTAAAACAAAAACACAAGACAAATATAAATATGAAATCTAATTAATTTACACGAATAAAAAGGAAAAATTAAAGGAAAAGTTAAACATAAGGAAATAGTGTTGCCCACGGGACGAGACGGGACAGGCTTTTAAAAATTCGAGACGAGACGAGATTGACCATGTGTCATAAGACAAACGAATATTTTCGAGACGAGACAGCATTTCCACTAGACTCCACGAGACGAGACAGGCCAAAGTCTCGTCTCGTGGGCAACATTATAAGGAAACGATTTCAACTATTTTACAATTTGTTGTCATTTTGAACCAGTTTGTAAAGGAATTGGTTTGCCAATTTATAAATATCTGATATATACATATATATAACAAATAATTTTTACATGCATTTAAATATTAACTAATTTGCTTTTTTATATATATATCAGATATGTAACAATATAATAAATATGTAATAAATAAATAACTCGTGGTTCGACAGCCCTTGAAGGGCCTAGGCTGATCTACCAGTCTACTGCCAGTCTCCCTGCCACAATTCAACAAGAGGTGTGGAGATCATCAACCGGTAACGGGTGGGTGGCGGGGCTCAGCACGTCGAATCCTCAGCCGTTATAGGAGATTCCCGAGACCGGGCTACGCTACTCACTCGTAGCTCCCCAATTTCCTCACGATGGTGGGTTACCACCGGTCCTATACACAGGCCGAGAACCCAGAGACTGAACCCAGGCGGACTCGAACCCATGCCGTCCCCAGTCGGGGTCCAAAGCACAGCGCCTTAGACCGCACGGCTACGGAGGAGGACATAATAAATATGTGCATCATACAATTTATATATATATATATATATCTGTGTGTATGTGTGTGTGTGTGTGTGTGTATAACTCGCAACAGCAGCTGGTAAGCGCACCTTTAGCAGCTTATGCACCCTAATGTGTTACCGGAGTCCACAGATTGTTGTTGTTATTATTATTGTTATTTTAGGCTATTATTATTATTATTATTATATCAGATAGACCTTTGCATAAAGTGGACTTGAAACGAACCTTTTCCCCTGTTATAGATGCTCCTGAAATTGTACAGTGTAGGCTTCTTTGACGGGCTAGGTCTGTTTCACGGTGGCCCACCTTCGCTCCCCGGTAGCGACGCCTGCTCTGAATCTGGGAAAAAGTCCTCTTTGCAGAACGTGGCAGTTGATTCGATTTCATACTTCACTTCCTCATTCTTCCCGAACAGAAAAGGGTAGAATGCGCCTCTTAGCTGGAGCTCCACACTCATCCGAGCGGATCGTCGGGGCCAACGGAATTGTCCCGGAGCAGACACCTGCCGCGAAAATATTGCCCGTCTCTCTCGCCTACATTGTCCACAAAACTGGATTTTCTATAGAGCGGTCAGGAAGTGTGTTGATTTCTGCTTGTCGGAGGTTTTGTGGCATAATGAGTTAAATAGAAAATTTGCCCGTTTCTTCACAATCGGGCAAGGATTAGCCGGTGGGAAAGCAGCTGCCCTCCACACAGATGCTACTCCTGTTCCGCCAGCACTTCGAGCAAGGAAATTGAACGCAACAAATGCGCTGGATGACCGGTCTCTCCCACCACCATTTGACCAGCAGGGTTGGCAAGGTAATTTACTCGTTATAGCCTGTCCCGGATATATCTAGAGCAAGGCCGCGCATACCGTTAATGAAGGGGAGGATCAAGTGGGCAAAGCGAAGCAGTACACGCTGCTCAAAGGCTAGCAACTGCAGTCGCTTTCCCCCCCTCCACGCAATCCCGTTCACTGTCACGTGTTCATTGGTGGAGCCGTCTCGCGTCACTACTTGCGCAGAGACTTTCTCGTTCGCGTGCTTCAGAGATGCCGGGGACAGGGTATAGTTTATTTTACGTAAGTTACGCGTAATTTATTAGTAAATTACTTCGCGCAGAAAACCAGGTTTTTTACGCAGATGTAAAAATCTAACTTTCGTAAATTAGTAATATAGTGTGTTACTTTTGGATCTGGCTCGAGATAGCGCGTGACATGGCACAGATGCCGGCATTTTCGTCCCGTAACGTCTCGCTTATTTACTCACATATCTTTAGCATGTAGACCATAATATTTATATTGGATAAATGTACTAACCTGTGTTATAAGAGTTCTTCAAAGTTGTTCACGCGCTACTTCGGCCCATGGCAAAACGAACGCACTGTACAAAAACTACTTTCATTTCATTACATTTTAAATTCTAATTTTCATACACATTTCAGCACAAAATCATTATTTTGTGGTGAAGATTGTTTATACAGCCACCTCACCCCCACTTTATTTTTAAATATAAAACAAACTGTTCTTACACATATTTTTAAAAATTGACATATGACATATATTGACATATAACATAACATAACGATTTACGACAATTTATTGTGATTGGATTTCAAAGTTTTAGTAAGAGCTTCAAACTTCTTTTTCATACGTATATATAACTATAAAAAACACGTAATTGTTATACGTTATGCTGAAAAAGAAACTTGATTGAACTGAACATTTAAGTACTTATTTCTAAATTAGCCGGTTTTGCTTCCAACACTGAAAAAAAATCTTTGGCGTTATTTTAATTTTCAGCGAAAGAAAAATGTTATACACTTTAAATGTTTACATAATAGCACATACAAATTCAGAAGGAAAGTTTTTTGAAGCCTTTAATAATACATAACAATAACCATCGCAAAAACCATGTTTTCTTTTAATTTTTATGTTTGATTTTCGTTTTTTACGTACTTTCCGTTTCATATGTATTTTACGTGTTTTTACGCGTAATTTGTGTGTCATGTAGAAAACCTTTTTATGTGTAATTGCAAACCCTGATTGCAGACAAGTCGTTTTGGGAACGGAAGGAATAGCTACAAAGGAATTCGAATAATGATTCAATTTGTTCATCGCAACGCATTGTTGTAGAGCTACTTAATGAATCTAACCACGGCCATCTTTAATCCGAGGGAGGCCGGAGCCTTCAATTTGCCTTCGGCCTTCACCCGAAATGCCACTTGTTTGGAAAGATTGATTTTAAGAAAATCAATTTCGTGGAAGGCATCATTTTAGCCTTGCACATATGCACACAAAACAAATATTTGCTCATACGCACATCGTAATAACAATGTATTGTCTGTTGAATAAAATCTTGGCAAATTATGTCATAAGACTGCTAAAATGAAGACGCTGTGCAGAAATATTATGTACGCAAGATAAATTTTACCAGGGCCGGATTAACCTATGGACATGAAGGGCCTCCACCAAAATAATATTTTAACCAGCTGGCTATGCTTGTAAAAAATTACATAAGAAGTTGTATTTTAAAAATAAATAAAACTTCAATATTGTCGTTTGTCTACACTCTTCTGGATCCAATTGTAGCACAGCTCTCAGTCGATCTGTTTGTAGGTTCTCTGTTTCCGTCTGAACCCCCTTATATACTATATATCGTAGTCACGGTGTTCACTCTTCATAATATACTGTAGACATTTAGACGCAGAATTTTAGTGCTGCTATAGCGCTACAATTTTCGTCTTATAACTTTATTTTACTGCGCTATTCTCCCTGCAAACGTATCTGCGATATGTTCGATTGTGAAATGACTACTGATTCTAAAATCAGGTCTACCATTTCAACTGCTGAAAATTGGTGGTTAACATATTGAGCTAATAAAGCTCCTAGTAAAAAAATAATAAAAGAATGGGGGGGGCTCCACAAAACATTTTGCCCAGGGGCATCAACAAACCTTGATACGGCCCTGAATTTTACACTCTGTAATACTCACCCATGCTGGTTTATCGCATTAAGAACTAACTTTTAAAACTTTAAAGCCAGTGTGTTATATCTTCCATCACTTAAATATTTAGTTTCTAAAGAGTTTCTAATGTCTTTCCGACATTCTAGCAAATAAAATAGGGTCAAACTACTGCACATATTATTGGAAAGTTCCATGCTGCATATGGTTTGTAAAGTTGGCCTTGCGTTTTCTGTTCATTTCCAGTTATTTAACGATAAATTTCCATTTCTATTGTAAAGGGGGAGAGAGAATTTCCCCTAGGTTGCCAACTTAGCTCTTTTGGGACCAGATCTGGCTCTTTATGGCACTTGTTCGGCTGTGAACTGAGGCACCCGCCCCACTATGATTCTATCACTAGCCCCGGCTCACATAAACCAACTTTTTTCATGCGTATACATTTTGCACGTGACGTGGTATTATTATATTGGCTGCATCGCCCCACCCCCTCTTACCTCCCCAGCTACTTTTATAAAGCGCCTTGGTTGAGGTGAAGATGACAATATTGTTATCCGGTAGTCCCTCATTTTGCTTTTCCAATTTAATCTAGAGTCGCTATTGAACTCGTTTATATAAAACATCCAACAACCTATTTTGATTTGATTTGATTGATTTGGCGTTTATGCACAGTAAGGCTAATCGGGACTGGACCTACAGTTTAAAGTGGGATACGAACCACTATGTGCCTCCACCTGGTATCGAACCAGGGACACCTTGATTACAAGGCAAGGACGATGCCACTGCGCCATCGGGGAGACTCCCACCTATTTTGAAACCGTTATTGCTTACTCAGTTTATTATGAAGAAAATACACAATTTTGAATATTTGGTATATTTGTACAATATAAAAACCTTACATAGATAACGTTATGTTCTAAACTCCTCAAATAAGAGAACACACTTAATCTTTTTCCTTCCTCCATGTCGATATTTTCAAAGGCATTAAGACCATTGAGGAATCAAAGACGTTGCCGAAGGTCACGTATGCGAGCGTACAAGACGTGGCCCCACGTCGAAAGTGCGCGAGTCCAATATATATAGCCCCAATCCCACACTGACTCACTGACATAAATATTCTCCATGAAGGAAGCGCCGGAGGCAAAAAATGATCGATTACGACCCCCCATGAAATTGTCCCAGTAAATTAAGAAATCACTCAATTAGCCCTTTTTTTAAGTGTGAAAATGAATTATGCTACACTTTTCGTATATCAAAATATGAGCGTCAGAATTTATTACAGAAGCAAGGTAGAAATTTGAGGGGAAACAATTATTTTTCAATTACGTTTAAGAATGTGAAAATAACAAAAGACGTAAATATTGTTTTTCCAATTTATTGTCGCGAACTAACTATCTTGAAGTTGTTTTTACTTACTCAGTATATTATTAAGAAAATATACAATTAAAATATATTCAATATTTGTACCATATTATAGTCCGTACACACATAACGTTACTTCAAAACTTTTCAAACAAGTGAACCACGTCGGCGAGCGCACGAGATGTGGCAAAAGGCCACGTTGAAAGTGCGCCAGTTATTTAATAAGGATGATCAGATTCAATGACACTAAATTTCGAAGTGACCCCTCTTGTCCCCCTGTGCGCACGCCTATGTACCTTACTGATGAATGTTGTCCTAAGTTGGAATGTGTAACCAGAATAAGTGCCGGACCTTGTGGCCGAGTGGTTAGCACATCGCGCTGCGACGCCAAGGGTCCCGCTCGGACTTGGTTGTTTGTGAATGTCCATTCATCAATTTCATAATTTCATCACTCATACCCATCTTCGCAAATTAGCCAAGAGGCACAAAACGCGAAGTAAAATAAACTAAATAAATCAATCAATTAACCAGAATAAGTAAACATTCAGAGAAATATCTCTATCGCACTGCCTATTAATTCGCCCCGCAGTAACCAGATTGAAAAATTCTTAAACTCGGGTTTAAGTTGATAGATATTTTTGGAAATTGTGGAAAGGCTTAAGTAATCCGATGAGAACTAAATACATGAGCGTCATCAATCAGAATTCACTCTAAATAATGGCACTGATGTTCTTATCTTAAGTGTCAGTTTCTGCTTGACAGGAGTTTCAAATTACTTTGTTGTTGTTTTTTATTTGTATAATATTTTCACAACTTATCTTTTGATCAATTTGCGAATATAACTGAAGATAACATTTCGGCAGATTTATGCGTGTGGTGAAGATCAACTTTACAATCTGTTTTCACTGCCATCTTGTGACGAGAAATTGAATCTTCCAAATGATTTCCCCTAGGTTCCAACGTTACATAGGCCTGCCATCTGTTGGCAGAATTTCAACAATTCTTTCAAGAGAGAATGTGGGGAAATTGTTGTAACTTCAGCCAGTGTAAAATAATAGTAGTACAGTGGGATCCATGAGTATCACCGTGCAAATTGTCCATCACCATGTTCGTGCACTTTATTTGACCCAATAGGAGCTTCAAGAATTAAAAGAAAACTCAAAACAAGCTGTTGACAACTTCTGCACCAGCATACATAAAAATCCATCGCTTAAAAACACATAGAATGTAAGAGAAAAGTTAATGAAAATAGTCATGGACAATTTGTACGGCAATACTCATGGATCCCACTGTACGTACTAATCTGCCGTGGAAGATATAAAACAGAAACATTTTTTTATGTTGAAATCTTTGAAATCTGATACAGAATTTATTTTGATAATGTCCATGATTAGTGAATTTCATTATTCAGTTACTGGAGGCTGACGAATCACATAATGTGCCTCCCCGATGGCGAATTGGTAGAGTCGTCGCCTTGTAATCAAAGGGTTCCAGGTTCGATACCCTGTGGAGGCACATAGTGGTTCGGATCGCACTTTAAACTGTAGGTCCAGTCTCGATTGGCCTTACTGTGGATAAAGTGGACATAAACACCAATCAATTCAATCAATCACCTAGTGCACAGGGTGTATAAACATTTGGTCATATCATAAACAGCACACACAGAAAACAAAATTCATCAAATTTATTATATGCACTTCAAATGCATATATTGATACAATGGTGCGTTCAATTGATTTTTTTTATCTTCATTCACCGAAACTACGTATTCGATGCTTTGTTAATGCATCAAGAGAAAATGGAGACTAGCTGGAACGTTTTTTTCCTTCTTTTTAATATTTTTATAGGACTGAGTGACAAATGCTAGCTTGAACAGTAGCCGGTAGCCCACCAAGGACGAAACTCTTACCAATACCGATATCTGAAACTTTGTAACAATTTACAGTAGTTCAGAACATTAAAAATTTAATAATTATATCAATCAACTTTCCACCAGCTACCAGAGTTTTGTTTTAAAATTTTCAAAATTTAATGAAATAATCATTTTACTCACAAAATCCATTTCTGTAGACAATATTTTTGTAAAAACAATTATAGTCATGGGTTTTGTATAAGTTTCAGAATATTTTCATTTCGTGAAAGTGTTGTGCGGCATTTTTGCGTACTCCGCGAGACACAGGAAAAGTATTGGCGGAAATCGATGATATTACAACCAATACCCTCCGATAACGATACCAGTGGTATCGATAACGGCTCTCTGCATTCGTGCATTAGTGCCGCAACCACAGAGGGGCAGGGGGGCATTTCTCCCCCCCCCCAACCTTGGACGGAAGTCAATTCTAGGTTGGCAAGTGGGCAAACTGACTTCCAAGGGCACCTGCAGGGGGCAGAGAGGGGCAATTGCCCCATCGATGATTTAAAATTGTTAGCAAATAAAAATACATTTCGTAAAATTATCTTGCTTCCTTCGCTCGCAATTTCTGCTTTTCTTAGACTGATCAAGTTCAGAGCCGTAGCTAAGGGACGACGAAACCATGATTAGCTCCAAAACATTATTTTTGATTACACAAGCGTGGCTGTGTTTGAGTTTACATTTAAGTCCACTGCATGCACAGAAAGGATAATCAGGACTGGACGTACAGTTTAAAGTGGGATCTGAATGACTATGGCCTCCATCGGCTGCCGGCTATTTCTTTTGAAAAGAGTTGGATTTATTGTTGACTGATAGACACATGATAAGAGGAAGAAGAAGAATTTGTATTTTAGAGCATGTTATTGATTGGTTGTTATAGTAACCGTGTGTAAGATGTACGTGAATGGCTTCCAGGCATTAAAGTTATGTTGTTAATTTGAACCTACGTGTTTGTATGTCTTGTAAATGTATAGATAAGAAATCACACACACACACAACAAGGCTTACATCTATGGCGCAGTCGTACAGGATATTCTTGGTAATCCTTCGTAAGAAGAAGTATGGATGAAGACGTCGCGAAGAGTACGCGACGATCATCATTCCAGCATAGGTTTATGCAAGCAGAAATTGTGTCGGCTTGATCAATTTCTACGGTAAGAACCAAGATTACACGGTTTGTGTACAATTTACAATAATTGCACAAGGGTAAGGTTCAATCAATGCGATACAAATTGTGTCTACGGCGTAGATTACAATAATTGTACAAGAACAAAGTTTAAATCAGTGTGATACGGATTGTGGGTAACAGTTTCATGCATCGGAGACACATTTAAATCGGATATTTTGTCTTTCTCGTGGTTTGTACTTACCAATTATGTATTGCGGAACATAGTGGAAGGTGCCAATATGCTTTTTGCACGAAAACAAACACTTTTTCTGCTAAAATAAACCATTTTCCTTAATGCTACGGAAAGCACGTCACGGTGCGATATCGCTTGCTTTGCGAATTGTAACGCTTCTTTTATTTTCGAATATCAATGTTTCCAACTCTATTGTGCATGAAAGTTGTAAAAAACGGGGGATCAAAAACCATGCACGGGTAGCCCCACAACCATTGACGTTAGCCCCAAAAACCATCCACGGGTAGCCCCACAAACCATAGACGTTAGCCCCAAAAACCATCCACGGGTAGCCCCACAAACCATTGACGTTAGCCCCAAAAAACCATCCACGGGTAGCCCCACGAACCATTCACACGAGGTTAGGTTAGGCCTGTTAGGTTAGGTTCCATTAGCACCCATTTCACCCCTAAATTGATCGAAAAACCATTTTCCTTTCTCGACAAAAAACCGCGCGTTTCTCGAAGAAAAAAAAACTCGCGTTTCTCGAAAAAAATTGCGCGTTTGGAAACCCTGATTCCACTAGCGAGATCGCGTGACTTCCGACGCTAGAGCCATCTGCAGGTACATCTTGGAAACAACGGCATGATGTTGTCGATTTTCACAAAATGCGCAATATTATTACATGAAAAGTGATTATTTATTGTTCTGCTGCATTGTAGGATGAAGTTTTAGGAAGAATATATATCGACGGAGGTTGTAAACCTTGGAGAAACTCATTTCCGTAAGTAGTTTCTTGTGTAAAATTGAAGAAATGTGTCTCCGATGCATGAAACTGTTACCCGGATGGTGTTTAAGATATTGTGATATTTAGTTGACCACAATTATGAATATGTTCGGTTTGAATTTATTCTCTGAGTTCCGGCCAGATTCGGAAGAAATAGAAGATTATTTAATGAGGTTCGAACAGTCTTGCTTGGCTCATGATGTTAATGAAGCCAGGAAGGTACCCATACTGATTGCAGTTATAGGGTCTGAAGCTTTCAAGGTGCTGAAGAACATCCTTGCACCTGAACCAGTCGATCGTCAAACGTATTCGATCCTCAAGGACAATCTGCATAAACATTATGGCCAGAGAACAAACAAATATGTGGAACGTTTTAAGTTCAGGCAATGCATAGGCTACAGGAAAGCGGCGAGGATGCAACACGATTTATGTTACGTGTTAAGCAACAAGGACTTAAATGTAGTTTTGGCCATTACTTACAGGAAGCCATTGTAGAGCAAATAATTGTAGGCGTTCGGTCTGACGCCATTAGAAAGAAATTACTGTCTGAACCTACATTGACTCCAGCAAAATGTCAAGATATTGTGCTTGAAATGGAATTAATTGAACGGGAAACACAAATGTTCATACATCGTGAAAAAGATTATAGTCCTAATCTAGTTGCATTTTCTGGGATACAGAAATTTAAACCATGTTTCCAGTCCTCGCAAGCGCACAAAAAGAAATTTGTTAATCCTCAGAATAGAAGTTATAAAAGCACTAAAGAATGTGATAGATGCTCCAGAAGGCATGATCTTGGACATTGTCCAGCAAAATATTCGATATGTTCATTTTGCAAAAAGAAAGGTCATTGGCATGTAAAATGCAAGTTTAGGATAAATAATGGTGGAGTTGCGAGTAAGACAATTTACAAGTGATCAAATATCTACGTCTAATATTAAACCTTTAGACGCTATTGTTGAACAAAACATACATAACGAATTTCATGGTTTGTCTTTATTGCACGTCGAAGTCAGTGATTCTCATCCGCCAGAAGATAGTACTTGCACTATTTCATCGAACACAGAAAATACACAAGTAGAAGATGCAACACTCACTCGTTCTAAAGCAAGGAGTGTTAGTTTCAAGCCAAGAGCACAAGCTATAGATGGCACTAATATTCTTGTGTCAGCAGAATCGTGCGTAGTTGATTTGTGTATTGGTAAGCGAATTGTACAATGTGAACTAGATACTGGATCTACAGTTACTCTGTTTAATAACAATTCTTTCAAACAATTGTTTCCTCATCGACGTACGCAATTCACTACACTAAAGTTACGAGGTGTGAATAATAATACGTTGAAGTTGAAAGGTCAAGCTTTCATTGATTTATCATTGAATGATGTATTGTATAAATTACCGGTGATATTGTGTGAAGAAGATCTCCGTTATCCGTTGATTGGACGTTCATGGCTCGACAGTATTCATCCAGATTGGAGGAACTTGTTAGCACAATATAACACAGTGTTCACAAATACGGGGTCCGAACAAAATGATAACGCAGATATTAATACTAAAATACCGGAAAGTGAAGGTTTGAGAGTACAGCTGGAGAAGAAACTTGACCAGAAAGAAAAGGAGAATAAAGAAGAGCATCTGAGGCACTTGGCTCAGAAGGCGAGAGCTGGAATTCGAACACAGGCAATGGGAGATAAGGATGATGAATCAAGGGAAAGTGACCAACTGCGATACAAGAGACATAAATATATGACTGAACGGGAAAGGCGAGTGGATCGCCCACCATTTCTTGGATCACGGCGGGGCCGAGTAGAGAGGAAGAGACTTGACAAAACTTATCTTACATATCTTCCGAATGATCCAGTCTGGGTGCAGATCCCGAAGGTAAATTCTCCGAAGCATGTACCAGGAATGGTATTGTCTAGAGTTGGCAACAGCCTAATATATAAAGTGCAGTTGTTCGACGGATCGACACGAACGGTACACGTCAGGTGGCTACGAAAACGTGAATGTGAACCAAACCCCTCATCAACAGATCTACCTGATCCAAACCATGAATCGATACCAGAAGGACAGCCGGAGGATGCAGAGGGAAGAGATAACCAAAACCAACCATATACAGACGCTGGGCACACACCAATCAAAAGATCGAATAGACTTAGGAGACCTCCTGATAGATACGGTGAGACCAGTACTTAAAACAAAAAAATAGACTCCAGGAGGAGATGATAGACACATGATAAGAGGAAGAAGAAGAATTTGTATTTTAGAGCATGTTATTGATTGGTTGTTATAGTAACCGTGTGTAAGATGTACGTGAATGGCTTCCAGGCATTAAAGTTATGTTGTTAATTTGAACCTACGTGTTTGTATGTTTTGTAAATGTATAGATAAGAAATCACACACACACACAACAAGGCTTACATTGACTATATTGAAGGTACTGCTGCATAACATAAGTATATTGCAAAATCATGCAGAAATTTATGCTAGAAGATTATACTGTTATTCTGATATCATTATGTAGGTATTAGATAAGCACATACCTGCAATAAACATGACCTATAACAATAACACTTAAAGTGTTTTTAAAATAAGGCTGTAATTTTTCGTCATTAACCTTGCCCAGGTTAAAATTTTATCTTGAGCCGCACCTGTCCAACTGTATTTACTATATTTATGAACTTTTTAGGTATGTACGTACAGTGGGATCCATGAGTATTACCTTGCAAATTGTCCATCATCATGTTCGTGCACTTTATTTGACCAAATAAGAACTTCAGGAATTAAAAGAAAAATCAAAACAAGCTGTTGACAACTTCTGCACCAGCATACATAAATATCCATCGCTTAGAAACACATAGAATGTAAGAGAAAAGTTAATGAAAATAGTCATGGACAATTTGCACGGTAGTACTCATGGATCCCACTGTACCTGTGTAGTTCAATAAATAAATATTATATCTATATGCTGTCATTGCAATTTCTTTACTTATCAATAATGTATTTAATGTAGGCAGGAATTTTGTTCTGTGGATCTTTATAGGAAAGAGTCCATGAAACACTGCAAAATGGTCATCAGACACCGCTTATTCACGTTGACAGAGCACTATCAGACTATTACACAACGTGTCGCGTTGGCCAACAGTGGATGGATGCAGCAGAAGCTACTCTCAGCTTTCAGTAAAAAAAATGAAAAGAAAGAAAGATGTTGAGGTAAATCAGTAAGACGATACACACTACAGGAAGAAGAGCTTGGCAAAACTGCCGTTTGTAGTGGCTGAAAAGAATCGACAGTGTTTTGTTCGCAGCGCCTTACCCCGTTTCCTCCGAGATATTTAGAGGAACAACAAGCACTTTCATGCCAGTTTTTTAGCCTTTGATGTAGTCCAAGCCGCCGAATTCACGTGGATAATTGCCTGTGAAACATGACCCGCCGGCTATATAGGATGTCATGGTGAAGGAGTCTGGCATTCAGGACCCACGGACTCGGGAGCGCCGTTCTGTTGTGACAAGAAACCTGGAACCCCAACATTACGCCGACTTGCATTAGCACTTGAATGGCCCCGGATTTGTTGTGGAATGGTCCAATTAGAGACTGCGGCGCGATAGCGTCTTTTGTGGTCTTCAACGTCGGTGTGGCATCGGGTATCTTCAAAGGTGCCGGCGTCCTGACGGAAAGGAAATCCAGGACAATGTTTGCGTGGTTCTTACGTTGACAGTTGCGTAGTACAGCGTGTAACATCATCGAATGTAACGGTTAATTTCGTATTCTTACTGGTCTCAAAATCTAATTCTTGAATGCTAGTTAGTAAGGTGGGTATGTAACAGGTGAGTCAAATAGGAACACAGGCATCTAGTAACAGATTGGTAATTGAAGCACCACAAATCTTGAAATATGGAAACATGGCGTTGGTTCGTATACCAATTAGAATCGGCAGTGATGAAATTGGAAGTTTTTCCATGGTATGCTTATTGTTAACTTGTTCGAATTACCTACCTATTTCAATTTAATTTTTGGTCTTTATATTCACATCACAATAACCAAAAGAAAATATGGTTGATAACTGCCAAATATTCTCGAATTATGCTCTACGTCAGTCTATGGCCTTCGCCAATAGAGAAAAGGTCGATCTAGTGTTATATGTCTGCGAGGAGGCAGTTTATATACACGGCGTTACATAGGGTGCGAATTAACGGGGTGGGTGGGGATGCCAGGGGTTTCTCCCACAAGCAGGGTTGTTAAAGCTCCAGGAACCCATAAATTCTCCCGCTGCAGGACCGGAACGTTTTTCTCGAACAATTTAAATTCGGTCCAAGTTGCTTATTGTTTCATTGCAAAAAGGTTCCTGGACCGTATTTTAATTGTTCCTGAAAAAACGTTCCTGGACTGTATTTAAATTGATGCGTGAGAAAAGGTTTCTGGACCGAATTTACGTTCTTCCGGAAAAAAATGTTCCTGGACCAAATTGAAATTCATTCTGGAAAAAAGTTCCTGAACCGAATTTAAATTCATCCAGTAAAAAGGTTCCTGGACCGTATTTAAATTGATCCGTAAAAAGGTTCCTGGACCGAATTGAAATGCTTTAAATATGGAAAGGTTTATACAATCTATAGAACTCATTTACGTTTGCTGATTTTCTCTTCCAGTCAGGGATTAAATTTATTTACAATTCGTAGTCAAGGATTGACCGATTAAAAGTTGCCTTCTAAAAATGTCCGCGAGTACGTTTACACTGGAATGTCACACTGCGGTTGTAGAAACCGTATCGCAGGAAATAAATCATAACGCTGTTGTTCTCTCGTGGGCCACGTTCAAAAACTCCCTTGTCGAAGAGTTACTGTACATTGTACAAAACGCAATGGGCTATATTAGTGTGGCGTCACATGAGTTTAAACAAATCCGTCACGTGTTGCTCCGGTATCGGATCCAGGAACCAGGATATAGGAAGTTCCATCAGCCTATGGAGTCAGCGGTTTGCATAGTGGCAGTAAAAATCACGATTCGGCATGGAGGAAGGTCTCCATGGCCTGGGTAATATAGAGATGAGACAGACTGAGAAGGGACTGACTTTTAATTTGGATTGAGGAGAGAGAAGAGCTGAGCAAAAGGATTGGAGGAAAAGGGAGGCCAGACGCTGGTCAACCTGCAACGAAGCCTACAGAGGACTTAGTTTATTTTATTCTTCGAAATTGTCTTCATTCTTCAGATAGACAGGTAATTATCCTAACCCAGCCATGATTCAGGTTCAAAGGTTCATAAAACCCAATGAGTGACCATTGTCTTTTCTAGTTGTTAGTTTTGCTCATTAGGGGTTTAGTTTTAGTTGTGCCTTTCTCACTGCCAAGCGTTAACTCATCATGTTAATGACGAATGCTCTCATCATCATCGAGGATGAAGGATGAATAAGTTACATCACCCATTGATTAATTGTCAAAGTAACTGGTTCTGATCCCATCATTCTTTAGAATGACACGAATTAGACTCTACATCCAGAGATTTAAACAAATGCACATCTCAGAGTGTAGTCAAATAAGCATGCAACGAAAGTATTAGAATACTTTTTAATCAGCAGCTTTTGAAGATAATGTATTTGTAATCTACCCATCTTGTAAAAGTAGAGGCGGACTGTAAAATGTTGGCTGGAGAAATGACGATCTAGGACCATCAATGTCCACCATGATCGTTTATAAATGATTAATGGCTATTACATAGTTACCCTAATTTGTAATTTTAATGATTCAGTGTTTAAAAACATATTTATGGTTCATGTAGCCATAATTTACTATCTATCTTTATACATGATAAAATATTCCAAGTCCCGTTCTTGCAAATTAGCAGGTAAACTGTAACAGGTAACTTCTAAGGTGTACAGCAATGGTTCTCAACCTTTTTCAGTTCGGCACCCACCTTGAAGGATATTACACTTCATGGGACCTATAAGCATGGGCGCTGGCAGAATTACTTGTAGGGATGTGCACCCACTTTATAATCATTTTTTTGCTAACGTCGAGTACTTTAAGAAGCCCTCTTTTACGCTTCATTGAACAAATTACACATACTTCATTCTAGGAAAGTAAATACCGGTATATAATTTGAGACTAATTAACTCTTGTCTAACAGCTGACTAAACACACATGCTGAAATTGAAAACATTTTTTTTGCCCACCGAACTAATGTGACGGCGGTTGGGGCTACCTTTTCCGCATAAGCTGGGGTATATTGGGTTCAATGGTGGTTAACTTAAGTCGTAAATCTGAGTAACGTCAATTTTATTTCTGTCCTTGCTTTTCACTTGAATCAGAGTTGAAAATAGCTTTTGCACATAAATATGGTGTAGAACGGCATGAGCAACTTTAATGCCTCATCCGAAATTACAGCTGATATCACACAGTTGTTCTCTTAGTTTACTGACAACATATTTGAACCTTCAAAATAGGAAAATAGGTCTCGAATTCAATTGAATTCACTGTAACTTTCAGGAAAGTAATTTTTAATCTCGTTACCGAGAGCACAGAGATGAGATAATACGTATCAAAGTAATTTAAATGTAATAGGTTTCTAAGACACATTAAATATATTTTCGAGCCCGACCCACCAAACGTCTCCTCGGGACCCAGCAGTGGTTCGCGCCCCCTAGGTTGAGAAACAATGGTGTATAGTGGTGCAGGCCCGTACCCAGGATTTTTTTTAGGGGGCAGGGAGCCAAATCCGAAACTGTGGAACAAAAATAAAATCACAAATGCTATTGGATTAATTGTGTTTAGTTATTTTAGTTCACTTTTCTGCCACTTTTGGCTAATCATGACTATGCGGATGAATTATGAAATTGATAAAGGAAAACTCACAAAGAGCACCCATGCTCAGGCCGGGATTCTAACCACTCCGCGAAATGCTGTTAGAGTATTAGATGTAACCACCAATGCTATGGTAGTATTGCAGCAAAAGCTAAACTTACAATTGCAGAGTTGCAATATTGTGTTCAAAAGTAACAAGAAAAATCAACTCACCGATAGATCCCCCCCTACCCTACAATCAGCAGCACAGTCACTTGCAGACAGTTGCGCCGATTGGGTTCAAAAACTATGGGGGGGGGGACGTTGGCAAAACTGAAGGGGCAAAAGTGGCAAGAGGTAGGGGGAGCAGTTGCCCCCGCTCCCCTAATCCCCGCCACTGCTTACAGACCAAGGCTGTCATACAGCGTATAGCTTGGTGCTTACTGTTCACATTCAATTCTCACATGTATTCGAATAGTAGACCTACTGTGTTTCACAAATTAACAATGTTTTCAAATTTCCTTTAATTTATATTTATAAATTACATTGTACGTATTAGCAATGATTATTAACATAAAGAACATGTCTAAATATGAGTTTAAGAAAACGACACATTTTTGCAACACGACTGCAGTTCGAAAAATATCGGCACAGAGATTAAAAAGGAGTGGACTGTTCCGAATAAATCCAGACGTCCGATAGCCATGCATCAGTGGTTAAAAAACTAAAATCACTCAATTTTGCAGTTTTCTGCAGTCTGCCTCTCTCCACAACAAACCCATTCTTTTCTGCAACAACGAAATTGAAATTCTTTCAGGATCTGAAAAATCCCCTATGTTTTTTCGTTGATTTTTATTGGTTCTTATTATTATATTTCAAGGGCTCTGTTGTAAAACATGGTGACATTTTGGTCATTTTTGAGTTACAAAGTAAAATGTGCCATCCTTCAATTGTCGAGTGAAATGCCATGTCATACAATTTGCATTGGACTCAGTGAACCCTTGTGAAAATGGTAAACATAACACGAAAACAATTTATCTACAGTATAGCTTCTAATAACCTTTTTTCTTAATAAATTCAGAAATGACCAAAATGTCACTTACCATGTTTTACACCCGAGCCCTTCATTTCACAGTTCGTGGGGGGGCTTGGAGACGGTACGGGCCTGCAGCGGAGAGTCTGGCCACCATTTCAAGAGGACACCACCGAACAGTTTCTCTTAACAGTTCTATTTTTAAATTTTTAAGAATTTTAGAATACCCTAAAGAGTTGATATTATGAGCATGAAAAGAAAGCAAACAGAACTTGTGAACTAACGACAGAATAATTTGAAAAATAAACTTTTGATTTTAGAAACTGTGGTTGATGTATGATAATGTGGAGTTAAATCTTGAGTGTGTCTCTTTATCTACAGACACCTCAACTTTATGTGGAGTAAAATCAATGAATTCTTCATTTACGTATTATTATAGGCATTATTTGATTATACTGAAACATACCATTAATCTAATTTTCTACCTGTCTTTTTTTTATTAGTAACATCTACGTTAGTCCATAAAAATAATATAAATAATAAGATTCCTATGTGTAGTTCAAAAACTGTTCTTAATCCTAGTTCAGGGACACTGGTGTAGCGAGCGAACCTTTCGCTAAGTTAAGAATTCAAGGTATTGCAACATGTCAAAATATGACATGAAAAAAGTTGTGAAAGCTGCCCCGCTTCCCTGGTTTTATTCCGGCCCTCTAGATATTTAATCCTGCTTTAATCCTTTCAAATCTCTCCTTCCACGCCTCTCCCTGGGTGCCTAGCGAGCAGATTATAATGATTATATGAAAATCGCGCCCAGTGAAAATCGCGCCCATACAAAAATCTGTGTAAATCGCGACCAGTTTAAGTAGCTAGCGACTACCTGGTCACCATGAGTCACATTCCACCGCGGTAAACAAGAATTTGTTTTATTTATAGATGGGACCTTTAAAATCTGTAGCAAGCAATTTTCTCAAATATATACGATCCATGCAGACTTTGGAAGTTCAAAGAGTGAAACAAACATCTATCCAGTGGCCTTTTCATTCTTACCAAACAAAAGAAAAGAGACAGACATGTACGTCTTTTTCGTAATGCACTTGAACGTATTAAAGAATGGAATCCTAAAAATATGACCGCTGATTTTGAACCAGCAGCGATTTCTGCACCAAAAGTTGTGTTCCCATCAGTTGAAGTGCATGGATGGCATTTTCACATGAAAAAATGTCTGTGGAGAAAAGTGCAAGAATTGGGGCTTACTCGCGAATACAGGGAAAATGAAGAAGTAAGATTGCATATCCGCATGTGTGCTGCGCTGGCGTTCCTTCATGGCTGGCTCGAGCGTACATTCCCAAGCACCTACAGTCGCCAAGCTTTCTGAGTTTTTCGACTATTTTGTGGAGAGGTGGTTAGAAAATTGTGAAGTCCCGGTCAGTCTTTGGAGTTGCTACATACAGCGCCATCGAACCAGCAACGCTGTAGAAGGCTGGCACAAAAAAATTAATAATATGCTGGGAAAGCCGAATCTTACAAAATTAAAGACGTGTTCGAATGTATGAAGACAGAAGCAGAAAATTCAGTGTGTGCGTTAATAAGGACAGATTTAAGTATGGAAGGCAAACGAAGGAAAGTGTGGATAAAGTGTGATGGGAGTCAGTTTTATTTGAAAAATATGATTAATTGACAGGTAGGGACAGTACTGGGCGCTATTTTCGCTGGGCGCAATTTTCACTGGGCGCGTTTTACAGGACACCGATTATAATAACGCCAGAATTATGAAAGGGGGGGGGATTACACATAACATTTATATTTTTAGTCCCTAGGTTCGTTATACATGTACAGAGAGTGAATAAACAACTGGTAAAAAGCAGCACTATTGCTCAGGGAGTATAATTCAGCAAATCATAACATTATCTTGGAGGATTACATGGGTTTATTATACGTTGCTATTATATACATATTTACATAGTGTTTCCATTATGTGCATTTATAAAATCAACCAATTTCCGTAATTCAAACAAAGGCGTACCTATGGCCTAACCATTGGTACTTGCATCAACGCAGAGTTAGCCTATCTCTGTGGCCTACCCTCGACTTAATTGATATTCCGACCAGTCTTGCGTTTCCTTCCGCAGCATCCTCATTCAGCCCGCTAGGCATTATGATGCGACTCGGCAATATCTTACAGATGCAAATCTTTTGCTAATTGGGAAACTTGGGGATTTCAAACAGGGGTTGGCTTTACTGAATGCTACATATATTTTCCATCATTTGTTTAGCCACCATAAGTGGACTAAACTTTCGAAGAAGGTTCTTCGTCGTTGTGAAGGTGGTAAAAAACTGTTTTATGTTAAACCCAACTGGCCTTTTTTATAGTCGGGGTGGGATCCCGTGGACGTTCACCCCATAGCACTGGAATTTTCCACAGCAAAGGTCTTTTGAAAGACAGCTCCCCCAACTGGGAAGCTAAAAAAACAGGGGAATCTAACATCCAGTAAAAATCACAAGCACATATTCTTACAAGCAATAACATATAAAAGTACACACATGGAAACATACTAATTAACCCTACACCTTGTAGCTGGTCAGCAGGTATGTATCTAGAAATATGTTTCGGGGGAAAGGGGTCCGAACCAAGTGTCTCAGGAATAATAATAATAATGTATGAATTAAAATAATTATATTAAATCAAATTAATACTAATTACAATACTACATAAATTAAAATTATATTGTTCTCACACGATTAGGTAAAAAGACTGTATAAGAATGGATATATAATAGCGCATATTCATTACGTAGCTTACCTGTACTTAAGATCGGAATAACTTACATTAAAACAAGTGCCCTGGCAATGAAATTAATGTCAAATAGATGAATACTTGAATATTTATGGAATAACAAAAATAATGTGACATGTAGTTGGAGAAAAGTAAGTTCCTGATTAAAATGTTATGCATATTATTTTGAGTAGTAGTGTACATGAATCTTCTTTGTAATGTCATTCAAAGCCGTATGATCCTAATATAATCCTTGCCTTCTAAAAAGTTCAGGGGAAATTAATAACCATCGATTATGCAACAAATGCTAATATTTTCTCATTACTTAATTTTAGTACTTGGTAAGTCTTTCGAGGAGTCTGGATCCCTGAAACCCCACCCCCCTAAATACGTCCTTCCTGTCCTTCAAAGCCGTATAATCCCAATATAATCTTTGTCTTACAATAAGTTCAGAGGAATTTATATAACAACGGCTAAACGAATAAATTTTTCATTATTTAATTTTAGTACTTGATAAATCTTTCAGGGGGTCCGGCCACCTGGATCCCCTAAATACGTCCTTTCTGGCCAGCAATTAATTAATACAATACCACAAATCAGTAATGGTCAATCCGACCATTACAAAGTGAAATAAAACAAATTTGATCTCGAAATCGGGCTGTACTTCTTGACAATAAAGAGCGCGCCTGCCAGAAGGAAGGGGGGGGGGGGTTGAATTTTTGCCTTGGATGAAAAAATAAATAGCCATTTTGTAAAAGTGATAAGTGAACAATTAAAGGACATCAAACTTCCAGTGTGAAAAAAGCAGAAGTATGCAATGATTAGAAAACAAAACTTTTCATTAGTTGAACACTAATTGTTGATCCATCCGTGTGAGTGAACATTCCTGATATACTTCCAGATTGTGTTATCTTCACAATGTGGTAAGTCTTACAGCGGATCTCGTTATATAGCATGTACTGTACACGCGTGACTTTGACAAGCAGCTTTTCACTTCTGCCGTCGTGGCAGCACCTAAGGGCTGATGGAAGTTTCGCTCTGCCTTACACTAAGCCTTGCACTTGCACCTCAGAAACACAAAGAAAACTTGGCGTTTCTTCAATGAATGTGGTCCTCTGCTCCAGTCGGGGTTGTCAACATGATGTTCACGCATGAAGGCACTGAAATCCGTGTAGCGCTATTATTCAAAGAGGATTTTCCCGAAGAGGAAACTAGATGTCGCTACGTTAGCCGTGCACTGACATGTTGGATCCTGTTGTAATCCTACCAAGCTGACCGGAGGCATTGTCTCCCCAAACAACCAGCCGGCTACAAGTGGTAATCTAGCTATCAGAAACACTTCCAGCAAACAACTAACGTTTTTTCAATAATCTTGATGGACGTCTTCCAGTTTCCTAAGATCCACAAAGAGCCGATCTCTTTCCTTTTGTCATGCACCTTGCAGCAGCTTTCCGCTGGAGATAAACACAATGGAGTTCATAGAAAGGAAAAGGTGGCGGGGGATGTTTTGTAACCATAACACTTTTCCACAGGTAAGATAGCGTTAACTTTAGTTGGCCTCTCTCTTTCCACCATACAATACAAAATCTAATTAAAAAACAGTGTATACACCCAAACACACGGTTTCACAAAATTACGTTTGTAGTGCTATTCAGTTTGATGTCCGATTGCCCGGAAATTTCTGAAGAGTGGATGTCACCTTAAGGGGGGTATATTTTCTTCCGCAGAATTTTCCGCATACTCATAGGCGGACTTTTGGTCGTCCATTTGAGAAAGGGGGGGGGGTAAATGGGGCTAAGATTATTCATGCTTTCATCCATTGCGAAAATCATCACGGGCAGTCTCCACATCATCACATCCAAAAGAAACGGAATGTTATCCATCTTATCATCATTCATTCTCATCTTCGCGATTAACCAAAAGTCGGATGAATGCTAAGTAAAATATCGGGTGATCCGTTTGAGATATCAGAAAAGTAAACACAAGAGGTTATTGTACGTATCTCCGAGCAGCTTGTTGTAATATAAGCGGAAAGGATGTAAGTTACGATTGAGTGGAGGTTTACAGACTTCAGCCACATGGCGGCGCTAATGTGCATGATAAGAAAGGTGGTGATCACGGCACAAGAGCGCACACAGTATGTCGTATGCGAAATTTTCGAGTATTACTGCCGCAACGCAGCTGAAGTCAGTAAACCACCACTCATTCAAAACTTACATCCTTTGTGCTTATATTACAACAAACTGCTCACAGATACGTATATTAAGCTCTTGTGTATAAAGGTTTATTTTTATGACATCTCAAACGGATCACCCGGTATATCCATTCAATGAATAAAAAAAAGCAAATCTTGGTGTCTTCTCACTCTCCCCTCGAGTCCACAATAATATAGTATGAACAACACATACATAGTTTTTTCTTTGTATACATGCATGCATTTATGTTTCATGTCCCGTTTTGATGCTATGAATTCCCAAATAATGGGAATTTAACAAAAACCGTTGCAATTCGGGTCTCTGTTAGTGGGGTAAATTGGGTCATCCGTTTTTTTTTTTTTTCATATTAATTTCATCATGTTTTTCGCCCTACATATATTAGTAAAACACATGTCACATGTCCACGAGCAGTGGCGGTGATTAGGAGGGGCAGTTGCCCCCTACTTTCAGATACTTTTGAGCCCGCACTATGCTAAACCTTATGTACCAAGGGAAAATGAACTGTCATTGCTCCCCACTTTTTACACCTTGCCCCCCTAGGTTTGGAACCCAATCGCCGCCACTACCCACGAGAACTGTAGAGTATATATTTGTTTTGACACATGGCAAGAGGGTAGGTGATCATGTCACACAAGTGTTTTAAGATTCAAGGTTTATTGTCAGTCCATTTTTAACGCGAAATATTGTTTTAGATGAAAATATTTTATTAATACCTGGATTTTTTTGTATTAACTTCAATCCCTTGTCGTTCTAGTTAATGTAGTTGGAGTGCCACTACCTGTAATGTTGCCAAAATAAGAAATCGTTATGGTCAAAAGTATGAAATAAATAATTTATTAATAGCCAAATGTCCAAAAAAGATGTATTATCCGAGTAATTTTAGTTGGATACCCGGTAAAGGCACATAGTGGTTCGGATCCCACTTTAAACTGCAGGCCCAGTCCCGATGAGCCTTACTGTGCATAAAGTGGACTTAAAACACTAAATCACTTAATCAATCAATCCACGTAATTTTATTCTACGTATGAAACAGTGCAAGTCTATTGAATGTAACGTAAATGAAAGACTGTTTGTGAACTCCCAAGCATAGGCGTAGCTACGGGGTGTGCCGGGTGTGCCTAGGCACACCCTAATGGGCTGCTTTTCAATAACAGAGAAAATAAGCGGCAGTTTGTAAGAAGTTGAAAATATCATTACTTGGTACAAACATGTGCATTATCGCTGATGAAACTAGTGTGTATAGTTTTTCGATTTTTTGATGTCATTGGAGAAAGAAGATAATTCGTCGTTCGGAAAGTAAGTTCCACTGATGAATACCGTGGCGCTGCAAGCGGGGCAGTGTGAATGCGCATGCGCCTTGTGTAGCCACAACCTTGATGAAGTCCAGACGTCAGTCTGAGGCAAGTTGGTCAGGAGAGTAGTGCGTAGTGCGTTGTTGTTGTGTTTCGGACAATCCAAACTCCCGCCACGTGTGAGGTGCGGTCCGTAATCCGTTTTCTGGATGCACGTAATGTTCCAGCTACGGATATCCACCGTCAGATTTGTGAGGTGTATGGAGAAGGAATAATGAGTGCTTCAATAGTAAGAAGATGGGTGAGACGGTTTCGAGGTGGACGGGTTAGTGTTCATGATGAAGAACGAAGTGGTCGACCGTCTGTTGTGAATCCCAATTTGGTTCGTTTAGTGGAAGAGCAGATTAGGGAGAACAGACGATTCACTTTGTCTGAGCTGTCATTAGAGTTTCCACAAATCTCCAGAACTGTGCTGTATGAAATTGTAATAGTAAATTTGAAATTTCGCAAATTGTGTAACCGTTGGGTCCCTAACCAGCTCTCCGAAAATGCCAAAAAGGAAACAATGGGAAGTGCATTAGTTTTTGAAACGGTATAGTGAGGAGGGGGAAGAGTTGTTGGAGTTGTTTCCCAGTGGTTCTCCATTCAGGCGGAAACGTTCTATGATAGGGGTATAACGAACTTGGTATCTCGCTGTGATGCGTGCTTGAATTCTTATAGCGATTATGTGTGAATGTTGTACCATGTATATATTCTCACCCCTATAAAGATCATGATATTACTATTTATATTTTTCATTTTATGGCATGATGGAACTTACTTTCCGAACGACGTAATATTTACTGCATTCTACTCTGTACTACAGCGCCTTTCTGCTATACCTGTCACAAGCTGCACGTGTGAGAGAGAGCTTTCTCCAAGCTTACCCAAGTTAAAACTAAATTAAGAGCAACTCTGAAGCAGGATAGATTGGAAGCCCTGCTCTTGCTATTTATGGAACAGGAAAAAGCTTAGTCTATTGATATAAATGAAGTTATTGATGAGTTTAAGAACATTGTACCTTTTGACAGACGTTTCTTGTTATAGATGACGTGTATGTTGATGTATTTGTTTGTAACATTCATGAACATTTTGTGTATGTGTAATTTCTATGCAATTTGATTTTTTTCTACTACATATATTCAGATATTTTCAACACTGTCGTTTAGTGAATTTATATTCCTTTACAAACATCAGTGCAGTTAATGAGCCAAGTGATTGTGTTGCAAAATATGCTATTAAAAAGGTAAAAGACCTCATTGTTTTCTTTGTGCATACCCAAATATAAAGTTCTAGCTACGCTTATGCTCCCAAGCAGTGCGAAGAGAAAGTACCCATACAGCACACATCTCCAAGGGGCGTCCATAGGACGTCCACAATGTCCAATTCAGATCCATGGAGATTGCGGATGTCCATAAGACGTCTTATGGCTGTCCCGTTCTGAATATCTAGAACGGGATATCCATGGAACGTCTATGGAATATCCCGACAATTATATCCAGAGAATGTCCCATCCTGGATATCCATAGGACGTTCCGTTCTGGATATGCATGGGATATGTGGTATTACGTCCACGTGTTATTACAAATTTGACATAAATGTTTTGATATCCGTGTAAAGATTCAGAGTATCAAGTCTCAATGGTGTTAGCACTCAAACTCTGTTATGCAGTAATAAATTGTAAATCAAAAACATCTCCCACAGTAATTGCATTGTCCGTAGGCCCATTGTCTTTTCAGCGAGTCACGCATGCACGCCAAGCAGATGAAAGTTGTCACGAGGCTTTCTTTGTGTCTCGTCTCCGACACAACGGCAGTTTGCATGAGGATGTTGCCTTCCGTGGTAGTGAAGAATAAGGTCTGCTTACTATACTTATGCGTGTGAATACAAAGTACTTTTCGGATATGTAGATACGTGTGTGTGTGTGTGTGTGTGTATGTGTGTGTGTGTGAGTAGATGAAGTGGGCCGGTTGAAGAACATCATGTGGGGTTCACCGAAACCTCAAAAACTCACTTTCTCTCCACGTTCCGCGCCTCATTTATTGCGCTAACGATGTTTCACAGCGAAGAAAACAGCACCAAAACATCAAAAATTCACTCTACTCATTTGGGGTTCTGGAACCTCAAAAAACTCATTTTTATTAATTGAGGTTCACCAAAAATCTCAAAAAAAAAACGACTCGTTTTCTCTCCACGTTCCGCGCATTTATTTGTTGCGCTGACACAGCGTAAATAATGCACTCTCTCTTATTTTTGAAGGATGAATGCATTTTATCGTAATTTTCCAACTCCGGGACCAAATGTTTGTATATCGTGACCTTTGCAAACCTCATTCGGGAACGATGTGCCACACACACACACAAGCGCGCGCGCTTGTATTGTGACCACTTTCTCTCCACGTTCCGCGCTTTTATTCGTTGCGCTGACACAGCGTGATGAGCAAATAATGCACTTTCTCATTCTTGAAGGATGAATGCACCTTATCGTAATTTTCCAACTCCGGGACCAAATGTTTGTATATCGTGACCTTTGTAAACCTCATTTAAAATTCAAAAAATACCTCAAAAACTCCACGTTCCGCGCTTTTATTCGTTGCGCTGACACAGCGTGATGAGTAAATAATGTACTCTCTTATTCTTGAAGGATGAATGCACCTTATCGTAATTTTCCAACTCCGGGACCAAATGTTTGTATATCGTGACCTTTGTAAACCTCATTTAAAATTCAAAAATACCTCAAAAACTCCACGTTCCGCGCTTTTATTTGTTGCGCTGACACAGCGTGAGGAGTAAATAATGTACTCTCTCTTATTCTTGAAGGATGAATGCACCTTATCGTAATTTTCCAAGTCCGGGACCAAATGTTTGTATATCGTGATTTTTGTAAACCTCATTTGGGGAACGATGTGCCGCACACACACACGCGCGCGCGCGCTTGTATTGTGACGCAAGCAAACAAAAAAAAAACTTTGACCGCATTCTTAAATAACTAACAAGGACAATGAATCTTTTTGGCTTCCGCAAACAGATCAACATGGAGACTGCACCGCCAAATTTCAATAACTTCTTACCTTCCGTGTTATCTAAACTCAATGGTTTACTGATCGTTCACCTTAACAGCATATGGACGAAACTGAATGACGATGTGGGCAAGATGTTTTATGTTTTTAATAACAATTTACATTTCTACGAAATTCCGATCGACGGGAAACTTCAAATCACCGTGAATCCGGAAAACGCAGGCGAAATCAAAATTTCTACCGGCAAGAATATTTTTCGAATCAAGCACGACAAGATGCTTTCTAACATTACGTACGATGTTTCTGCAGGAGATTATCTTTACATGGAACTCCTCGGAGATTACGACAAACTCATTCCTGTCTTCGTAGAATTACGAATCGTCTATCCTATTATAAATAACCGTTAACCAAAAATGCCTAACGACATTTTCGGCAACACCAAGCGTGTAGACCACGCAGAAGAGATTCTCATGTTGGACATTAGAGTTAAGAAGTTGAGGACCGATTTGATTGCTTTGCAGGAGACCTTAAACAAAAGTTAAGAGTCGGAAATCGCTACGCTCCAAACGCAATGTCTCGACCCCATTCTGAAAATCGATTCCGAACTGAAGACGCTGATAAAAAATTATGTCGACGTACCTTCTTACGACAGCGTTCAAAATATACAGTTGAGCGTGGATTCGCTTCAAAATGATTTGGCCAAATTACAGCAATTTCAATCGAAAAATGAAGATTTGGAAAAATTGAAACTCGAAATCGAAGAACGAACTTCCGCAATAGAAAAGAATTTCTCTGAACTTCAAACCGTCGTGAACGATATAGACGCAGAACGCTTACATGTCGTCGTTTCCAAATTACAAGAAGAATTCACCAGCACGTTGGAAGAAATTAAATCCAAGTTGCAGACTTTGGAAGATACAATGACGAACCTACCATCGTCGGACGAACTGCAGGTCATCGGTAAAAGCGTCGCGAACATAAAAATTCAATTGGAGGCGTATCGAGATTTCGAACACATTCAAACCACCATCGCTACGCTTCAGGCGTCCTTGGAATTGATCAACGAAGAAATTAAAAATATTCACGCTGAAGCGAGCGCGTTGACGAGCATTCAAGACACGTTGAGCACGGTTCAGCAGAAGATCGAATATTTAGAAAATTTGAACGTCGAAACGAATCTCGCTCATTTTCATCACGTACTCGACAACATACAGGGTGACTTGGAATCGTTACGGACGAGCGTGCCTTCGAGCGAAGATTTGGAAAAATTGAAAACGGCGGTGACGGCACTATCCGATTCGAGCGACATCAAAAGCTCATTGAGCGATCTCGAGAGTAGGGTGGCCAATCTCCCCACCTCCAAAGAATTGCACGCTTTGAAAAGAAACATATCTCGAATGCTGAAACGACTGGAAACGGAAACGGCGAACGTGGAACAGATTCGAGACGAAATTAGTTCGCTGGTGTCGACGCTGCCCACTTCGCAGAGCGTCGCCGACCTTCACACGCAGTTTACAGAGATGCGAAGCATCGTGAACGATCTTACCGAGAAGAGCTCGAAATTGAATCAAGTCGAGAACCTTCAGAATATTGTCGTCAACATCAGAGATCAAGTTGGAGTGCTGGAATCCACGCAGGAATCGACGCTGGCCTCTTTCGGTGCCAAGTTGCAAGAACTCAACGAAAACTACAAGCAGTTGAACGTGGAAGTGAAAATCAAACCGTCGTTTTCTGCCGTAACGGATACCATAATCGAGCATTTGCTGCCCATCGAAAATAAACTCGGACAAGTTCACAGTAATCTGCTCGGCGTCGACACTAAATTCGCCAAATTGTTCACCTTGCAAGCCATCGAAATCAACAGCGTTCCCAATCAACAGAGAATCTCCACGTTCGTCGAAGGTAACAAACTGTACATGTTGCATCCTTATCATCCGTACTACAAGTTTCTCCTCGATGGCACAATTCAGATAAACGAATTTTCGTACTGGTCTCACGGCAGAAAAGCTAGCGTTCCCACCATGACCTTAATATCGAATCGTGGTGTCCAGAAAGCAGGAAACATTCCTCTGGCACGTTGGAACGAAACGCGCAACATATATGAAATACACGAAGACGAAGATCTTACCGTTTTCGACGTGAGTGCCGGCGACAAGCTGATCATTCAAAACACGAGCGAAGTGCCACCCTCTTTGAATCCCATCACGCTTGTGCTTCTCTTGAAACGTAATCTCTAAAAAAAATGTCTAGGCAAGCCATCGTCGAAGAATTGCATAAACCTGCACGCCGCAACTACGAACGTTTGGCTGTGGTAACCAAGGGCATTGACGACCTCTGGCAAAGTGACCTCGTGGAGATGAGCAGTGGCAATTTGAAAAACGTACATAAATGGAACAAGGGCAACAAGTACCTCCTCACCGTCATAGACACGTTTTCGAAATTCGCATGGGCTCTACCTTTGAAGGCGAAAACGGGAACATGCGTCACGGAAGCATTCAAATTAATTTTTCGCGAAAGCGGCGGCAGACAACCACGGTTTCTGCAAACGGACAAGGGGAAGGAATTTTACAACACCGTATTCCAAAAGTTTATTCAAAAACATGACATTCGACATTATTCGACCTTCAGTCACATCAAAGCCGGCATCGTGGAAAGATTCAATCGAACCTTGAAAACACACATGTGGAAACGATTCACGCTTCGGGGAAATTACAAATGGGTCGACATCCTGCCGGAACTCGTCGACACCTATAATGATACGGTACACAGAACGATAGGCATGAAGCCAGCTGACGTTACGAAATCTGACGAGCAGCGTTTAATTTCTACAGTTTACTGTCCAAAGTACACACCCACGACAAAAAGAGCTAAATACAAAATTGGAGACCAGGTGAGGATCAGCAAATTCAAACGCACCTTCGAGAAGGGATTCACAAAAAATTGGAGCACAGAACTCTTTACGGTGGTTCGAGTTTTAGCCGGAAACCGACACACGTATATAATAAAAGATAGTAGCGGCGAGATTTTGAAAGGAAGATTTTACGAAGAGGAACTTTCTAAAACGAAACACCCCGACACGTACCTCATCGAGAAAGTATTGCGTAGGAAAGGTGACAAACTGTTTGTCAAATGGCTGGGACTTCCGGAAAAGAGTTGGATCGACGCGAACGAAGTGATCTTGTGAGTACGTGGAACGTGGTGAAGCGTCTACCGGATCTGGAAAGTCAAACGAGAAGAAAAAAGAACGGTGAGTTGCTTCCCGACAGCATCCGCTGTCTGATCGTAGGTCCTTCGGGGTGTGGGAAAACGACACTGCTCGTGGACAATTTTCTCCTCGCACCGAATTGGTTAGATTGGAAGAACAGGCACCTGTACGTGTTCTCGAAAAGTTTGGAGCAATCCAAATACCAGCAACTGATGAAACTGTACGATGGTCTGGACATTGCAACGTTCGCCTCGGAAATAAAACCACTCGACGATTGTCGTGAAAATTCAGTCGCTGTGTTCGACGACGCCATCCTGGAAAATCAAAATGAAATTCGCAACTTTTTCACGCAAGGTCGTCACAAAGGAATGGATTGCTTCTACCTAGCTCAAACGTTTTCCAAAATTCCAAAACAGTTAGTGCGCGACAACGCTAATTTCATATGTTTGTTTCGTCAAGATCACACCAACCTCAAGCACGCGTACGATGACTACGTAGGCGGAGACATGAACTACAATCAATTTTCGGAACGCTGCTGCTCTACTTGCTGGAACGGTGACGATTTCGGATTCGCGACGATCGACATGACGAGGAAACCCAACAACGGAAAATACAGAAACAAAATCAACGACTTTCTAAACGTTGCAACGTTGTGAGAAACGACGTATATAAATAACGTCATGACGAAACGAAAAATCGAAGAGGAAAATCTCAAGCTTCGCGATTACCTCGCGAAACGCTTCAAAGGTTGGAAATCCGAGAATCGCGGATTCTACGAAGAGAAGAAACGTCAGGATCAACCTGTGATCGATGCCATCAGCGGTCTAGGTAAAGAAATTAAAAATGTCACAGAACAAAATAAAAATTTGATCAACGAACTCGTACCCCTCGCAGCTAAAAGTTACGCCGTACCCACGCCCATTTCGAGCATTCCTTCGACGCCGTTCGAACTGAAGGATGCACCGGCACGACGTCGAGCCATAGGCAGCACGTCTTCGGATAAGATCGAGTTGGGACCTTTGGCACGAGACTACCTGAGCACGGGGAAATTCGACAAGGATGAAGTGTTCGGATTGTATCCCAGCATGGAAACCAACGAAGGCGGTGGTGTGGTGTGGAAGATTGGGAAATCGAAGGTGACCTTCGAAGGCAACGACATTAAAGTTAATTTAGGCGAGAAGGATAGTTGGACCAGGTATCCGGGTACGGTGGGACTGTGGGAACTCGTTGCCAAAAAGCAGCCGAAAGATTACACCGACGAAGATTACCAAAGTTACAAGGAAATTCTGATCATGACGGATGCCTTGTACCAGAACAACGACGCCTCGCAGAATAGGGTGAAATCGAGCAGCGGCGAGAAGTACAGGAATCTCATCAAACCGATTTGGAACCAGGTCAAAACAGGCAGCGGCGTCAAACGCTACAACACGTTACCCAAAGAATTCGTTTGGGTGGACGACGTTAGGAAACTCGTGGACCGATTGTTGGTGATAGCCGGCGAAGAGAATGCAGGCAATCGTAATTTCTACAACGAGAAGGTTGGCATCGTGGACATGATCAGCACGAAACTTTCCAACTTCATCGTGAACGACGACAAGGGCATAGGTTACCTGATCAAAATCATCAACACGCTGCCTCCGAAATTTTGGAACGTGGCCGAAGGAAAGGGACTCGTGAACGACATCATCAACAAGTTACCTTTCGAGATGCATTTACCTGGCTACCAGTACTGCGGACCGGGTACCAAACTCGAGAAAAGATTGGAGAGAGGAGACAAGGGTGTGAATCCGTTGGATGCCGCATGCAAAGATCACGACATCGCCTACAACACCACGCAGACGGATCTGGATGCACGTCACGAAGCAGACAGAAAGTTAGAGCACGCAGCTTTCGAAAGGTTCGTGAGCAGAGACGCATCGTTGGGTGAACGGGTCGCCGCACTGGGTACCACCATCGCCATGAACACAAAACAAAAATTGGGGTGGGGTATATAAATAACATACAGTAAAAAAAAAAAACAACATGGCTTGCATAACTGATTTGCCGCACGAACTACTATCTAAAATATTCAAAAAGGTAGTTAACGGAGATGTTAATAAACTTGTGATCATAGCTAAAACGACGCCGGCATTTCGAATTCCGTGTGAAATAGTTCTCAAGGACCGTCTTCGGGAGATCAGTGGAATGAGGTGCGGTGATCTCGACACTCTTCTGTCGGCCGCGGGGGAGAAATTAAACAAGAGGTTGGACGAACTGCACGAGGCGAGGCGGGGGAGAAGACGGTATACTGATGATTGGCGTAAGTCCAAACAGGAAACTGAAGAAATCATCACGCACATCATCGCGTTCTCCGAAGCACGAACTTTCTTCCTGTGTTAAAAAAATCTTCGATACAAATCGTGAAAAAAAAATATATATAAATAACACACATCGTGAAAAAAAATAATCTTCGGTATATATAAATAACACACATCGTGAAAAAAAAATTAAATTTCTCTAACACGCACACTGAAAATTTCTCTTCTTCGATATGACAACTGAAAAAATAAGTGACCTCCAAGCATTAAAACAAATGCTAAATTTGTCAGTCGAGTATGTAAAAATTCAGGAATTGGAAGTCGACAAACCTTACACGATAACTTCCGGTTCAATCGTTTCTACCCAGTATGGTCCCAAGGTGTGTCTGTTGCTCAACGGACAATACAGTCTATTTGTACCAGATCGATACGCTATCATGTTATCCGACGAGAAGCTAGCTATCTTAATCGAGAACAAAACTCGAATCGTGTACAAGAGGACAAAGGAACTTCTTGGTAAGAAAACAAAGCATGTAATAGAATTTGTGTAACGGGGCTACGCGGAGTATATATAAAATAACATCCATTGAAAAAAAATCTCAGAACATTTATATATAAATAACATACCGTGAAAAAATAACACATAGAGCATCAACATGAAGCCCAAGGGTGTCGTATACCAGATACCATATTCGAATCTTAAAAATCTAGGTGCCCTCGATGGGTTACTTACCAAGAAACAACGTGAGAAGAAACGTTCTTGCTTGTCGAAAGGACACGGAATGAAATTGCTGTTTCCGCGAACGCTGCAATCTTTTCAATTGAGGAATTCGAAATGCGGCGTCGTTTTAGCTATGATCACAAGTTTTATTAACATCTCCGTTAACTACCTTTTTGAATATTTTAGATAGTAGTTCGTGCGGCAAATCAGTTATGCAAGCCTGTTGTTGTTTTTTTTTACTGTATGTTATTTATATACCCCACCCCAATTTTTGATTTTGTGTTCATGGCGATGGTGGTACCCAGTGCGGCGACCCGTTCACCCAACGATGCGTCTCTGCTCACGAACCTTTCGAAAGCTGCGTGCTCTAACTTTCTGTCTGCTTCGTGACGTGCATCCAGATCCGTCTGCGTGGTGTTGTAGGCGATGTCGTGATCTTTGCATGCGGCATCCAACGGATTCACACCCTTGTCTCCTCTCTCCAATCTTTTCTCGAGTTTGGTACCCGGTCCGCAGTACTGGTAGCCAGGTAAAATGCATCTCGAAAGGTAACTTGTTGATGATGTCGTTCACGAGTCCCTTTCCTTCGGCCACGTTCCAAAATTTCGGAGGCAGCGTGTTGATGATTTTGATCAGGTAACCTATGCCCTTGTCGTCGTTCACGATGAAGTTGGAAAGTTTCGTGCTGATCATGTCCACGATGCCAACCTTCTCGTTGTAGAAATTACGATTGCCTGCATTCTCTTCGCCGGCTTATCACCAACAATCGGTCCACGAGTTTCCTAACGTCGTCCACCCAAACGAATTCTTTGGGTAACGTGTTGTAGCGTTTGACGCCGCTGCCTGTTTTGACCTGGTTCCAAATCGGTTTGATGAGATTCCTGTACTTCTCGCCGCTGCTCGATTTCACCCTATTCTGCGAGGCGTCGTTGTTCTGGTACAAGGCATCCGTCATGATCAGAATTTCCTTGTAACTTTGGTAATCTTCGTCGGTGTAATCTTTCGGCTGCTTTTTGGCAACGAGTTCCCACAGTCCCACCGTACCCAGGATACCTGGTCCAACTATCCTTCTCGCCTAAATTAACTTAATGTCGTTGCCTTCGAAGGTCACCTTCGATTTCCAATCTTCCACACCACACCCACCGCCTTCGTTGGTTTCCATGCTGGGATACAATCCGAACACTTCATCCTTGTCGAATTTCC